>NW_024087389.1:0-357669 GCF_009730915.1 Dioscorea cayenensis subsp. rotundata | reverse complement strand
ATATCCATATCGCCTTCAATTTTATTTTAATTGCTTCATCTTGTCATATTTTTTAATATTTAAGGGTAGATGGTTACTCTTAGAAATGTTAGTTATCTACTGTAAATTTAATTTTTTTCTAGTTGAGATATTATCTTATTCTTATCCTAGATTTTATATTAATTTATTTGATTAAATAATAGATTGTTTTCTTTAGTTAATTTTGGCCTATCTAAGTTTATCATGGCAACATATTCCGTTGTAAGTCTTACATCTGGATAATATTTTGCCCTTTTTCCCCCATTTGGATTGAGTTTACTTTTTATTTTATATATTTTTCATATATGCAAAATGACTCCTCTTAACCCTTTTTACATACCAACATTGTTGTACTTCTTTATTGAAGTTCAAAATTTCATCCTTCTTAATAAATATTTTATTTACCTCAATCCGAACATTAATTTTTGTGATTAACTATGAATTATTATAGAGGTAAATGTTTATTTTTTTACTAGAATAAAACATAATATTATTTTATAAGTGGTAAAGATTAGAATATAAAAGAAGATATTAATATAAGATTAAAAATGCATGTAAATTTAAAAATTTTAAGATGAAAATAAAATTACAGCCTTGCGAAAGCGAGTGTAGCCAGGATATTTAAAAAGTCTAGCTTGTTTATAGGGTTACAAGCGTAGAAAACTCCAAAGTCAAGTTCTTTTAACTACTTTTGTAAAATTATAGATGTTTTCAAAGAAATTTGATTATCATGAATATAAAAGATTAAACTAATTTTACCAATTAAGTTAATATTTTTAGGCATTTTATAGTATACTTCAAGAAAGATAAAAGAAAATGATTGTGTATAATTTTAGAATATTTAAAAGTTCTAACAAATTCAACCTCTTACAAAAAATGTAAGGTGTTTAAATAAATTTAAAAATGAGGTATTCCAGAAAATACAAAACTCAAAATCATGTTATATGAAGTAAAATTGCTTTGTATCATTTTAATAAATTCAAGATTAAGACAGGAATATAAAGTGAAATGTGGGTAATAATAATGATGTGAGTTATAAACATGAAGACCCGGGTAGAGGAATAAAAATTGGATCCAAAGGCATATGGAATTGGATTTTAATATTTTTAAGATGGTTGTAGTGAAAAAATTACAACGTTTTAACGCTAACATTATTGCAAATATAGAAACCATGAAGGGCAAACTAGTAAGTGAACGTAAAACCAATTATGACTTGATTTTGTTATTAAAATAAATAATACTCGTTATATAATGTTTTTCAAATATTGGAACATTTATTAACATTAGATATATGGAAGTATATAAAATTGGAGTGAAAATCACTTATTTGATATATGATATAGTCGATTTATGCTGGTTTATTTAATATGATTTATCCACTGGAGATCTTTATTTAACGTTTAAGAAATATAAATGTCACAAGACCTCACCAGGAATAATTATATTAGAGGGAGGAATTTAAATTTAAATATTCAAAATGAGGCCATGAGACGAATTATAAATAAAGGATAAATTATTATATTAAATAAATAAGGTATTACAAAGAGATATAATATATATTTCCTATATTTTAACTTTAGAAGTAAGCCTAATTAAAATTAATTTGAGCTTGAAAATCAAGCTCAATTTAGATATTTAAAAATTTTGAGCTGAGCTCCAGGTTAAGCTTCTAAGAAATGGTTGAATCAATTGATAACTCTATTAAAAAAAATATATCCATTTGCTTTCATAGGTAATACAGATGAAGCTTGTAGAAGATCTCTATCTTGATGTTTTCAATTAATGTTAAATTTAATAGACACGATTTCAATTAGTACATTTGGAAAGGATGAAAGTACATTTAAATATTGTTACAACATAACTTAACACAAAATTAACATAGTGGACTTAATAAAACATTGTTTATGTATGATTTTTTATTAGAACATATTATAGTAGCCCTTCCCATACAACTTTGTCATAGGGTATTCCTATCTTTTTACATGATGGTTATAGTTATAAATATTCCAATATTTTGTATTGAATATTATTAAAAACATAACTAGTAACAAATGGGCACTTTTGAAAATAAAGGGATGACAAATTTTGTCCTTATCTATACTAGTAGAGTAAAAACTCTTTTATAAGGATGGGTTTCTATCAAACATATATACTATATATATATATATATATATATATATATATATATATATATATATATATATATATATATAATATAAAAAAAATTAAGGAATATCTCTAGAAATAGATATAAGGTAAGGGTAGTATATATACCATTCAAATCAAAACCTTCACCAATGTTGTTCCCACTAAGATCCAAAGTCTTGAGAGATGGTATTTGACTCAGATATGGAATAATGCTTCTATTCATCCAATTTTCAGACAAATCCAAGTATTTGAGCTGGCTCAATTTGGACAAAGCTCCTAATACTTGAGAATCATAGAGAACAATAAGATTAGCAAATCAACCGCGTAGAAAAAGATACTTTTGCAAAATGAAGGGATGATCAACAATTTTGTCATATCTAAATCGGTGGGAAGTAAAAAAATACTTTTTTATAAAGCTGGGTTTCTATAAACCGCATTGAACAGGATGTTAAAAACATCTAAAGAATATTGACCCAAATATGGAATAATGCTTCCATTCAACAAGTTGTCAGATGGATGCAAGTATTTGAGCTTGCTCAATTTGGATGAAGCTTCGGATACTGGTAGAGAATCATATTGGAGAACAATAAGTAATTAGCAAATCAAGTAAGCAAAGCAAGATATAACAACAATAATATATTAGATACATACCATTGATAAAGAGTTCACTTTCCAGCTGACTCTGTTTGTGAGCATTGAGAGGACCTAAAAATTCAGCCAAACAAATCATTAGAGATTTAGCATTGATATGATTTACATTAAAAGTTGCAACACGCAACAACCATAGATGCACATACTATTGATAAAGAATTCAGTTGTCAAGCCACGCAGTGAAAGCGCCTTGAGTGAGGCTAATGCAGCTAAAGAAGACAGAGCTTTAGAATCAAAATAATTCTTAGAGAGATCCAAGTACTCAAGATTATTTAATTTTTCCAGTCTGCCAAAACAATCACTGGGGATGCAGCTATTGAATCCGTTCAATGTTAGAGTAAGGTGTTGCAGTTCCCAGAAAGGAAGAAACAAGGAGACATTCAGAGTGTTGCTATTATCATTTCCCCATGCAGAAGCAAGGTTTAGGTGCCTAACATGCTTTGTGGTGGGTGAGCAATGCACTCCATACCAACTACAACAATCAAAACTCTTATTCCATGACATGAAGAAGGAGAGTGGATCAGTAAATGCTGATTTGATATCAAGAAGAGCAATCCTCTCTTGCTCTACACAAGCAAAACAACCATTTGGTTGTTGTAGGACAAGATGAACCAACAACAACATCCACAGCAACATAAGAGTACTGAGCCATGATGAAAACAAGAAAGACAATTGCAAGTGTTTCATCTTTAGTATTAATTAACTGTGTGTGAGCCACTTAGCTACCCCTTTACAACTATTTATAATAATGTGCCATAACTAACACGTAAGCAAGTAATAATTTGATCAATAGCATTATTATATATTGATGACTTGTGGAAGTCAAGAGTCAACCTTGCCTATTTATATCCTATGGACCCTTTGATGATTCATACCATGCTTGACAAACTATACATCGATTTTTCATTCATGACTTAGTCAAGAGTCAAGAGTCAAGCTTGTCTATTTTTCCAATGGACCCGTTGATAGCTCATCCATAGTTATAGTTATGCAATGAATTAAGTTTATAATAGTTTTTAAAAAATTGAAAAAATCAAGGTCACAATTAATCATCCATAAAATTCACTATTTTCTACATCACTTGAAATATAAATAAAAGTCCAAAATAGCGTGTGGCCACAACCATCATGGGCCAGTTGAGATTGGAAACCCATTCCATTTTCCAATTTAATTTGATATGATATAGATAATTATTTTTGAATGACTTATATATTTTTCCGCTTACTATTTTCTATCATTTAATTTCATAGATTTATTATGGATTGATGGAAATTTGAATTTAACTCTAAACTCAAACCTTCTCTAATGAAGCTACTTGAATTTGGCAAATAAGTTTTAAATCTTTTGGAAAATATTTGCAGAGAGTAGCCATGGAATAATTTTTTTTTATATATATTTTACTACTTAGTTTAATAATAATTTAAACAGAAATCAACACTTGCAACAAAATATTTCTTTATTAAAAATTTAATATTTTAACTCAAAATAATTTTTTTATCTGGAATAAAATGAAACTTTTGTGAGACGTTTAGTTTTTTGAATAAAGACATAATTAATGTTATACAAATTATAAAAGAATTTTTTGTTAAAAAAAAGAACACTTATGAAGTGGGATCTATATAATGAGAAGATTTTATGTGGGGAAGGTTAGTTATTTAATATTACAAGAATTCATTGGCGAATTTTATGAAGTAAATAGACTTTTCAACATTTTTTTTTACATGTTGCATATGATTCAATGTTTCATGGAACTTCAACTAGTAAATAACTAATTAAAAAAAAATCATCAATTTGAGATTTATATAACATATGTAATTTCCCTTACCAAGTTCATCACAAATTCTGTGGGTATAGAAAATATATAAATTAATTTTTTATTTTCCACTCATGAACTTTAAATTCTATTCTCCTAATATTTTATATGTTTTTATTAAAAAAAAGTTTTTGTATTCTTTGTATTTTTACATGATTTAATCTTCTATCTCCACCACAATTAATAAAAAAGTAAATGCTATTAAGTAATTATTAAGTTAATACAAAGTGTGACATAGTTCCTAATTCGGAACACAAGGTGAGGCCTTATATAATTAAAAACAAATTGTATTACCAATGGGATTAGTTACTACTTAATTAATAAATTGGTATAAATTTTTAAATATTTAATATATATATATATATATATATATATGTATACATTATTGTCAAAGCATAATTTTATTTAATTTTTGCGACAACATTGGATGTTCTTCCACAAAATAGAATTGAGATATTTTCATTACCATTGGGCGATTGGATCTAATTTTTAATGAAGATTGATTAAAAAATGAGTACAAATTTTCCAAGTTTGGAGTGAAAAATAAACGACAAAGAGTTCATGAAAAAATTTCTCTTTTTTAGTCTCTCAAATGGCAAAGATATCACCCTAAGTTGTAGGTTATAATCAATTATAGGTTCCAGAGACAAAACAAATGCTACATCTTAATTAATTAACAATGTGTGAGCCACTAAATTTCTTAAAAAATGTTTATAATCAGTATTAAGTTTATCGACTATTCATCTAAGTCTAGAGTCAAAGTCTACCTATTTTTTCAATAATATGAATATTAGAAGAAATCAAGGTTCAAGCTTGCCCCATTTTTTTTTCTCAAAGGACCTCTTGATAAAGTAGAAATTGAATTTCTTATGCCGTGCTTATAGGTGTAATAAGATGTAACTAACAAGTTAATTAATGCAAACTCACATCTCTCTTGAAACATTATCCCTAATGACGTTGCATTGGACCATATCAAGATCTATTAATAACTCATTGGAATTGTCATATCCCCATTAATTGGTATGAATGATTTTATAAAACTAAAGGGGAAGTTCATACTTCGTTAACAGTTGGTAGTGATTATTCTTTGAGGTATAGAGAAAAAGAAATATGGTGCATGAGTCTTCAAGGTGGGGGCAACAATTTCTTTTAGGCTTAATTCGCCTCCACTAATTTCAAACCTTGGATGCAAATTGAATTGAATGACGAATTTCTTTTATAATACAATGAAAATACTGCCGAGTATAGTTTTATGACTCATCAAACTTAAGCATAGACAATAATGAACTTCTGAAGTGAAAGTTTCTTTATTTTTTGTCAGACTCCAAAGAGCAAAACAAGTGAATTTGTGAAGAGTTTGTTTGCCATTCAATTGACTTGAATTATTTTAGAAAGATTATTTTTATAGGAATGAAGTGTTGCTTAATAAAGAGACACACTACTTTAATAATGGGTGCTTACTAAAGAGACACACCATTTTAATAAAGAGATACACCACTTTATTAATGAGATATATCTTTTCAAATAAAACAAAACAACTTTTCATTAGTTAATGAAATTACAAATGACAACCTCTCATTAGTTATGTTACATTTGGTGATTATTAAATCTCTTTATTTTATATTAGTGCTTTTTGGAGTTTTATCCTTTAGTGTAGTGTTGTGTCTTAATGAGAAGGCATAGATAACTTCATATAAGAGTATGATTAATAGATACACCTCTTCATTTTTAAAATCCCCTTACAAAAGCCATGGTCAAAGAATCGGGATAGACTTATGATTTATTGATATTTGGACCACAACAATAGTTCTTAAGAAACCAATACTAATACTAGAATTTGTTGAAGGTTTTGAAATGAAACTTTTATTTTTATTAAAGATATGTTTTAATGCTTTAATCTTCTATATTGACTCTAATTTCAATTTTAAAAAAGATTAATACTACTTAACCATGCTTAGGTTTGTGTCAGGCAAATAAATTGAAAAATATTAGTATTTACAATAGTTACTGCTTAATTAATAAATTGGTTCAAAAATTTTAAAATGAGTTATAAAAATTTTTTAAACGAAGAGTTGATGGCAAGATATCACATTTTTAGTCTCTCAATTGGCTAAAGATGCACATCTAGCATCTTTCAATTGCATATCATTACAAGCTTTAGGTTCTTAAAATTTGATTGAATAGGTTCCATAGTACATTTCTGTGTTTGGCATTTTTCTTTGTATGATGTAATGGTATTTTAATATATATATATATATATATATATATATATATTAGGATAGTGGTGATTATGGGGCGACAATTCCATACCTCCGTCGGGGTTGTGATGGGCCAACTTGTTCTCATTTCAGAAAATAACGTGGGGGCTCATAAAGCATCGCTCGCCCCAAGGGAATTCCCAACTTGATGGAATTGCATAATAGTTGGTTAAATTTTACATAATTATAAGGATGTATTTTGTCTCATTTGTATAAACTCAAAATTAAATGTTCTAATTTATATTGATAAAAATCTAATGGAGTAATTTTTTTTTTTGGGTAAATTTCTATATGATAGTATGTATTTAAATTTATAAAGATTATTTTACAGATATATTGCCAAATATATTTATCTTCATATTAAATAATTAAAAAATAAAATTTACAAATGTATTTCCATGTAAGGATGGGGATCCCTAAGATAGGGAGACTACTGTCGTCCCCTCGGGACGGGGAATCCCCATCCCGTTATCGGTCTAGGCAAGGATGGCGAAGGGCCTTCTCATCCCCACCCCGGCCAATTACGACCCATATATTATGATAGTCAATATTTGAAATTGATATATATATATATATATATATATATATATATATATTATTAAAAGTAGATGTATAATCTACTCCGAGAGCATTTCAAGAAACAATTTTAATTTTTTAATAACATTTAATTTTTTTTATTTGTATTACTTATAATATTAATAATTAAAAAATATTAATTACATCTAATTATTTATGTAACAAATGTCCATAAGACTTTTGAAATCCAAGGTATAAAATAGTTTTTATGATAAAAATTATTTAATTATATTATGTTATATATGAAACTTCTCACAAAATTTTAAAATCTCCGATGTGAAGCCGGAGACAATGTCTAGTATATATATAAGTTCATATTGAGAATCATTATTTTCACTATTCAATAAAATTATTATTAAAAATATTTTATTTTATTATTAAACATTTTATATTATTACAACTATATAAATATATACGGGTTTATTAGTCCAAAAAAAAGTATAAATATTGGTTTCTTTGCGCATGGTAAATAGTGATCCATTCTCATGAACTTGGTGTATTCATCAACTAAAATCAAGCATGGTTATTAAAATAAACTTTTAAAAGAATGTATAACATTTATATAACAATTTGAATATTGGATGGATCAAGTTGAATTTATTGCAATGAAAAATTTTCAATATACAAATTTAAAATGGATATATGCACTGATGTTTTGTAATTTTATGAAAAGTTTCATATAATGCCTCATAATGTATGAATCTATACTCATCTTCCAATTAGAAGAAAATGTTTACAAACATATACCCAATTAAAAAAAATTTATATAACAAAAACAGTGATGCTATCCAAGTTTTTGAAGATTGTTATGTAGTTTGATCTAGGGAAGTTTGTGTACAAATACATAAAAAAAAGATCATGATATTCACATATATATGGCACATAAAAATTCATATTTTCACATTATATGGATGTTGGGCCTTTTTAGAAATAAAACTTTTGATGCGGGACGTATCGAGGAGCTAGCCTGCGCGTTCATGCAGAAATGGGACTCAACCTAACCGAGGGGCATTTTGGTCATTTTCTAGGCGGTAGAGTTTTTGGGTTTTATAGGCCTAATTTGATGGAAAATGAGTCAACAAACAAAATTCATCAACTTGTTGTACAAGCTCGTGAGTCATGCCGTAATTGGGCCAAATTCCATCATTTAGGTCTCGAAAATCCTAATTTTGCCGTTTATAGTAATAATTAATTTTATTATAACTTAGACTAGAAATCTCTAATTTGTAAGCCGTTTTGGGCAGTAGTCTTTATTTGCTTAGCTTTTTATTTCTTGCTGAAATTTGAGAACTTGTCATTTTTGGCACATTTTCAAATTGTCTCCTTTTTAGGGTTGTTTTCGTATTTTTTAGTTCTTCTATTTATTGTAAGCTTACGGGCAAAAGTAAGTCAGTTTTTGTGAACATTATTTTCTTGAGTAATAAGATTTTACTCTTTCCCAATCCTGGTTATCATTAATCAACATGCATTGGAAGGCTTGCTATCGGGTATTCGTGCGCGAATCAACGGTTCCAAGTATACCGCTGCATCAACTTTTAAATGAATATTGGACCCTTTTTTTATATTAAATTTTGTGAATACAAACACAATTACTCACTTCTATCATATGTATAATTTTATTTGTGTTCTTTTTATTTTGTTATTTGCAAAGCACATGAGCAAGTCATGCAACCCTAGACATAGCACTCATTACCTTTCAACAACACAGTTCCCACTAATTAGTAGCAAAAATGGATGAGTAGCCGCTAGTTAAATGACTTGAGTTTTTTAGTTCCCAGTGATTGATGTTATTGAGGTTTATTATCATCTGATACCAGATGTTTATGGGATTTTTTTTCTTTTTTGTTTTTAAATAAAATGGATAAAGTACATTTATAGTGAAGAATTTCTTGAAAAACCACTTGCTTACTATAATTTTATTGTTGACAATTTTTTTTTTACAAAAACAATAAGTGCAGGGATGTGCTAACAGACTAAAAATTGATCATCCAATCCACTCACCCGTAATAGGGGATGAGAGATTTGGGTTGCGAGTTGGCAACTATAACCGTAACCCATTACTATCAATGCTTCCAACGAATCTTAAACTCAAAAAAATTTGAATATCTCACATTCATTTTTCACATGAAGCCAAGTACCGCTAGATTATAAGCTTTTTTTTATTGGTGACAACTTTCTAAAGATGTTAATTACAGCTAAAGATGGAGGTAGAGGGGAGAGTGGTGGAGTAAAATAAGAGCATTGAGGTGGGTTTTCTGACAGTGCAAGGAGGGAGAACCACCCTTTGCATTTTCATGAATTTAGCATTTATGTGGTTGGGAGGGGTTTTGCGAACTTTGATAAGGATAAGGGGGCATTTTGTTGGCAGGATTAGAATGATCGAATGAGGGTTCATTTAGTGTAAACTTTTTGTTTGGGTGTGCATCAGTGAGACTGAGAGAGATATGAGGAAAGGCTGAGAGATGTGTGCGAAGGAATCACAATCACCACACAAATGGGTAGATATCTGACTCATGGACTACAAAATCATATTTCTCCATCATTGTGGTGGTCGTGGGAAGACGTGAGCGTTGGACGGCTGAAATTGCTCTCATACCTTTTCTTATTCCGCTACGACTGAAGGAGATGCTGGTGCATAGCTACTTGCACTCCTTGAGTGGGTTCTCGCCGAAGCTCATTCCCAAGCAAGTGGAGGAGATGTCCAATGGAGTTATTATTATTTTTTTCAATTATAAGATTTTCTTGTTTGATTTTAGGGTTCTTTGCTATTTTTTTTTTTAAAAAAAATTAAGACTGATGCAATTATATATAATTTTTGATCATGTTGGAACCAGGCCAACCAAAGTCTATTGCGTTTGCTGGAGTCAATGATGGATAAAGATTTTTTCTAACATGGCCAAACATAATTAAAGGTTATGGTGGATTTTTCTAACGATAACTAATTTATAAAAAATAGAGATATTGGTTAAAAAAAAAGCCTCACTAAAAACATAATTTGTTTAAATTATATATTTAAATTTATAAAAAAAAAAATCAAAGGATTTGTAAAAACTATATATATATTTGACAAAAAAACGCCAAACTATATATGAATTTATAAAAAATAATTAAAATTGGTAATATATATATATATATATATATAAGGGGATTGAGGTTTCCTTGTTTTTTTTTTCATAAATAAAAATTTTAAGACAACAGCAGCAGCAACAACAACAACAACACCGCCACCACCGGGCAAGGAGTTTCGTAACAATACATTAACCCTACATTAAGTATGTGAGGAATTCTGTGATTAAGACTGGGGTCAGAAATTTAAAAGATTTGGAAATGCTAAGCTTAAAATGATTACATGCTTGGAAGACAAAAATATGTAAAGGTTTCAAAACAAGAGATTATAAAATTTTCATTTAATATGTCAATTTAAATTAGGAAAATTGTTTCTTGAGCTAGTAAAGGCACAATCAAATAAGTAGGTAAATAAATAAAGTAATTGCGAACAAGTTATATACATCTGAATCTGAAAGTCTTATTCTTTAGCTATCTATAGAGAATTGTCATCCTATATATCTAATGAGGTTTGAGTAAATAGATAAAGGAATTGTTTGCTGCATGTTAATCGGTTTGCTACATACGTTGCTGCAGGAAGCCACGACAATATACAATTATGTAAGTGATTGAACTTCTGAGAGTCTAGTTATTATGCATGTAGTATTTTTTTTTTTGAGGGAAAGAGCTCAGAGAGCTATTTTATTAAAATAAAAAACAAGTTACAATAGAGTTTAGAGTACAACAGAGCAAACAAAACAAACAACTAACAAAAAACCAGAGCAACATAATAAATAAAAAGGCAACAAAATAAATTAACAAACAAAACCACTAACTCTAAAGGTCTTCATCAACCATTTGAGAAACTCCCTACCAAAGTGGAACAGGGAAATTTCATGATGGTTAAGGCCATGAGTAGCTAAAGAAAGAGTGGCCCTGTTCCAGTTCATCGGATTGACATCCAGTTTAGGATTAGCCGCCTCAGTAAACAGTCCTTTATGATTATGATCTGCGGATGAAGTCTCCATATGTCCAAGCAGCAATCCGTCTTCACAGCGTTGACTAGATCAGCACAAGGAGAAAGAATAGACTTGATGTGCAGTCCCATGATGATCACATCCTGAAGAGAAAAACATATGGCCTTGGTTGCTGCCTCCAAATAAGAGTTCGCAGGGCACCAACAACAGCCAGATCTTAACATGTTAGCATTGTAATCAGAGGCTATAAACCCTAGCCCATCCATGGAATTATTTGCATTGAATGCAGTAGCAGTTAGCAATATTGGACTATCAGCAAATGTATAATTGTTCAAGATAAAGTTCCTCCCCGAATGTGGAGAAGGGGCATAAGAAAACTCCCTGACATGCCCAGTGGCCCAACAAGAAACCTTATAACTGTCCAGCTGAACATTATTAAAGATTTTGTTGCATCGAGCTTTCCAAATAAACCACACAGTTGAAGCTATAATCGACTGGATAAAACGACCATTACCAGTCAACTCTTGTTTCAACCACAGCTTTGAAGAAATCCCATCAGAGAGATTGATTGGCTTACTAACCGTAGAGCAAGTAATGTTCCAAATCTCTTGGGTTTTATAGCAGTTAAGAAACAAGTGCTCCACAGTTTCAGTATTCAAGTTGCAAAATGTACAAAGTGTTTGAGGGCCTAAATTCAGGCGATAGAGATAATCATTGGTTTTAACAGCATCATGAAACAATAACCATATGAAGTGCTTTACCTTAGGAGCAACGTTGAGCTGCCATAAATTCTTCCAGCCATCCCAAAAATTGTCATTACCCTTTTCATGATTCAAATACGAGTAAACCATTGATGACAATTTAAAACCTTTAGATATAGGTAACCAAACCCAATTATTACCCTAATCGGGCCCAATTTTACTTTGGCTAAGGACAATGTCATTAAGAAACAAGCCAAACATAAGATGCATACAAGATATGTTCCAGTGAATATCAACAAAGTAATTCAAAGATTTGAACGTTATCATGATCAATATTCATATTTAAGGTTTAGGGCTAAAGATATCTCAAAATACCAAGGATCATTAAGGAAGAAGTCATACCCGGATTGAAAGAATTCATCCAGAGAAAAGGTCTGATAATTAAAGCAGTGCTATACATACCTCTGTAGACCCAAGAGCATTTCATTGGGATATTTCTTCTCCAGATATCAAATTTGCCATATTTTTGCTCCATAATAGCTACCCACCAGACTTTATTTTTATTAAGCCGAGCTCAAAACATTCGTTTCCATAAGAGCAATTTTAGAGAGACCAAGATTCCGAATTGACAAACCCCCCTCAGATTGATCAAGCATAATTTCATTCCAACCGACTGAGTTGATGCCCTTTCTATTGCTATCATTAGACCAAAAGAGGACCCTGGCAGCCTTGTTGATCCGATCAAGAATAGATTTAGGGACAGGATAGACCGACAGGTAATACAATGGGGCAATCATAATGGAAGAGTTTATGAGAATGGTTTTCCCTGTAGGAGAAATTTTAGATTTCCGCCAAAAAGCGACTGACTTCTCAATCTTGTCAACCATAGAGGAAAAACAAGAGAGTGCCAATCTCTTAGGGGAGATTAAAATACCCAAGTATGTAAAGAGAAAGAACCAATCTTATAGTTAAGAATTTTGGAGATTCTGTGGGAGAGGTGTTTATTAAAACGACTACAGAAAAAGACTTCTGATTTCAAATTGTTGACTCTCTGACCAGTCAAATCACCATAAAAGGAAAGGCATCTCTTAATATTTTTAGCATATTTTCTAGAAGCTTCCGAGACAAGGATGATATCATCCGCGTACATCAAATGGTTAAAATTGCTGTTGAGATTGGAATTGAAGCCAGGAATAGCGTTAATCCTTAGGGCATAATTGAGCATAGTAGTAAGATTTTGAGCAACAAAGATAAAGAGATAAGGAGAGAGAGGATCTCCCTGCCTAATACCCCTATTAGCAGAGAACCAAGAAGTATTAGTTTTATTAATCAAGAGAGCATAAGAGACATTACAAATACACATTTTAATCCAACTAATCCATCTACCAGGGAACCCCATTTTGGTAAGTGTAGCAAGAATTGCAGACCAACTCATCGTGTCATAAGCCTTAGCAATATGTAGCTTAATCAACATCCTAGGGGGGTAAACATCATTGTCAATTGAGTGAGCCACTTCTTGGAGAATGATGATATTATCAAACGGAGTTCTACCATTGACAAAGCTACATTGTTCTTTCCCAATCAAGTTAGGGAGGATCCCTTTCAAACGATAAGCAAGGATTTTGGAAGTAATCTTGTAACAGACATTATACAGGGAAATAGGACGATAGTCAGCAGCAATTTTAGGGTTGGGTTTTTTTGGAATCAAAGCTATAAATGTCTTATCCCAATTATTTGGCATAATCGAGTGATTGAAAAAATACCTGATGGCTGAGAAGAGGGAATCTCCTATCTCAGACCAGTTGAAGCGATAGAATTCAACATTGAATCCATCAGGACCTGGGCTTTTCCCAGTGGGTAGCTAGTAGAGCGCATCGAACACTTCCTTCTTTGTCACTTCCCTGATAAGATCCTCACCCTCGCTGATTAATATTTTCAGTAGCTCATCCGGAAGAACAGAAAGAATCTCTTAAACCTGCCTGTTGTCTAGATCATTCCAAAGACCTTCTGCTTCAACAATGGATTTCTCCAGTTTCTCAATACCTTCTTCGATTGGATGAATACCTTTATTTTTCCAATCTGACAGCATGTATCTGGTTCAAGAAAGAAGATGAGAAACTGTCTGCCAATATTTTATTTTAAATATTGGCAGACAGTTTCTCATCTTCTGGGGTTAGAATGTGGAGAAAAATTCCAAGCCTTTCTAACCGCTTTATGACAGCCCAAATGTTCCATCCAAAAATTCTCAAAGCGAAATATTTTATTTTTACTAACATCACAAGGAATAATAATCAGAAGAAGGGGCGAGTGATCAGAAAGAAACCTAGGAAGATGTTGAATAATGCAAGCATCAAAGCTATTAGACTACAGCGGATTTACCAGGCAGCGGTCCAAATGAGCCCACCGTCTAGCTAATCCCTGCTGATTATTGCACCAAGTGTAAGGAGAACTTACATAATTGACATCTAGCAAGTTATTAGTAGCAATAAACTCAGCAAAAACCGAGGCCTTTCTACTATAATAGTAGTGAGAACCACCACGATGTTCATCCAGGAAAACAACCGCGTTAAAGTCACCCATGATAATCCAGGGTAAGTTTAAGGAATTCATACCAGAAAGCTCGTTCCAAAGAAGACGTTGATTATGAATGGCATTGGAGTTGTATATTGTCGAGAAAACCCAAATTTGGGACCTAATTGACGTAACGACCAAGTGCAAAGCATACCAGGATCTTACCAGAGGGGTAACCAACCCAATGTTTTTATTCCAAATTGTGATGATGCCTCCAAAATATCCCTCTGCTAAGATTGCTACCCACTTCCATTGATCTTTAAGTATAGCACAAAATCTTTAAAGCCAATCATCATTCGCTCTGGTTTCAACTAAACAGATCAGGACCGGTTTGAGCTTCTTCATAAGGTATGAGATTCTAGAGGTGGTATCAAGACTTGATACTACCCTGCAATTCCAACATACTATTTTAGTTAGGTCCTTAAACATGATAATATTGCTTTTATGCCAAAAAATTATGAACAGAGCAACTAAATAAACAACTAAGAACATGACTGAACCGAAAAGAAATAGGAAACCAAAAAGAAGAACAAGAACTCAATGTTCTTCTCCTCCAGTTACCACCCTCTCCTTCTTGTGGGAGTTCATCTGTATTTGAATGCTTTTACGCGCCAGCGTCTCCTTCCGATGACTGTTTTGATATTGTACCAACGTCATCGAGTCTTCCGTCTCCATGAGATCTCCTCCCTCTGAAGACTCCTCAAGATCATCATCTGAATCACTCATATTCTAGTCAGAGTCGATTGCAGAGTGGGAGGAGGTCTGAAGGACCGAAGAAACTTTATCAACAGTCGATTGGTGAGGCTCCAAAGTGCCCCTTGTGCCCTGCTCTTCAAAGAGATTTTTTGAGACTCGAAGGACGGGGTGACTTCCAGAAGGGTCTTGTAACTCAAAGTGACTTTTCTCCTTTCCATAAAAGAGACAATAGGGGTTATGCATGTAGTATTATGCTAGACTTTTTTGTGGTTTGTATATTATTAGACTATGTAGCATGAATTTGTACAATGTTTGTGAGTTTTCATTAAATGGCTTTTTGTTTGTTGTAATGGAATAATGGAAGTTATTGTTATATGAATTAGATTAAATTAAACGTTTCAAGCAAGTCAATCTGTGGTGGTTGGTTTTTCATTCATTTTAGAACCAGGAATTTAATGTTGCTTGATTAGGCACCATCGATTAATTTAGGTTGTGTTTGAATAAAGTATTTTGTAATTTTTTATTTTTTTTTGGAGAATAAAATGTGTATGAATGGTATTCGTAAGCTATTTTCTAAGGGGGTAAAAAATTCTTTTATATGAGACCCAGTTTTTTGGGAATGAAAATCTATGGACGTCTTCCAAGATCCGTTAGATCAACAACTAACAACCCCCAATAAATATTTTGCATTTTAAAAATATCAACCTCCATCATGTGAACGAACATAAAGAAAATAATACTAGAGAAACATTTGAAATATTGTTTGCATCCAAGAGAATTTCTAATAATATTTAAAGTTTTGCATAAATTTAATTATTTGGTTTGTTGCAATATAATTAGTTAAAATAAATTAGCACATATTAAAGAGTGATTTACTGATATTTACATGATCCCCAAATGGTCCAAACTTTCTAAAAGCGGCTTCTTCTGACCTGCAAGAATGCCCATGCATACCTTCGATTCCAAGACCTTGTTCGATCAACAAATAAAAGTCAGGTTGAAGGGGGCAGTCAGCTGGCTCCTTCTGATCCCGGTACATATAAAGGTGGGGCTAACCCTCACTTTTGAACCGGTCTTTTGGGCGGCCACAAACTATAGCCGCACAAAGTCTTCTCCATTAATTATGAGAGAGAAAAATATCGTCTTTTGGGCGGCCACAAACTATAGCCGCACAAAGTTTTCTCCATTAATTATGAGAGAGAAAAATATCTTGACGATTTCCACTCAAAATTGTCGGTTGACACTCAAATTCCAGATCTGAAGATAAGATGAGCACTTCATCATTCATGTAGTCTGTTGTTCGTTTGATGCTATTGTTTGGTTTCTTTAGATATGTGATTTAAAAAAAAGGAAAAAAAGACAAACAAATTAATGTCTGATGCTGCAGTGGGTTTTGTAGTGGAGAAACTTGGTAATCTGATACTGCAAGAAGCCATCAGTTTGCATGGAGTGAGAGGGGAAGTGGAGTGGTTGGAACGAGAACTGCGGCGAATGCAGTGCTTCTTAAAGGATGCAGATGCAAAGAAGAATAATGGAGATGATGAGAGGGTCAAGAACTGGGTCACAGAGATGAGAGATCTGGCTTTTAAAGCTGAGGACATCATTGACACTTTCATGTATTACAAGCTACAACAGAAGCAGTCTGGTGGCTTGGGTTTCATCAAGAGGTATGGTCTCCAAACACTAATTAATTAATTAATTAATTAATTTACTTATTTATTTATTTTTATAAACTGCATAAACCCCAGTTTATTAAAAAGAAAAAGATACACAATTGGAGTCTTGGAGAGCAACAAGGACTCAAACAAAAGAACAACTGAGAGCAATCCATTAGACTTGGAATACAATTTATTTATTCATGTATTTATTTATTTATCATTGTACATAAATCTTCTTTTCTTTTATTAATTTATAAATACTTATACTCATTTCTTTTTACCATCATTTGTGCTAGGTCACACTAAGATTAATTTTTTATGTCCAAAATTTCCTTTTAAGAAAAAGGTTTTCCGGTTTATATCCTTGTGACTTTCTTCTCCAATTTGTGTTGAGGTCCCAATCTCCTTGAACTTCTATTAAAATTAGGTTGCCATATAAGTATATAACTGGGATAAACATAAAAAAAAATTGCTTTTTTTTTTTTTTTTAAATTTAATAGAAGTCCTTTGGTAAAAGTACTTTTGAAGTTAAGCTGGTCATATTGAAGCAATTCAAAATAATTTTCCCTTGCATTTGGGTGATAGTAATTGAAAATGATTGTTGAGGATGAAATTGTAATAATATTTAATATAAACAAATTATTAGTTTATTATTATAGTCAAGAAATGAAATTTAAACATATAATATCTAATTTAAAAGATAAAATTTTAAAACATATAAGACGTTGGTGTTGGCTTAGTTTTTACTAAAAAAATGCTTTGGAACAAGTTAAAACTTTGGGCCAAAAGTAATAAGCTCCTAAAATAGCTCAAAATTAAAGAAACTAGTAGGAAGTGATTCTAAGAGGACTCAGGGAGAAACACTTTCTTTTTCAATGAAATTACCCTTTATTAATCTTAATATTGACATCTTCAAATCCATATTAATATATCTTAAACTTAACATTAATTTTTTTTTATTTTTCAGTGAGATTGTATGTGTCTAAAGATTTTTTACTGATTATATTTATTGTAATTAATTATTGTAGTTGTTGCTATTGTTGATTTACTTGTATTATTTTTATGAAATTTCTCATTCAAGAATTATTTCTAGGAATGAAAACCAAAATTAAATTTCAAGTTAGGGAAACAGTTTTGAATTACCGTATGCAACCACAAAAACCTTGACTTTTTTAATAATAAATAAAAAAAAAAAAAACCTTGACTTACCTGTAATGTTGTTTGAAAAAAAGTCCTGCAAAATTAAAAAAAAGCTTTTTTTTTCATAACCTTATTGAAAAGTCAAGAATGCAAATAATAATTAAATAATGAAAGTGTATTCAAAGGCAACTTACAGAAACACATTTTCACTTTGAGTAGTATTTGTTTTATCTCGAATAAGAGCTTGTTTAGAGATTTTTAACATAGGGAAAAAATAAAAAATAAATACTACTTTGATTTTGATTTTTTTTTTTAAAATAAATTTTATTTCTACTCACATGGAGCAAAAAATAAAGCTTAATTAACAACTCGTCATCTTCCAAACTAGCTAATTTACTAAAAAAACTCTTGACTTTTTCAATAATATTAAAGAAAATAGTGAACTTCAAAACTTAATTAATAAGTTTTATTGTAAAAAAATCGCAATAATTATCCAACCAAAACTTCAAGGAACCCAATGTTAGCAAAACTTGATGCAGCCTCCAAATAAATTGGAGAAGAAAAATAAATAAATGGGAGACACTAACTATATAAATGATGAGAAAACCTATAACTCAAAGTGCACAAAATTTTAAGCTAAGCTTTTTTTCCTATTATAAAAGTGCAAGTGGAAAAGCAAAAGGACGTTTTGTTTGTTTGTTTGTGTGTGATTTTGTTCTTTTCCCAAAAAAACCAATACAAATTTGCTCTTTATCTGTAAAGCACTTTTTCTATTTATTGGTTTGTTTAGATTTATTTATGAAAATGAGAAATTAACATTTATTTTTCAGAAATATATCCATGAAAAATTCAAAGTTTATAGCTTTGAAAAAAACTACTTATTTCCTAAATTAAACACAAATAAAAACAAAAATAAACATATGTTTTTTTAATCAAACACTGGTGAAACAAAAGTTAAATTCATACTAGTTTTATATATCTAATATTCCGTATTTGTATTGACTTATAGAAAACTATAAAAATTACTTCTTCTAAAAGTTATTAGATGTTTGTTTATAGAATAAATTGCCCATAAAGTTCTGAAATAGAATGTTGTGTTTATTTTTATTGGATGAAAAAAGCGTTACGTTCTGTGTTCGCTCCCTCACTCCTGGTGATGTTAACTTTTGACATTCGATGTTGGTACTCTGTATGTTTATGGTTATTTTTAATGAATGTGGTTTATCTAATTTTTTTTTTAAAAAAAAATAACGTACTAGTTTTGCACATGTATATGAACTATTCTCAATTTCTTTCCCAGATTCTCATGAATCTTTGTTTCTTTTCAATAACATTACTAGAGATCTGAGATGTAAAATTCTTATTTGTTTATAAAATTACCCAGTTTGTGACATTTCTTTATTCATTTGAGAATAGTGGACCAAATTTTTTACAACCTTATCCAATTGCTTGGGAATGTTCAAAAGATTTATGAAATAAACACACACCATGTTAATAAAGCTTTAATTGTTGGTTTATTTTAATGAAAGCTTTAAATTTGCATATATTTTTTTATTATTTAGGGTGAAATTAATAAAAAAATTAACTAAAAGTATATGATCAGGATGATGAAGATCTCAATCAAATGAAATTCAATTGTAGATTGGTATGAGAAATAAATATGTTTTTCCCCTTCTAGGTATGTTCTTTTTTTTTCCTGGCCCTTGTGGACATTGAAGGGATAAAAGCAAAGATTCGTGAGCTAAATTGATACTTTGGTTGAAATAAGTGTTTTTCAGGGCAAGGGGGCATGTTTAGATTAGTTTAAAACGAAAAGTGATTATTTTGATGCTTTTCCCAAAAGCTATGATATCGGTGCTTACTTGATTAAGTATAAAGAAAAACTACTTGGATTAAAATATTGTGACTAAAGTATCTTTTATATATGGATAGGTATTTTCTACCTATAAAAATGCCACCGGATAAGTACAAAAATCTTTTTTTTTCTTTTATAGTTTTTAAAACAATTCAAATATGCTCTTTTATTCATAAAAATACTTATTATGGATCCGTTTACATTCATCTAGGAAAATAAGAGCTAACTTATATTTTTCAGAAATACTTCTATGAAAAATGATAAGCTAGAACTTCGAAGAAAAAAAAACTGTTTATTTTTTGAATTAAACATTTATTTAAAATAAATAAATAAATAAATAAGTGTATGTTTTCTTATTTCTTTAGTAAAACACATACATTCGAGAGAAGGAAAGTTAAATTCGTGCTATCATTGTATATCTAATTTTTAGTATTTACATTGATTTGTGGAAAAATGTGTAAGTAGTGCGATTGCTCCTTTCAAATATTATTAGATTAGATTTTTTTTTTTTGAATAATAGGCGATAAACTTCTTTTTTTTATAAATATAAAAAACTACGGAGGAACAGTACTGCCGGAGGAGAGATTTGAACCTATGACCTCTTCTTTTACGCTTTGGTGTCATATCTTTAGGCTATCCAATGGTTTAGATGAGATTTTTTAGAATAAACTCTTCATAAAGTTTTGGATGAAAATATCCTACTGGATTTGCACATGGTATATGAAAAAATATTCTCAGTTTCTTTCCCACATTTTCATGAATTTTTTAACTCTTTTCAATCACATTTCAAGTGATTTGAGATGGAAATGTTTTATTGCTTTATAAAGTTACCCAGCAGATGACATTGCTTTATTTGAAAATATTGAACCTAGCCTTTTGAAAAGTTATCCAAAAGATTTATGAACTGAAGTTACTGAACGCACACCCCATGTTAATAAGCTTTATTATGTATTGCTTTTGTGATGAAAGCTTCAAATTTGCCTTTCTTTTTGTCTAAGGTTAAATTTCTCTAAATTATTTGTTCAAATGAAATTCAATTACAGATGCATTAAAAAAAATGTTGATTGGTAAAAGAAATAACTATGATTTTTCCCAGGTATATGCTCGTACCTGTTGAATTGATCCATAGACACAAGATTCATGTGGCTGTTAGAAGAATAGAAGTTGAGATCCAAAAGCTATCTGAAAGTATAACAAGATATGGAATTGCTAACATAGGTGAAACAAGTAGTGCAAATAGTCAACTTGGAAGGCAAGATGTGATCCCTATATTGCCTCAACTGAATGATGACATTCATATGGTTGGCTTTGACCATGAGAAAAAAACTATTGTGCGAGACTTGGTTGACATAAGCAATAACAACTGATCAGTGATGTCTATAGTGGGTATGGGTGGTCTGGGAAAGACCACACTTGCTAAATCCGTTTATAATGATCCTAGAGTCAAGAGAAGTTTTGATATATTTGCATGGGTAATCATATCTCAAGAATATACCATCCTTGAGATTTTGAAGAGAATCTCATCAGAAGTTTCAACAACTTCATCAAGAGATACAATCATAGACCTCGCACATGCTATTTCTGAAAAATTGAAGAAAGGCAAGTATTTGATTGTTCTTGATGATGTTTGGAGGGAAAATGTATGGGATCAATTGCAAAAAGTTTTTCCAGATGTTGATAATGGAAGTAGAGTTATTATAACCACTCGCTTCTTAAATGTCGCTAAGATTGCAGATCCTACTGTGCAACCTCATGAATTGCGTTTGTTAAATGAAAAGGAGAGTTGGGAGTTGTTTCTTCTCAAGGTCTTCCCAAGGCAAGATATTGAAACATGTTGCCCGGTATATTTAGTTGATTTTGCTCATCAGCTTATTCAGAGGTGCAGAGGTCTACCATTGGCACTAGTAGTCCTTGGAGGACTTATGTCAACTAAACCAAAAAGCCAAGATGCATGGCAAAAAGTTGTAGAGAGCATGAAATGGCAATTTGTGGAAGGTGGAGAAAAATGTTTAAAAATTCTAGCTTTAAGTTATAATGATTTGCCATATTACCTGAAGTCATGCTTTCTTTATTTTGGTTGCTTCAGAGAGGACATGGCTATTCCTATAAAAACATTAATTAGATGGTGGTCAGCAGAAGGCTTCTTACCGACAAAAAATGGTAATACCACAGAAGAAATTGGATTGGGTTGTTTGGAGGAGTTGGCACAAAGATGTTTGATCCAACTTACTGGCCGAAAATATGATGGTAGTGCAAAATATTGCCGAATCCATGATCTCTTGCGTGATATGTGCATTTCAGAAGCCAAAGAGAACAGATATCTTGAAATCTACAAGAATGACACTGTAGATTGTGCAGCAGTGCCAAATGCAGCCCGACGACTGATCATATTTAATGAGTTTGAGACTCTAACCTATTCTAACTCAAAATTGCGGGGTTTATTTTACTATGGAGGTATGCATAATCCTCTGACTTTCAAAGCTTTGAATGGACAGCTTAGTGGATTTAAATTATTAAGAGTGCTTAATTTGAATCTTTATATGCGGGAATTTCCAAGTGAAATCAAATCATTAATTCATTTGAGATATCTTCGGTTGCTTGCTGACAATATGAAGGAAGTTCCATCATGTATTGGTCATCTCCACAATCTCCAGACTTTTATAGTAGGTGGTGGAGAATTAGTAAATATATCAGATTCACTATGGACGATTGAAAGTCTCAAGCATGTCGAGCTATTTATGATATCATTGGTTAATCCACCAAATATGCCAAATATTGTACTAAAAAATTTGCAGACATTAAAGGGGCTACGTGCTGGATCATGGATACGGTATATGCTGCAAAATTTCACAAATCTGCGCAAATTGAATATCAAGGAAGTCAATAATGATCATGCTAATGCACTGTATGTATCTCTCCAGAAACTGGGTCGTCTTGCCTCCTTAACTATACAAGGAAATGGAATTCCTTCGGACAATGTCATGACAGCCTTTTCCAATCAACATTGCCTCAAGAAAGTGTATCTCGATGGAAAGTTGAACTGCAAACAGCTTCCATACAACGACGTATTTCCTCAACAGCTAGTGAAACTAGTCTTGTGTCTTTCTCAATTGGAGCAAGACCCAATGGCAACACTAGAGAAGTTGCCATGTCTCAAATATCTAAAACTTGGAGCCGGGTCATATACAGGCAAACAGATGATATGTTCGGCAACAGGTTTCCCTCAACTATTATTTTTAGAAGTCAAAGGTTGCGATGAACTTGAGAAGTGGAAGATAGAGAAGAAGGCAATGCTATGTCTCAAGTCTTTAGAGCTCATTTCTTGTCGAAAGTTGAAGGTGATTCCAGAAGGTCTAAAGAATGTGTCACTTGAACTATTGCTAATGAAAAATATGCCAGAAGAATTAAAAAGTAGGATTGAGGAGAATACGGGAGAAGACTGGTACAAGATACAACATGTGCCAAACATCTCCTTTAAATATTATGATTAGGTGAGTTCCTTTACTTACTTATTTTGTGTAACTTTGATTTCTGCTATTACATTTCCATTTCATTTTAATTAGAATTAACTCTCTCATCTTCATATATTTCAGCATATGCCGTGCGCAATGGATAATATGACTGAGGAGTGCTTTTGGACTTCAAAGGAGCTCCAGATTAAGTGCATGGCAAGCAAGGAAGCATGCGTGAAGTTTCTTATGAACTCCACTTCAATTGATGTTTGTGTGGATGTCTGTGATTTTATTTATGTAATGTTATATGGCTTTGATACGTTGTGGTTATATGCCTAAACATATGTGTGTGTATTTGTGATTTTATTGTTGTAACGTACTTGGGTTTGATACACTAAACTGTGGTTTTATACCAATATATGTGTGACAATGTTTTTGAGAAAGGCGACAAGAACCAGAATCCAGGGACGTGCACGTGTGGGGAGCAAGGCTCAACGCCGACCCACATGCCCTCACTTTGAGTAGGACATGAGATTCGATCCCGGGTCCTCCCCGAAACGAATGCCCTATGCAAGGGACCCGATACTAATTGACCCGAAACAACTAAAATGATCATGTTGTGTTCCCAAACAAATAAAATAAAACAAAAGAATAAAATAGACTTGACATTGCAAAAGACCATCTCTAAAATTATACAACCTATATATTTCTCATTATATATACGCACACATATATATGTATATATATTAATAAATGCTAACGGTCATAAACAGATAGAAACATTCTTTCAGTTCTGTTTCTTTATTGTCATGACTGAGAAGGCCCTTTCTTTACCTATGACATACACCTGAGGCCAGGAACGGGCAGTTAATTATACTCAGTTCTGTCAGTGTTATATATACGAGCAATCTAAGGAACCAGGGGATCATCTGGTTTCATATCCATCACGAGTGAGCAAATTGATAGCAGAACCTGCAAATTTGAAAAATAATTAACTATACTCAGTTCTGTCAGTGTTATATATACGAGCGATCCCAGGAACCAGGGGATCATCTGGTTTCATATCCATTACGAGTGAGCAAATTGATAGCAAAACCTGCAAATTTGAAAAATAATTAAGAGCTTTGATGATTCTGAATAAATTGAAAGGTCATAATGATGTGCCACAATTTACTGCTTTGTAAAATTTTTCATGCATGCATATTCAGAAACAACATCAGTTATATAGATAGCATTATTAGATGAGCAGCTACTACAAATGTTTCAGGCATCTTGCAACTTTTTTTAACCCAAGTTTCAAAACATGGATCCTATAATGCAGTTTTAGACATTACAACTTGACACAAAAACACAAAAAGAGCAAAGGAGGCCTTGGTCAATTCAGTTAAGAAACTTGTCACATCATTGAACAATACAAGTTGTCATTTGTAGCATATCAAAATCAAAACAATATATATAGTAAAAACAATGAAAGAAAAAGCACCTTCAATAGAGTCAGGGTAGGAGTCTGTTGTTCCTCTAGAATGTCCAAGCAGATGCTTCCATTACTGTTGATCTTTGGATGAAAATCTTGCTTAGAAAAAATATGAACTTTGTCAGAGCAATGGCTCCAGGTACCATGTAATAAGGAGATTATGGATAACTACACGGACATAAAGAGTTATGTAACTAAATCAAGGCAAAGTTATATGCAAATAAATATTTGGCCTGAATTTGGTGAGGATACTCAATCTATGGGGGGCAACCATTGCCAACCAGACAACCTATGCATTAATCTTCAAAAGGCTAACTAGCACGACTTTCAAAAAAATATAGGGTGAATCATAAACCACAAAATTTATCAAAAACCAACAGGCCCAATTAACTACTTGGTTTTGTACATGTATGATGAATTAGATAGAGTTCAAATGCCTCAAAGTATGAATCAGAAGTTATATTATATGACAAGCAATACTTATCAAGTTGTTGTAACTTTCATATGATAAATGCATTCCCTTCTAAATCTCAAAAACACCAAACAATTCTCCCGCTTCTTTAGACATTGTTCTCATAATCCAACAACCATAATAAATCCATTTGACTTAAGATTCTTAAATGGTATAAACAGCACAATGAATGCAGCCACAAGATTATCTTGTTTATTCAAAAACGAATGAGGAACTGGGTATCATGTCTGGTCTTTTCAAATAGTGAAACATCTTAGAAGTTAAATTATCAAATTAAGCAGATGTCTGCAGACATATACAGCATTGTCTTTAGCAAGTATCTTGCAGTACTTTCTTAAATAAGGTAAAAAGTGACTTCTTAAGTTTTTAACTACAATTATCGATACATGCATCACATACCACCATAAATCTGATTATGACTATTAGGCAATAAGAACCTGAATTATACAAAGTGAGAAAATAGTCAATAACCAAATTATAAAAATGAAAAAAGGGCTATACCTTGGAAGGTTTGAATGGGTAATCAGATGGGAAGTGAACAGTAACAAGAAATACACCACCTGCCAAGGGGTTATTAGCAGTTGCTTGCCAGTGGAATATAGTACAGACACAAACATCAGTCACCAAACTACATCATAATATACAAAAATTTCAAGGAATAAAAAGAAGTAACCTTTACTTAAAAATTTAAATTTTTTTTGGATATTATTCCTGATTGCTCTCTTAATCAGGATGACGTTACCTTATGGGCTCCAGAAAAAGTAGAAATTTCACAGTCAAATCATTCTACAAATTTCTTATCGATGGTGGATTGCGATGTTCGCATCATCCTTCTTTCTGGAAAATCCATTGCCTTAGTAAAATTACCCTTTTCTGCTGGCTCGCTGGAGAGGACAAAATCCTTACTCTTGCAAACCTGTTCAAGAAAGGGTGTATCACTCATAACATCTCTGATACCTGTATTCTATGTCACAATGCTACTGAAAGCTTGAATCACCTTTTCCTCAACTGCGAATTCTCCAAACGTATCTGGGCATTCTTCACCCAAGCATTAGATCACATCCCTCCCCCACAATCAATCTCCTCACTTTGGACCACCTGGTTACCATCTCTTACTACTCAGCACAGAATACTTTGGGACCTTATTTCCTGAGCTGTTCTGTGGAATATCTGGATTGAAAGAAATTCTCGTATTTTTCAATTGAATGCTTTACCGCATTACAACATTATATTTAAATCTGTTAATATGCTTCTTTCTTGGTTTTCTACAGCTGCTGATAGACACCAACAACCACTCACAGAAGCTTCTCAGAAAATTAAGCGCTCACTCAACTTCCTTACCGCTAGAAAATCTAACTCAGCTGGCGATCATGACCTCGGTGCTGCATAAGAGTAGGTGTTTTTGACGTTGTCTAAGTAGGCCTGAGATGCCAGACAGCATCTTCCGTCTACTTAGCTTCTTCTGCCTGTTTGCTCTTTTTCTTTCTTTTGTTTCTTTGTTCCTCCTCACCTCTGGTGAGTGATGACTCTATCCTTGTACTTCTGCTTTATCCTTGTACCTCTGTTTTATTTCAATAAATCTGTGGTTTATCCTCATTTAACTCAAAAAAAAAAATTTAATTTAATGATATGAATACCAGCAAGTGGGCGGATCCTTTTGCAAGTCCTTCAACTCCTACAAAATCATCTTCAAAGCCTTGGATCACTCCAGCCCACACAACAATCACTAACAAAAAGAAAAACAAAAACAAATTAAAACTCAAAAGAAGCAACAATCAAAACCCAAAAATTTTAGAACTTTTCAATCAACACAAACAAACCAACTTTAGAGTTCATCTCCAATCCAAACACATCTACAAAATCCAAACTTTTGAGGAAAAAAAAAAGAAAAAAAAGAAAAGAGAAGCCCAAAACCAAAGAAAATCGCTCATTCTCCAATATAGAAACAATTAGCAAGAAAACACAAATTTCAAACAAATCATTGCAAAAAGAAGCCAAAAGAACACGAATCAACACCAAATCAAACAATTGGACAGAGAATCAAATAAAGATCACCGAAAAAGAGAACAAAATTTCAGGCTATATTTGTACCACTCTAGGGGTGCATTTGATACAAAAAAAAAAAATGAGGGATAGTACAGCACAAACTCTCTTGTCCCTTGTTTGTTTTGTAAATGGGTTTGAAGTATAGCACAAGTTGGTTAGGTACAACACAAGTTATTAAAAATCTTGTCCCACCAAACCACTGTATGACTTTTTAAGTGTGGTACAGCATAACTAAAAGATAATTTTGCCCTTAGTTAAAATTAAAAATTATAACACCTAACCACAACCCAATAAAAAATTTTGAAAATAAAAAATTATATTTGGTAAAAAATTATTAATTATTTTATTTTATAAATTTAAAAATATAATTATGCCCTAATAATTTTACAAATTATAAAAAATTAAGTGATGACTATTAAAAATTAGAAGGAATTTCAAAATATTGCCCTGTCAACTTTTTTTCCAAAACAACAAAAATTATATGAAGGTATTATAGTAATTTTACAATTTTTAATGCAGTACTTATGTAAATCAAACAGAAAACAATACAAAATTTTTTGTGATGTCCATTGAATATCAAACAAAGAACAGTACAAACATTTGTGTTGCACTTAGGTATTTGTACTGTGTTGTTCTTCTTGTGCTGTACCTATGTGCAAATCAAACGGGCCCTAGGACTTCCTTCAGTGCCTCGATCGCTCTTTTAGGCCATCTCCAACCAAAAACTCTATATTTGAAGCTTGTCCAACCATCAACTCTATTTTCAACTCTAAAACAAAATATTCTAAAAATATTCTTCCCACTTCACAATTTATATATTCCTATTATCAACAAATTTAATCAACTTTAATTCTTTATTCACTTTTAACCATTGAATTTAAATATTATATTAGTTAATATATATTTTTTATATTTATTATAAATATTTAGTAAATATAAAATAAAAATACTTGTGAGTATTTAAAATTACAAATAAAAAATAAAAACAAAAACAAAAAAAACAAAAAACAGAAAAAAATAAAAACAGAAAGAAACAAAAATGAAAACAAAAAAAATAATAAAAAGATAAAAGAAAAAAAATAAAATTTGCTACAATGGCGCTCAAATAACTGTGTGTCATTGTAGCAATTTGGTGATTTGGCACATGAATTAGCGCTCGGTTGGAGACCATCTTGTACCTAATCTATTCAAATTTTGCACGAATAGTGCAGGATTGGAGATACTCATAGAACTCCACAAATACTTGTTGTGGACTTATTTAGGAATCCATTGAACACCTCTTTTTAAATTGTTCCAAAGCTCAATAGATATGGAGTAGAGTTAGTGAATCAACTTGCTTTGATTTAGTCCATGGTCTTCGAGAAGCAAATTGGCTTACATACACTCATTCTGCACTTCAAAGGAACAGGGCCTCAATTATTCCTGTTGTTATCTGGTTTATTAGGAAACATAAATGTAATTCTATCTTTAGAGGCGTCACTTTTAATTCTGAAAGAGTTGTCCAGTCAGCCCTCAACCATGTTCATGAGTACTCAGCATCTGTCAAACCTAGTCTTGATAATAAACAGATTAATATGTTTTTAAAATATAATTATATTTAAATTTTAGCAACATATTTGCAACAGAATATTTTTGTTTCTAATAAAAAATAAATTTAAAAGTAAATATGTTCCATTTCAAATCCGTTTCTACATTCTGGAACAGAAATTATTCTGTTGCAAATCCGTTGTTAAATTCTGAAATCAGTTAACAACTAAATAAATTATGTTGCATAATTTAGCAAAGATTTTGAAATGGAATAATTTCCGTTGAGATTTTTCAAAATTTGAAAACAGAATTTATTCCGTTACAAATTCATGCTAATGTCTAAAACGAACTGCTATTTCGCTTGTAATAAATTAGCGATGATCTTTTTAGAAATTGAAAAATTCCGTTTCTAATCCTTTGCTAAATTAAATTATCAATGGATTAAAAAATGGAAAATGTTGTTTGTAACCTGCAATTTTTTTGTAGTGTTCATTATGCCAATTCTGGTGCCCACATTCTTTTTACTGATGGGTCTTGGGTTCCTCAAACCAACAAAGCTGGTGCATATGACTTTGTCATTAACACCCAATCCTAGTTTAATTCTGTAGATGCATGCAGGCATTAGGCTGATACAAGTTTGGATACAACCATCAAAATTATATATATATATATATATATAATAGAGACTGAGCAAGGGAATTTGCCTAGTATTATATAAATACTATAACAGTATTTTTTATTTGTTGTTCATAGTCCAGTGTGGGTTGAATGATAGGGTTTATTAACTTGATTTAGTTCCTGAAAATCTTTTAGAACATGATAGAACTCTAATTGCCTCATGTGATGTTTGGCCGAGTTAATAAATCTCTACTTAGGTCTATAAGCCAACATAATTTCTCCACCTCTGTACATGCTTGTCCCTTTAACAATCCCTAATATATATATATATTTAATGATTTTAATTCCATGACCCACTTTTTTTTTAATTTATTAAAAAGTAAATAAATCTCATTAATTAAAATATTAGAAGTTAAAAACACATAATAAAAAAAATAAAGTTTAATATGAAAATGAAATGCAGCACCCATGGTTATGGATTAGTATTAGAAGTCAAAAATCAGTTTAACATAAAACTGAATTTATTTTCAAAACATCTTCTGGTATTTTCAGACCATGAGTTTGCAGCACACATGGTTATCAATTAATTGCATGAAGGGCAAGAGAATGCCATATAGTCAACAAACTCTTGTTCAGTCTCATAAAGCAAACACTTTAATGCTTGGTCTGGGATCATTTGGGTTTGGCAAACTTAGTCTGAGTTAAGACTTTATTATCAAAATAACCAGCCAAATGACATGCTTGATTTTTATGGAATAGGGTTTTTCCCAACTGACCTCATATATAACTATATAAGCCAAGATATCATCCACAACGAAATGTCCAAGAAATTGCACCAACAGCAACCTCAATGGCCAACATCTAACAATATCCCAGTCTGCAGTTTACCAGTTTTTTCCAACTCTTTACAGTTGGTTGTCACTAGCAACAATCTCCATGTGGTTAGTACGTTGAGGCTGGTTGGCTGGCTGAGTTGTTTTGCAGTTGGAGAGTCGGAGGGCTTAGTGGGACTTCAACTGGATAATGAAGAGGTTTGTATTCATAGAGAATGTCTTTCAGCATGTCTGTTCTTTGCGACCATTCACCTCAATTGAACTACATCTTGGTATCTTGTCGATCACTCATTCTTTCATCATGTTCCTGACATTGAGGGATCGTCATTAGACTAGACGTTCCTTCTGAGCATTTCTTTCTGTCAACTTTCTCAGCTTTCCTTATCGGAGTGTTCGTGATGGCCCCGCCAGGGCCATCGTCCCACCTTCCCCCTCCAGGTTCTAAAGCTGGAATCTCCTGGGCTAAGGTCATTTCTACTGGATCTAAACCAAACTCCTTTGAGAACCCTCCTCACCTTCAAAAAGAGCACTTCGACAAAATCAAGCAACATTCTATAACCTCGGTGGCGATTGGTGATGATCTCTAGCAGCTTGCCCGTGTGAAGATGCAAACTTCTCGGTATGCCAAATTCCTCGGTAAATCTCTTCCCCTTGACCAAGTTAAGTTAGCCTTGGCGGATGCTTGGCTAGGTTTAGGAACTTTCACTGTGGCTGATCTCCCCAATGGATTCTATTATGTTCGCTGTGAAACTTCTGAGATGCAGAATCGCCTCCTTTAGGATGGCCCTTGGATGGTTGTAGGTCGCATCCTCCAGTTGACTCCCTGGTCTGAATCCTTTCAACCGGCCTTTAAGAAACTTACCCTGGCTATAGTTTGGATCCAGATTTACCACCTTCCTATAGAGTTATGGGAAGGGGAAATCCTGGAGACGATTGCTTCTCAGTTTGGTAGGGTTCTTAAGGTGGACGAGCATACCCTTGATCGCTCAAGAGCGAGATATGCCAGAATTTGTGTGGAGCTTGTTCTTAGCAGGCCTCTTCAGCAGGGCACTTGGGTGAAATACAGTGATTTCTCTATTTTTGTTCTTGTTCTATATGAGAAATTACCCATTTTTTGTTACAGATGTGGAACGATAGGGCATGGCAAAGCTCACTGTGCAGTCAGCAATCCCTCGATCCCTAGATCTCATGTACCCTCAGGGGAGGTCACCCCGGAGCCGGTGCAAGAGAATCCAGCGATGTAGGTTGATGGGGCCGACGTCGCATAGGGACCCTTAGTGAGCCTGAAAAATCTGTGGATGGTGAGTTCGGTCCTTGGCTTACTCCTTGAAGGCGTTAAAACTCTATTCGGGGGCGTTCCTCTGGTAGAAGCGGCCGTGGTGGTGCCCTGGATCGTCCTAGTAGTCGAAACCCTAATCTGGCCCAACGGAATGGGAATGATGACGGAGAAACTGACTCCTGGCCACCTGCATGGTTACCTTCCAGACATGTGGCAGACCCCTCTTCGTCCCATGCTAAACGTGGAGGTAGGGTTGCGAGACAAGGGTATTCTCATCGTTTCCCCAATGCCTCGAATCCTCCATACCAAAACTCTGTGGATCACGTGCTACCTTCTTTTGGTCCCGAGAATTTTGACCCATACACTCCTTTTAACGATCCCTATGGCCCCTTGAAGACTTCGCCCTCTCCTCTTCTCAATCCTTGTGCTAAAGGCAAAGAAATCTTTACCGATCCTTCCACTAACGTCTCTTCTCACTTGGGAGATAGTGAAGGCCGACCGTTGGGATTTCCAACAGCAGCTTCTTCGCCCTCTTCCAAGAAATTTTTTTTTTCCTTTGAACCCTTACTTATCACATCAAACAGTAATCCTCTCCATGTAGGAATCTCTAGTTCCGTAGAACAGCGTTCCATGTTGGTTAGCAAGATGGTGGATGCTCTCTCTCACGGAGAAAGAAGTGAAGATCATGCGGAAGAGGACATGAAGGAGGAAGTATCTGATGCCTCTGACTCTCTCCTGGAAGCTGATGATGACATGATCCTTTGTCAATACCAGAAAGATGTTAAGCTTGAATCTCTTGCAAAGAGAGAGCCCTCAAGGAGAGGCACGAAAACAAAAAAAGGGTGAAAATCTTTAAGCTCTTAGTTTCTCTCCTCTTGTCTTTCCTTATACTTTTTGTTATGTTTATGGATACTAAAATCTTCCCTTGGAATTGCAGGGGGCTTTCGAACTCCCGGACGGTGGAGTATCTCTTTGTTATTATTCATAGATTAAAGCCGCATTTTATTTGTTTATTGGAGACTAAAACAAATACTGATCGCATCCTTTGTTTCTGTGACAGACTTAAATCTAGATGGGATTGGGCCGCCATTCCTTCTTCTAGCTTCTCTGGAGGAATTTTGATTCTCTGGAAAAAACAAGTGGGGTGTGTTACCCTGATTGCCATCTCCAGGCTTGTCCTCCATCTAGTTATCACAACACCTTTTGACTCCTAGGTCTTTTCTGCGATATACAACTCTCAGGTGCTCTCAGACCATAAAGCTCTTTGGAACTCTCTTTCATCCATCTCCCTACTTAACATCCCCTGGGTCCTTACGGGGGATTTTAATGCCATTTGTAGTAGGGATGAGCATTTGGGTGGTCCTTTCATTAACTACGTTTCCAAGGCTAAGTATTTCTCTTCCTTTATTACTAATAATAACTTGTTGGACCTTGGCTTTGTTGGCCCTTGTTTTACCTGGTGTAATAATCAAGAGGGTTTGGCTTGCAAATGGGCTAGACTCGATCATTTCTTGGCTAATTCTAGTTGGTTTTGTAGGTTTACATTTATCTCTAATCAGCATCTTACTCGTCTCAACTCAGATCATTCTCCTTTATTCCTTACAGCTCATTTTGAGACCCTCTCCTCTAATAAAATCTTTTGTTTCGATAATTTCTGGCTTGATTACGAAGGCTGTCATAATAGTGTGCTTAATTCCTGGAATATTGATTCTAATGCTACCCCTATGCATTCTTTTTCCCACTCTATCTCTCATACTAAAATTAACCTTCTTAGGTGGCGTCGCTTTGCGATCAGTCAAATTGAGATAGAGATTGCTAATATTGAGAGGGAGATCCTGAACATGGATGAGGGGTTCTAGCCTTCGGATGATCTTTGGAGGAACACTTGGTTACGTGCTTTGAGAAATCGTCACAAAGCTCTCTTCATGCAAAAAACTATTTTTTGGGGTCAAAGAGCCAAGAATCAGTGGCTCAGTAAAGGTGATCAAAACTCTAACTTCTTTCATACTTCAGTCAAAATAAGGAGGCATAGAAATCAGATCAAAGCTATCAGAAACGAATCTGGTATGATCTTTACTGAATATTCTGATATTGTAAATTGTTTCACTGAATTCTATCATAAACTTTGGTCTTCCTCTTCCAATTTAAATCAAGATTCTTTTTTTAATATGATGCCGGATGATTACCTTGTTTTGTGTGAAGAGGATAGAGCGGCTTTGATTAAACCTATCACTAAACGTGAGGTTTATCGAACCCTCACTTCTATGCCACGGGATAAAAGTCATGGTCCCGACGGTGTCAATGTTGAATTCTATATGTTTTATTAGAACATTATTGGAGACCATTTTTTCAAAGCTATTTCCCAATTTTTTAATACTGCCCTTTGATTGTTAGCAATTTTCGGCCGATTTTCCTCTGTAATGTTTGTTATAAAGTGATCACTAAACTTTTAGCCAATAGACTTCGCCTTGTTATGCCTAATCTCGTGGGTATTGAACAGAATGGGTTTATTTCTGGGCGTGACGCTTATGACAACATAATTTCAGCCCAAGAAATAGCCCATAGTTTAGAATTTGATTCTTCTGTCCTTCCTAGGATGATTCTTAAAATTGATGTGGAAAAAGCCTTTCACACTCTTGAATGGAATGTTGTTCTTGCAACCCTCCAGAGGATGCTTTTCCCTGAGCGCTGGATATCTTGGATCAAAAATTCTCTTTCCTCTGCTTCTTTCTCCTTTATTATTAATGATAAGCACTCTGATTGGATCTCTAGTCAGCGTGGTCCTCTTTCCTCTGTACTTTTTATCCTGACCTCCCAAACTCTTACTGCTATCCTCAACAAAGCGTGTACCCTCATCCTAGTCCCTGGTTTTAATTGTAATCTTCCCACAAATTTTAATCATCTTATGTTTGCAGACGATCTTATCTTGGTCACTAGTGCTTCTAGAAAAGTAGCTCGAAATTGCCTTTTTTGTCTTAATCTTTATCAAAAACTTACTGGTCAGAAACCTAATCTTCATAAATCTATGATTTTTCTCCCCTCCTGGTGTAAGTCTAAAATCGCCAAAGCCATTTCTAGGATTCTGGGCATTAAGCTTGGCAACTTTCCCTTCACCTATCTGGGAATTCCTATCTCCCCCAAAAAACTTTCTGTTAACCAACTCAATTTTCTTCCTTCCCTTGCCAATTCTGCAATTCATTCTTGGAATCACTCTATCATATCTACTGTTGGCCGCGCTGTCTTACTTAACAGCACGATCTTTGCCATTCCCAATCATTTCCTATCGATCATGAACCTTCCCCCTTTCCATTCTGGACTCGATCTCTAAGCTGGCTCGGGACTTCCTCTGGGGCAAGAGGGGCAATGGTACAGCTTCCATTCTATTGGTTGGTCTCTTACTACCCAATGTAAACCTGAGGGAGGACTTGGAATTAGAAACCTCAGATTAGTCTCGCACTCTCTGATGGCTAAAAACATTTTCACTATTATTAATTCAGATACAAACTTTGGGTGGATATTTTCAAAGACAAATATAAGAATTGGCATCCTTGGATCAATGAGTCTATCCCTGGTTCTTCCTGGTTTTATAAGTCAATTTGTAACTCTGCTGAATTTCTCAAACAAAATCTTTCAATTAACTTTGCCCATTCTTCTTGTGTGGATTGGTTGAGGGATCCTTGTCTCCTTGATCTCCCAATCAACCATAAACCCACCTTCATTAACATGGATTTAGATCTCTCAAATTTCCACTTCTCTGATTTCTTTGTCAATAATGATATTAAAGCTTCTCTTCTTAACTTGGTTTTTGGTAATCATTTAAACTTGGATGGGCTCAATAGAGTTTTGACTGACCACTCTGGTAAACTCCTTTGGATTTGGGCATCTCCGACCCACAAAGCTTCGCTTGCTGCCTTGGTTTATGACACCATCAGTTCTAATACTAACTGTTCCAACCCTTGGGAAGGCTAGAATCAAATCTAGAAACTTTGTGCTCTCCCTAGGGTTAAATTCTTTATATGGAAACTGATGCATGGGAAGCTTTCTACCGGTGCTCTGCTTTACAGATTAAATATTGGCCCTTTCAACTTGTGCCCTTTTTGTGGGCTTGAAGAGGAAACTACTGAACATATTATTTGGTATTGCTCCAAGATATCTAGATCTTGGACCTCCATCCTTCACTCTTTCGGTCTTAATGCTAACGATCTCACTTTCCTTTCCTCTGGATCTTGGTTGACTTTCGAAAAATTCTCTAGATCTAGTAGTGCTTGGGCATTTTTAAGAAGCTGTAATCCAGATTTGATACCCTCGCTGCTAGAGCTTCTTCTCTTTGTTCTGAATTTTTCTTTGCTTCTGGCAAGATCTACAGGGAGTTCTCTACACCCCTTTCTCTTCTTCACACCACTCACTCAATTACCATTTTTACTGATGTCTCTTGGTCCTCAAGATCTAACATTTCTGGGCTAGGGTTCATAATTATTACTTCTAATGGTCAAATTTTGCTCGCAGGATCCCTGGGTGATGTACATCCTTCCCCGTTGGCTGCGGAACTGGATGCCATGGCTCTGGCCCTGGAAGCTTGCTTGGATCGCCACTGGACTCCCTCTCGGATTTGCTGTGACTGCCCTGGAATTATCGATCTGATTGAGAAGCATCATCCTTGCATTGCATGGAAATTCAACTCAGAAACTCAAAAACTCAAGAATCTTCTCAAGTCATTCCCCGATATAGGTTTTATCTCCATTCCAAGGGAAGATAATAACATTGCAGACTAGCTTGCTTTCTTTGGCAAACTTAATCCTCAGCGCACCCTTTTCTTCAGGGGTTCGAATTGTTCAGGATGGCTTGAAGATCTCTGCCTAGCCAGGAACCTCTTTTTCTTATTTTTCTTTTTGTTCTCTTCTTTTTGTTTTCTTAGCTTCAGGCTCTTACTCTCAAAAATCTCCATGTGGTTAAATTATGAGAAATATATATTGATGAGTGCCAATAAAAATTACTGCCTGCAAACATGGTCCTGATATGAAAGTAAGTGTAAAATGAGCTCTTTATCATTTATGTAGTCTCTTGTTTGGCAGAAAGTATGGACAGGCTGTGTGTGTGATTAAAACATACAAGGAAGAAAAAGACAAAAACAAATTACAGTTGGGAAGGCATTTAACCAGCTTAATTTACATTTGACTGGGTCTTTGCCAATAGACCTCAGCGAAGATATCTAGTACTAGAGGGGGGCGGGTCAGTTAAAAGGATCTCATTCAATTATTTTTTTTATTTTTTAAAATATTTTTATTATTTATTTAAAGTAAGTGAACAATGCTTAGAGTTGAACCCATGACCTCCTTCTCACAAAATAAATAAATATATAAATAAAGAAAAGCAATAGGTCACCTGTTGATGTTAATAAATAACGGTGGAAATTTAAATTAAATGCTCAATTAATTTTGGATTTTTCTTTCTACAAAAAAATGAAGCCTAAATGGTTCTTTAGTTGTATTTGTTCTAGATCTCAAATAGTAATGCCAAAAATAAAAACCAACCAAATCAAAGGAATGTATGTTTAATTCTAAACTCTCTCATTTTCTTTAATTATGAAAATAAGCCATGTGTTTTATTTTGAGTGTTTACAATAAGGGTTAGTTCAAGGATAAGGCCAGTGAAACAATTGCTTTAAATCTTTTGTTTTAAAACCTCAGTTTTAAATTTTCAATAATAATTTTAAAAACTCAAAATTTTGAAAGCCTCTCCAGCCATTATCACAGTACAAAGATTGTTTAATTTATGATTATTCAATGTTATATAATATTAAACAACTTCTAAAATTTAAATAACACACTAGGATTTTAAATATTTTATTTAAATGCTTAAATAATCTCATATCTTCTTTAAAATTTCTATTTTATTGTCCTTAACTTTCTAATGGTTTTTTTTTTTCATGTATTTACTTTTTAAAATTAATCTAATATTCATTTTTTAATTTTAAATTAAGAGCGGTTTGTAGTGTTTATATTACTATATTTTTATTTGTTAAGTTTTGTTTAGAGATTTTAAATATCTTCGCCTTTATGATGAGGAATTTTAATAGCATGTAAAAACAAAAACAAAACTTAAATATATATTTATTAAGAGGGTGCGGCATCTACGCGCATTCGCAGATTTATAATCTACTGACGTTGATCGTGACTATTGCATTCAAATCCAAAGGTTTTCTCATGGAATGAACAATATTACTGTTCAGTTGCACATTAATGCATAATATTACTATGATTATAAATAATAGCACAATGAAAAGTGAGATTTATGGTATTTTTTATTTGAATCATCAGATTGTGATCGTAACAGTAATTGAATCAATCATAGCCAATGAATTCGATTTCTGCTATACCTACATCAACTTTTCTAAAATAACCAAACACACCCAACTACCCATTTATGAACCAACTACACCTCATTTTGCACTGTTGATGCTATTATTTATCAATCAGTTTCTTCCTATCTCTCTCTTCTTCGTTCTCTCCCTAACTTTTACTACCGAACGTTCGTAGATTATATTCACCTATTAATTGAAATAAAATTTAAATAAATTTTAATTTTTATTAAATAAATTAGAGACTTTATTCTAAAAATAAATTTTAAATAAACTTAAATTTTTACCAAATAAATTAGATGTTATATTCTTAAATTCAACTTTAGACCTTTACTTTGCTTAAATCACCCATATTTGTAGCTTTTAAAGTCAAAAAACAAAAGTTTGACAGCTTAACTATCGTAGTAAAAAAAGAGTATATAATTTACAGGGCCTTCCATATATGATGAGTGCGACCTTGACGATGGTCCCCACAGTATCACCAATTAGTGTATAATCTTGTCGTAATCTGTGACACTTTGAGAATTGAGTTGAGAACCTCTCTACCACTTGGGGTCTTTCTCTTTATTTTTCTCCTTTTCTTTTCCTTTTATGAATCCACCACCAATGGACTATGTTATGTTTTTTCTTTTGTATTTTCTGTGTTAGCTCTTTAACTGTAAATTTTTTTTAGTTTTAATATATTTGTTGTTTATTTACTTTATTAAAAAAAAAATCACACACACCCACTTTATTTACACCTCAGCCACATATAAGGAAAAAAATCAAATCCTTACCCTCCGGTATTAAAATCAAAATGCTTGAACCACTAGATCATTAAAATCGATGTTGGCTTTTTTCATAAGTTTTCATTTCAATAGCATTTCTAAACAAGTAAAATGTCTCATAAAGTTGCTTAATCCTAGATAGGACTACAATTTATGTCTTAAATTTGAAAAATTTTAATCATATATATATATCTTCAGCAGTTTATTATCATATAAATTTGTTAATTTTTCCTCGTAATAAAACCTCACAATATAATTTGTATTTACAGATGGGGATGCGTGTATGTGTGTGTACGTTTTGATCCCTCATTTTATTGCTATGTAAATTATGCTGCATTCAATATTATAGAGAATATGACATGTTTTCTATTTGTAGTTATGCGTAAATTTTAATGGCAATTTATCCAAACAAGCTGTCCAAGTGATTATTATTGTCTCAATGCTTCAAGAGGCCTTGTTTGATATACTTAATGATTTTAATTCCATGTGTCTCTTTTTTGATAATTTAGTAATAAAAGTGAATAAATAAAATTTAGTTAATAAAATGTTATAAGTTACAAAACACATACTAGGGCCAATACAAATAATCAGATAGGACTAATCTGAACAAATCATGCCTCAAATTATCCTCTTACCTACAAATGGAGGCAACGTTAACACACTCAGTAAAATCAAGGGACTTTGCCTAAGTGAGTCAGTTTGGGGTGTTGCACGTCACATGCATATGAGAATAATCACACCAATTATGAAAGAAGAAGGCAAGTTGATGTCAAGAATCGGTTTAATATAAAAACTGCATTTATTTTCAAAACATCTTCTGGGATCCTCAGTCTAAGAGCCTGCAGCAAAAATAGATATGAGTTGCATGAAGGGCAAGAGAAATACAATATACTCCTTTGAGTCTTTTTTATTTATTTTATTTTAAAATTTTTTTTTGTTCTTTTTATTTGTCTATTTAGAAAATTTATAAAGCATTAAACATTAGTTTCTGAAATTAATCTTTTATATTTAATGTATTTCTACCGCTTCAGACAAATTATATTCAACTATAATATTTTATTACAACATATTTTATAAAAGTAATTTTTAAAGTTAATATAATTTTTATAAATTTTAAATTATTAATAAATTTTAATTATTTTTTTAATTCATGTGAATTAATTAAAATAAATAAATAAAGACAGGAAAGAATAGTTAACAAACTTTTGTTCAGTCTCACATTGTTTAGTACCGGCTCATTTGGGCTTTGCTAAGTTAGTCGGAGTTAAGGCATTGTTATCAAAATAACCAACCAAATGAAATGTTTGATTCTCATGGAACAAGGTCTCTCCCAACTGACATCATATATAAGCCAAGATATCATCCAAGGAAATGTTCAAGATTTTACACCAACACCCAACCTCAAAGGCCAACATCTGACAATATCCCAGTCTGTAGTTTACCAGTTTTTTCCAACTCTTTACATCTGGATGCCACTAGCAACAATTAATGTTCACGTGGATAAATTATGAGATATAAATTGACAACTGCCGGTCAAAATTATTGTCGGCAAACATGTTCCAGATCTGAAAGTAAAATGTAAAATGTATAATGAGCTCTTCATCATTGATATCATATAATATATAGTCTCTTGTTTGCCAGATAGTATAGACAGGTTGTGTGAGACTAAAAAGGTAAATTTTTGAGGAGGTTACTATGTTATGACTGATTTTCATTTTGATCTAAAAAGTATAAAAAAAAAAAAAATCCAAATCACTCACATCTAAATCTTTTAAGAGTTATATATATATATATATATATATATATATATATATATATATATATATATATAAATTAATAAATTTAAATTCTACTGAAAAAAAAATCCCAAATCCTTGCCTCCTAGTCCCCAACGGCCATCATCCAGCCTCTTCTCTCTAGTCTCCATCCAAATCTCTTCTCTCTTTAGCAACCAATGATCATTATTGATGAGGCACTTAATGCTTTCAAAGATTTTTTTTTAATGACTAAGATTGATAAAAATCTTTATTATTTTTGTTATGACTTTTGTTGTTTGGAGAATAATATAAGAGTTTAATGCTCTTTATAAGTTATGAGTTTTTTATATTTGTTTTTTATGTAATGTTGTCGGATTAATTTTTTGATAGGTCACCAAGTTTTGAACTTATTTCTTTCCGGTTACAAAGTTTTAATTTGTATCGTAAAGGTTACTCAAGTTTGATTTCGTTTCACTGGGAGATTACCCGCGAGTGACCACATCCGTGCTGCTGACGTGGATGTCGGAAAAAACACAATCAGCACAGCTCGCCACGTCCTCAGTTTGAGATGGAGCTCCACGTCAACCGGCCTGTCCACGTCAGTAGAGTTGGTAAACATCATCAGTAAGGTTTCATTTCGGTCACTAAGTTTTTATTTAGTATCAAAACGGTTACCAACTCTGCTGACTTGGACAAGTCTACTGACGTGGAGGCTCCATCTCAAACTGAGGACATGACGAGCTGTGCTGACTGTATTTTTTCCGACATCTATGTTAGCAGCATGGATGTGGTCACTCGCGGGTAACCTCCCGATGAAATGAAATCAAACTTTTTGTAACCTTTACAATACAAATTAAAACTTGGTAACTGGAAAGAAATAAGTTCAAAACTTAGTGACTTATCAAAAAATTAATCCTAATGTTGTTATATAAAGCAAAACTATAGAGTAGATAAAATTTAAATTCAGATCTGGATATCCGATATCAAATCCGGTTTAAACTGGGTACCCGATTCTTGGTACCAGATTTAAACCGGGTCAGATAAGGATCAAGTTTTTGCTGATCCAAAAATCAAGTATCCGATCCTGTTTTAAAAACCGGATCGGGTACCTAGTTTTGCTCACCCCTATCATGTATTGATTTCTTTTCATCGGACGGACACTCATGAAATTCCGGCCAATTTTGACTGATGTGGCAGCCGAAGATGCCATGTCACATTATATAAAAGTGTTTCATAGCCTAGCTAGACTAGACACATCAACCTTGTGATGGCATTAGGCTAATGTGTCATCATCTCTAGCTAGGATGAAATAATCTTTAAAATAATGTGACGTGGTATCTCCGGTAGCCACGTCAGTTAAAATTGGCCGGAATATCATGAGTAACCGTCTGGTGAAAAGAAATCAATATATGATGACTAAAAAGATACAAATTAAAATACAGTGATCAAAATAAAAATCAGTGATAATACAATGACCTCCTCAAAAATTTACCCGTGAATGATGATGTGGATGACAAGTTGGCATCCACGTCGTTTAGAAAACCTATTCGGAAAATATATTCAGTAAAAATAGCATCGCTCATTATTACCAATTAAGTTAATATTTTGAAACATTTATAGGATATTTCAAGAAAAGAAAAGAAAAAATATTGAATTGGGTATAATTTAAGAATATTTAAAATTCTAATAAATTCAATGTTGGATATAAAAAAACAACAGGTAGGAGATATAAGACGGGTAAAAAGTTTAGGAGATCACTGTACTATAACCATTTTCCATTTTGCTCACTGAATTTTAATTTGTTTCTTTTTAGTTATCCTACACTGATTTTCTTTCACCGGGAGATCACCTATAAGAATCCGGTCAAAAAAGCTGAGCTGGCCACTGGAATTGGTTGAGTTAGCTTAGTTTGGCTGAGTTGGCTTGATGACGTGTCCAAGCCGACTCAACCAATTCCGGTGGCCAGCTCAGCTTTTTTGACTGGATTTTTATGGGTGACCTCCCGGTGAAAGAAAATCAGTGTATGATGACTAAAAAGAAACAAATTGAAATTCAGTGAGAAAAGTGAAAAATGGTCATAGTAAGGTGACCTCCTAAAATTTTTACTCGATGTAAGACATGCTCATATAAGAAATGTAGGTGTTTAAATAAAATTTAAAAGGTTAAACGGTATTTAGAAAATAATCAAACTCAAACTAACATTATCTAAATAGTGGAATTTGTATCATTTTAATAAATTCAAAGATTAAGACCGAAATGTTAAGTGGAGAGAGATATATGAAACTTTTCTATTATTGATTACTCGAAATAATTCTTTATTTTACAAATCACTCTCACACTTTCTCTCACTTTCTCTCACTATGCACTACTTCTCTCTCTTGATGCCTACACTCACTCTGTTAACTTGCTCATACTCAAGTTGCTTGGATGCTTAAGCCAAGCTTTCACCTTAATTTATGCTAGCATGAGGCGGTTGATGAATGTTCTAGGTTGCTTCATTAAGTTGGTGGATTAAATTAGTCTGGAAGCTTAGTGGAAGCTTTGATGCTTCAAGATACTTGAGGCGGTGCTGCCTTCATTACTCCCCCTCAGCACCGACTTACTCTAAATTGTTGATTGGTTGACTATTCTGAGTTGTGTACGCATGTCTTCAAACTTCTTTGTGTTGAGCCCCTTTGTAAATATATTAGCAATTTGGTCTTCTGTTGGCATCAGCTTTATGTGGATCTCACCTTGTAGGACCTTCTCTCTTAAGAAGTGGTAGTGTACCTCAATGTGCTTGGTCCTTGCATGAAACACAGCATTCTCTGCTAAACATACTGTTGACCGATTATCACAATGAAGTATTACCTGTTCAATTGGTTGGTGAAAATCTCTCATCAATTGCATCAACCATGTGCTTTCTTGTGTTGTCATAGCTGCTACTCTATACTCAGCTCGGCACCCTTCATCCTTACGATATAGAATACAGTAGTCCACAGTTCCTTTTAAGTATCGAAGTATCAGCCGTACTGCTTCTAAGTGCGGCTTCTTGGGATTTTGCATATAGTGGCTTGCTACTCCAACTGCATATGCCAAGTCAGGACGAGTAAGAGTTAGATAGATAAGGCTACGTACCAGTTGTCGATACATCCGTGGATCTTCTAGGTCTTTCCCTTCTCCAACACGAAGCTTGACGTTTGGCTCTATTGGTGTAGGTAGTGGCTTATACTCTAGCATCCCGTATCTCTCTAATAGATTCTTTGCGTACTTTTATTGATAGAGGAACATACCTTCCTTTGTCTTCTCAACTTCGAGCCCTAAGAAATGCTTCAATTCTCCAAGCTCCTTCATCTGGAACCAGACTAAAAGATTGTCCTTTGTTTGCTGGATTTCTTCAGTAAGATCTCCGGTTAAGATGAGGTCATCAACATACACCAGGACTATGGCCATCTTGCCTCCTATGTATTTGATGAATATGCTCGAATATGATGTTGTTAACCTGTAGCCACTTTGTACAAAAAATTATGCAATTTTCCCGTACCATGCTCTTGGAGCCTGCTTCAACCCATATAATGCCTTTTTTAGCTTGCATACATACTCTGGATGAGCCTTACTCTCAAATCCATATGGTTGCTCCATGTAGATGTCTCTATCAAGCTCTCTATGTAGGAAGGCATTCTTCACATCCATCTGCTAGAGCTTCCATCCTTTGCTTACAGCTAGTGCCAATAGTACTCGCATCGTTGTTATCTTTGCTACTGGAATGAATGTTTCATCGTAGTCTATTCCATACTGTTGTGAGAATCCTCGTGCCATGAGTTGAGCTTTGTATCTTTCGACTGTTCCATCTGCTTGAGTCTTTACCTTATACACCCACTTGCACAAGATTGATTTTGTTTCTTTTGGCCTTGGTACCAACTCCCAAGTCTGATTTTGTTTAAGAGTTGCTATCTCTTCCTCCATTTGTCACTTTTAACTGCCTCTTGATAAGTTGTTGGTTCTTCAACTTCCATGGTTAGTGTAGCATTTGCATACTTAGGATTGGGATGTCTTACCCTGGATGATCTCCTTAAAGGTGAAGGTATTTCTTCTGGTAAATATATAGAGTCTTCTTCAGTTTCTCCATGAATTCCAGTCTTCTAAGGGCTCTTAGTCTTTGATGACCTTGGACTTGTGTATTCTCATTTTTTGTTATTGGTACCTCTTGAGCTTGGTCTTGTAATTGCTCTTCTACCATTTCCTCAGTCTCTTTTATATTTGGTTGAACTGAGTCTGCTGAAGGCCACCAAGCTGAGGCTTCATCAAAGACTACATTGCTTGATGTGCAGATGCATCAAGACATCGGATCACAGCATCTCCATTTTTTTCTCTCATCATCATAGCCGAAAAAGATACATCGTACTGCCTTCTTGTCAAACTTGGTACGAAAATAATCTGGTACAAAAACATAACACACACATCTAAAGACTATGAAGTGACTTAATGTAGGTTTGATCTTCCATAGTCCTTGGAATGGAGAGAGAAAGCCCATCTTCTCCTGCGGAAGCCGGTTAATGATACGAGCTGCCATTCTTATGCATTCGGCCCAAAATCTCCCTGGCACATTCTTGGCATGTAGCACACTTTTGCATATTTCTGCTATATGCCGGTTCTTCCTTTTAGCTACACCATTTTGCTGTGGAGTGTTGGGGCAGGTCAGTTGTCTTTGAACCTTCTGCTCCTTCAGATAGGCATTAAACTCTTGAGATAGATATTCTCTTCCATTGTCAGTACGAAGACACTGTACTTTCTTGTTGAGCTCACTTTCCACCTTCTCCTTAAACTCCTTAAACTTGGAGAATGCTTCAGATTTTTCTTTAAAAAAAAAATACCCATACATACCTCAAGAAGTCATCGATAAAGGTCACCATGTATTTGGCACCACTTATAGATGCTTGTTTGACTGGGCCAAATACGTCAGAGTGTACCAACTCCAAAGGCTCCTTAGCTCTAAATTTAGATTGCTGGAAGGGAAGTTGATGAGCCTTACTGAGTTGACACCCAGCGCATATTGTGTCAGTTCATACTTCTATTTTGAATAGGCCTTTGACTATTAACTTCTCGACCATCATCTTCAACTTGTGGTAGCTCACATGCCCTAGTCGTGCGTGCCAGAGATTAGACGTCTTGTTCTTCCAGGTCTTGTCCGCATAGGGTGATTCCGCAGTCATCACATAGATAGACTCCAGTTTATGGTCCTCCATTACTGGTGTGCCTGACGCCTATAGATTGCGGTACACCTTAACTTCTTATGGCCCGAATACCACATAGTTTCCTTGTGCTGTCAGTTGTCAGACTGACAACAGGTTCTTCTTAATCCCAGGAACATGATAGACATCCTTCAGCTTAATTTGATCTGGACTGAAGCGTGGAGAGATAAGTGTTTTACCGATGTAGGTGATGGGCAGCTTGGAGTTATTAGCTGTCACAATCACCTGCTTCCCTTTGTACTTCTCAAGGCCTTCTAATTTTTTGATGTCACCTGTCATGTGGTTGGAACAGCCGGAGTCAATGATCCAGTAGTTCTCATAATTGATCTTCTTCTGGTTTGTTATTGCTGTTAGAGCTACCTCCTTTTTCTCTTCTTGGTCCTCCACTTTGGTGGTGACCACTGCAAATGCTACTTTAACATCCCACTCTTCTTCACTATCATACCTTCCTTGATGCTTGGTATCTTGGAAGCTTCTTGATGTTGCTACATTTCCTTAGCCTTTCTTCTTATGCTAACAGTCTCATATATAGTGTCTTTTCTTACCACAATTGTAGCAACGATCATATCGACTGTTGTCTCCTTCGGACGGACAGTTGTTACTACTCCTTTGACTGCGAGCTCTCCCTAAAAAGTCAGTCTTTTCCTTTGACCTCCTTCGCTGGCTTATTTTGTCTTCAGTTGTGGGTCGTTGTCTTGGGTTGAGTCGACCCTTCCTCCTACCGCTGAAGAGTGCCTCCTCCTCTTGCTTTAATGAAACACCAGCCATTTTCTTGGCAAATGTTTTTTTATTGGCGAGCATATTCTCCAACTCTAACAATGTTGGTTGAGTTGGCCAGCTACAGACAATAGCGATAAACCCGTTGTATTCAGGTTTAAGGCCATTAATAATTATTCTCCTCATACCCTGCTCACTGATCTTTTCTTCAGGGGCTACTTGAGCAATCTCACTGTAGAGTGATTTTACCTTGGTGAAATACTGGCTAATCATCATACTCCCTTGCGAGATTGTCATCAGCTCACTTTCAAGTAGCTAGAGACGGGCATCATTCTTCTTGGAGAATAGTGTAGTGAGAGTGTCCCATGCAACTTTTGGTGTAGTAGCATCTCTAATATACTCCAAAAGCTCATCTTCAACAGATGTTCTCAGAACAAACATTGCCTTACCGGTCTTGATGCGCCATTTCCACGGAGCCTCATATTTTGACTTCTCTGCCGTAAGAGCCTTCTTCTCCTTTGATTTAGTGTCACCAGTAGCATCTGTCACTTCTTTAAGAGTGACATCTGGTGGAGTTGTTTTCGACCCACCTACAACCTCCCATAAGTCCCGTCCTTGCAGATAGAACTCTATGCAGGCCTTCCAATTTATGTAATTATTATTATTTAACTTCTTTAAACCACCAGTCGTACCTATGAACTCCATCGCTATGTCTGGATCACCTGACGTCCAGCAAGCCTCCTAGGTAGAATACCGATATTTCACTTACTCCGACTGGCGAACTTCGTTTAGCACTGGTAAACTCCTAATACCATTCTCGAACACTCGTCGGCAATTCCGACAAAATCAACCCGACAACTTGACTCTGATACCAGAATTATTAAGTGGATAGAGATATATGAAACTTTTCTATTATTGATTACTCGAAATAATTCTTTATTTTACAAATCACTCTCACATTTTCTCTCACTTTCTCTCACTATGCACTTCTTCTCTCTCTTGATGCCTCACTCTTTTTAACTTGCTCTCACTCAAGTTGCTTGGATGCTTAAGCCAAGCTTTCACCTTAATTTATACTAGCATGAGGCGGTTGATGAAGGTTCTAGGTTGCTTCATTAAGTCGGTGGATTAGATTAGACTGGAAGCTTAGTGGAAGCTTTGATGCTTCTAAAAATACTTGAGGCGGTGCTGCCTTCATTAGGAAATATAAAAGAAAACGTGGAGCAATAATATTAGTGTGATTTTATTAAACATGAAAGACAAATTGGGAAAACAAATCGAATCTGAAGGCACATGGGTTGGACTATAATATTTTTAAAGGTGTATGGGTAACATTATTATAAATATAAAAAAATCATGAAAGGTAAAATGGAAAAATGGAACCAATGATGACAACCACTATTCATAGGTGGAATGTAAATGGGTTAAGTTTGATTGAATTAGACTTGGCTCAAACACCCTTGAAATTAAGTAGTTTAAACTAAAGCTCAAAAAGCTTGTCGAAGCTTTATTTGCTTTAATTTTGAAAAGTTGATCAGGGTTAAATCTAGTTAGAAATTAAAATAGACATTATATTTGTTTTTGAGAATTTTTATCTGAGTTGATTTATTTCAAAACTAAAACTTCATTCATGACTTGATTTTTGTTATTAAATATAACATAAACATATAATAGCATTACAAATATATTATAAATGTATAAAATTTATGACATATTCTATATTTCAAGCTATGGAAGTAATTAGCTCGGTTGAAATTAATTTTGAGCTTGAAAATCAGGCTCAACCTAAGCCAAAAATTTCTAAATTTTAAGATGATCTCAAGCTCAAGCTACTTACAAATAGTTGGATCAATTGATAACCCTATTAAAAGATCCATGAGCTTACATAGATAACAAAGATGAAGACTGTGTGGAGTTAGCTCAAATATTTTGAATATATCATCATAATCTTTTGATACTGAACTAAAGAGAAATGTGGGAGCTGAACTTTTATATGTAAATTACTTAAATTTTAATTCAAGGATAATTTATGTTGGAGTTGAAGACTAAGAAATAATAATTATTGATTCATTCTCTACTGGAAGTATTCATACTAGGAGATTATTATTATTATTATTATTATTATATATTGTAAAGGTTACTAATTTTTTATTTCATCCTAATACTTCTCTTTACTATAAGAAAATGAAATTGCTCTTCTAAACTAGGTTAATGAAGGGTTTTTACATGCAACACCATAGAAATAGAGAAATTTCAACTCTTGACTTTTTTTTGTGCAAAATACCCATCCAATTTTATTCAATTGCTTCATCTTGTCATTTTTTTTTAAAATTTTTAGATACAGATGGTTTATTGTTAAAAATATTACCTAACTAGTATTAGTTTTACTACTTCTAGTTGAGATATTATTTATTCTTATCCTAGATTTTTATATTTATTTATTTGATTAAATAATTGATTATTTCTTTGGTTAATTTTGGCTTATCTGAATTGGTTATGGCTATATATTCCATTGTAAGTCTTACGTTTGAAGCCATGGAATGATATCATGCTTTTTTTTTCATTTGTATTGAGTTTACTTTTATTTATATTTTTACTTACCAACTTTATGATACCTCTTTATTGAGATTACAACTCCATTCTACTTAATAGAGATATTTTACTTCAATCCTTTAACTTCATATATATATACACAAACCATTGATGCGAACGTACTACTAACTATGGATTTTTCTAAGATAATTAATTAGTTTTTTCTATTAGAATTAAAACATAATATTATTTAGTTTACTGATTTTTGCAAAAGATTTACAATAAATAAAGTTAAATTTATTCAAATGATCATCTTTGCACGTATTTGTTTAATTAAATACTAGTGCATTTTTACTTTTAGGTATATATATCTATATCTATATCTATATATATATATATATATATATATATATATATATATATTTATATGTCAAAGGGAATTTGTTTGTTGCCATCTTGGACATCTATGCTCATGAACTTATTAATTAAAAAAAAAACTCAATAATAATGATTTTTTTTTTTTAAATGTAAACTATTTATCACAACAAAACATCTTTTAACTATAAAAGAACTCACCTTTCAAAGAAAAATTTCCTCCCTTGTTGTTCCCAGTAAGGCCAAGAGTTTAGAGTGATGATGCTGTGATTAAGCATGGCATGATCCTTTCATTTAATGAGTTCTCAAACAAGTACAAGTTTTCAAGTCTGCTCATTTTGGACCAAGCCTGGCATGCTGGAGACATGTCACCATTAATTGTCAACTTATTATAGACCATAAGATATGATAATAAATGAATTCAATAATTTAACAGATAGAAATTTAACCTTTCAAATTAAAAAACTAAATAATAACTAAGATAATAGACTTAAATAACTATTGACGGTTGAAGAAGTAACTACTTCAATCCAATATTGTTGACATCACAATTAACTATGAACTATTATGAGAAAGTTAATTAGTTTATTTTTTTTTACTAGAAATAAAAACATATTATTATTTTATAAGTGCTAAAAGCTATAAAATAAGATATCAATATAAGACTAAAAAAATTGCGGGTAGAACATCAAATTTTTAAAGATGAAAATAAGAATTACAACACTACACAACAAGTTTATGGGATATTTTAAAAATTTTAGGGTTTTCTAGGGTTACATACATTAAAAACTAAAAAAGCAAGTTCTTTTGAATACTATTTAAAAAATTATAGAGTTTTCCATGAATTATCATGAATATATAAAAGGTTAAACTAATATTACCAATTAAGTTAATATTTTGGAACATTTATAGAATATTTCAAGAAAAAAAAATATTAAATTGTGTATAATCTAAGGATATTTAAAATTCTAATAAATTCAATGTTGGATTTGAAAAACAATAAGTAAGAGATGTAAGACATACTCTTACAAGAAATATAGGTGTTTAAATAAATTTAAAATAGTTAAGGGGTATTCAGAAAATAACAAAACTCAAAATCATATTATGTAAATAGTGGTATTTGTATCATTTTAATAAATTCAAAGATTAAGACAGAAATATAAAAGTGAAATGTGAAGTAATAATATTAGTGTGATTTTATTAAACATGAAAGCCAAATTGGGGGGAAAAAATTGAATCCCAAGGCGTTTAAGCTGGATTTTTATATTTTTGAAAGTATTTTAGTGAAAAGACAATTACAACCTTTTGTAACATTATTGTAAATATAAGAAACCATGAAGGGCAAAATGGAAAAAATGGAACCAATGATGACAACCACTATTCATAGGTGGAATGTAAATGGGTTTTATTTGATTGAATTGGACTTGACTCCAACACCCTTTGAAATTGAGTAGTTTCAGCTATAGAGCTCCGAAAGCATGTTGGAGCTTTACTCAATTTTTTATTTTAAAAACTGGATCCAAATTGGATCTAGTTTGTTATTAAAATAGACTATATTTGTTTTTGAGAATTTAAATTTGATTTATTTCAAAACTAAAACTTCATTCATGGCTTGATTTTTGTTATTAAAAATAAACAATACAAATTATATAATATGAAACGTATTATAGCATTACAAGTATATTATAAATATATATAAAAAATTATAATATATTCTATATTTCAAGCTATGGAAGTAAGCTCAGTTGAAATTAGTTTCGAGCTTGAAAATCAAACTCAACCTAAGCTAAAAATTTTTAAATTTTGGAATGAGCTCAAGCTCAAGCTATTCACAAATAGTTGGATCAATTGATAACTCTATTAAAAGATCCACGAGCCTACATAGATCATAGAGATGAAGCTTTGTAAGATTTCTATCTTGATGTTTTTAACCAATGTCAAACTTAATAAACACAATTTCAATTAGTACATTTGGAAAGGATGAAATTACATTTAAATATATTGTTATTATAACTTTTAACATAAAATTAACTTGCTGTGGACATAATAAAAACATTGTTTATGTGTAATGTCTTTTTAATGAAATACCAACCATGCCATAGGGTATTCCAATCTTCTTTTTTTTTTTTTTTGAATAAAGTGGATAAACCACAAATTTATTGAAAAGGAGCAAACTGAAAGCAACAAAGTACAAAAGAAAGTACAACAAGCATAGGAGCTAAGCAGAAGTCTGTTATCCTCACCAGAGATGAGAATAACAGAAAATAAGGAAAGCAAAAAGAAAAATAAAAGAGGAGCAATCTGAAGCTGGTGAAGTCAACCATATGGAGGCACAGGCCAGCTCAGAGGAGGAGGAAACGGACTACTCCTGAATCTGATCGGGCGCCCGATCACCGGTGTAGACAGAGGATCTGGAGCTGAGGAAGTTTAAGGAACGCTTGATCTTCTGAGAACCCTCCGAGTCAATCAAAGAGTGGGAGTCAGAATCTGCAGTAATCCAAGAAAGAATCATATTAGCCGTATTATAAATTGTAATGAAGTTTGTGAGCATTTTTTTGGTTAAAAAAATACGGTTGTTATGCTCCACCCAGATATTCCGAAGATGGCTCTGGGAACGAGGTCCCGGGATATTTCGAGGGAGAAATAATAGAGGGAATCCAATTGGTCCAAATGTTATATACTAAGGAGGGTAGAATTTTCGTGATCGAATAAACATTTGAAGAATGACCAAATTCAGCTCAACAGAGATACTGCTTTTAAGAAAAGGTGGTCCACCGATTCAGTAGTATATGGCAAAGGGTACAAGTGTCGCTAGCGTAAGGGTTGCAACCTTTTTTGAATAGGTTCTCAAGAGTTAGAATTTTGTTATCCCGTGCAAGCCAATGTAATAAGGTGATTTTTGCTAGGAGACTTAGTTTTTCCGAAATTGGGATAAAGTTGATTACTGAATTCCTCCATCAATTAGAAAAATTGTAAAAAGATTTGACTGTGAAAGTTCCATTCTTTTCTAATGACCAGAAGTAAGAGTCATCATGATCATTGGAACAATCCGGTAAAGAATTTAGAAGTCTGATGAGATCATTTGTAGTGGCTGATCTAAAGAGATTACCCTGGGAGTTGACAATAAGAATAAATACTGCGGATGGCCCCCTCCGTACCGCCACGTGTCTGAATCTGGTTGGTTGATTTGAATTAAAGATAAAGCCGAGAATCTTCTCCAGTAAAGTTCAAATTTAAAATTTAAATAATCATCTTGAATTCTTCTCCAAGAATTCAGACGATGAATTCGAAAAAGTGGGTCCCACTATGTAATATAAAATCATTAAATTACCTGTTATATGTACAACCAGGAGGCATAAATGACTGTAGAACGGCTGTATGTACTTATTAAGTGTTTACTAACCCTGACACCATATGGCTTTAGCTGTTCACCTTTTGACCATTGGAATATACCCGTTACAAATACATCAATTTACCTCTATATAATAAGACCATTCCCTTATAGCTTGTTGTGGAAGATGGAAAAACAAGATATCATGTTAGTAAATTATCTGTTTATGGAATACGGTCCTGCGGAGATCATCAAATGTCTCCACGGCATATGTATAGCCCAAGCAATCAGGAAGCATCCTCAGCCACTCATCAAGTTTGTCAGCGCTCTCCAGAAACACGAAGAGTCTGTCTTCCGTATGCTACGTGTAGCCTCTAGTGCATCCAGTGATGATGAAGATCTTTCTTATGCGGCTCCGTTTATTCAACCTGATGCAAATTACAAAAATATAACCTCAGATGCTCCAGAAGTTTTGGTGCCTTCTGATCCATCTGTTTAGCAAGTATTCTGATTATTAGTAGTTTCATGTAATATCAGTGTGCAATTAGTATTCTGCAATAATTGCTATTTTAAATGAAATCATATATGTTATCACTAAATTAAAAAAAATCATTATCAAACTGATGATAATTATTAAACAAGCATTTCATTCATTAGTCTAAATAGAACTGGACATGGGCCGAATTCTCTACATCAATGATATGCCTTTCGAACCGGCCAACAAAATGTGTAACAGCTCTGATTACAGAATTAATAGAAATAACCCCGAAACTATTAAGGAAATTCATTACATTACATCTAAATACATGTAGAAAAATTCTCGATGACGTGGATGTAGTGTTGTCCATATACTGAAAAATACAACCAAAGCATTTATTTATACGTAGAGCCCCTGCGAAGATTGTAGTTGAATCTTATCTCCATTGTGATCCCTGTCCCGATTGTTGTTGCATGGTCTCATCCATGTGATCTTTGACCCTCGAAATAGAGAGGATTACGTAGTTGCCATGAGAATACTCCGAATTTTGCTCTGCTCCTCCGTAAGTAGTTCTCCGATCCCCACTCGTCCATTTCGGATCGAGCATCCGCATCGAATGGCTTGTATTGCTGTCTTGGGCTTGGGCCGATTGGAACAAAGGGTTATCTAAGAATTCAAACTTGGCATTCTTTAATGTCCAATCACGCAGACCTGTATTTTCAAGTTTATCCAAGTATTCTTTGTAACTTGAATCATTACCTGGGTTACACAATATAATAGACGGTATACCTTCTTTTATACGGATTGGTTTACCGTATTTGCAATTGGTCTGCCAGTCTCTTTGACAACCAATAAGCTCTCTCCAGTGCTTCAGGCGTAGATACGCCGGAGATACATCATCAATGACATTATACAGCACATCCTGTTGATACGTTGCTGGATTGAAATCCAGATGACCACATATATAATTGTGCTTACCAAGTGACCTGGCCCAAGCAGTCTTACCAATACGACTTGGGCCTTCAACGATCAGACTGATGGGCCTAATACAATCTTCTCTTTGAATAATTATATTATCCACCGGCTGCGCAGCACAATTAATCTGAAAATTATGCTCCAGCCATTCATTCATAATCCTGGTTATATTAAAAGAAGAATATTCCCAGAAAGATATGTAAGGATCAAGAGGCTTGTAAAATAATTTTTCATAATTCGCTCTCAGATTGTGATATTGCAGTGTGAATATTCTGGGATCATTTATTCTTATTATCTGTAATGCCTCTTCTGCCGATGTTGACTTCAACGCATCATCATAAACATCATCCAATGCTTGCCCTCTATTTCTGGAATTCCTTGGATCTTCCTGGAATGTGCCCCAGTCTAGAAAATCACCACCTTTTTCAAACTAAGTCTTTGCTGGACTTATTTCAGTGTTATTATGGCAAAGGGTACAAGTGTCAGTGGCAGAAGGGTTGCAACCTTTTTTGAATAGGTTCTCAAGAGTTAGAATTTTGTTATCCCAGGCAAGCCAACAGAATAAGGTGATTTTGCTAGGAGACTTAGTTTTCCAGAAATTGGGATAAAGTTGATTACGAATTCCTCCATCAATTAGAAAATTGTAAAAAGATTTGACTGTGAAAGTTCCATTCTTTTCTAATGACCAGAAGTAAGAGTCATCATGATCATTGGAACAATCCGGTAAAGAATTTAGAAGTCTGATGAGATCATTTGTAGTGGCTGATCTAAAGAGATTACCCTGGGAGTTGACAATAAGAATAAATTGTTTTAAGGTAATCCAAGGGTAAGGACAGTCCAGAAAGAGAGAATCATAAACGTTTCTAGGTGACCTGCCCTCTAACCATCTATCAAACCAGAATAGAGTTTTTTCACCATTGCCAATTGATTTGGTTAGGCAGGAACGGAATGAATGAAGTATGGTATTAATTCCCGCCCAAAAGAACGATTTATTACTACGGGGTTGTGAGAAAAGAAAGGTTGGGGAGTCACTGTAAAAATAATTGGCTTTAATGATCATGGACCAGCATGATTCTGGTGCAGTAATGAATTTCCACCACCATTTGCCAAGTAAGGCTTTATTGAATTCACGAAGATTAAGGATGCCCTGACCACCCATGCTTACAGGGTGCGACAAATTACTGTTCCAAGCAATTAATCTTAACCCCTTAGATCCCGGGTCAGGACCTTTCCAAAGAAAGTCTCTTCCGATTTTTGTCAATATCATGTATGACCCGGGTAGGGAAGTTTGAAAAGCCGACATCCAATAAACTGGGATGGAAGATAACACAGAGTTGATAAGAGATAAGCGACCCCCCAAAGAGAGGTAAATTGCTTTCCATTGAGTGAGTCGAGAACGAACAGATTCAATCAGCATCGCCCAGTCAGCTCTTCTAGGGCGTTTACCAGAGAGGGGTACCCCTAGGTAAGTGATGGGGAGACAATCTCTATTGCAATTAAGAATTCTTGCAGAGAGGAGGGATTCGGTTGATAACCGAAAAAGATGGAGTAAAGACAGCTTTTTGAGAAGTTGATAGAGAGCAGGAGCGACCTTCAAAGAGGTAAAGAATTAATTTAACAATTTTAAGGTCTTCATGTCCACCCTCCGAGAAAATGATAAGATCATCAGCATATTGTAAATGGCAAATCTGTTAGATTGGTCAAGTTGTACCCCAATCAGAACTTTGGAGTGAATCGCGTGAAAGAACATTGCACTAAGGGTATCAGCCGCTAAGGCAAAGAGAAGAGGAGAGAGGATCACCTTGTCTTAGGCCTCTTTTTGCGTGAATGTAACCACGAGTAGTACCATTAATGAGAATTTGAGTTTTGGCAGATTTGAGAATTGTGTGTATCCATGAGATCCAACGACTACCAAAAGCCTCTAGCTTCTAGAATCTCAAGTAGAAAATTCCAGTCCAAGGAGTCAAAGGCTTTAGCGAAATCAACTTTAAGAGCGTAGCCAAGAATTTTCCTTTTTTGAAGATTGAAAATCACTTCTGACGACAATAATATTATCGTGATACATCTACCCTTAATGAATCCGGATTGAGAATAATCCACTAATAAGCCAACCTTTTTGGCTTAATCTAGATGCAAGGATTTTGGAAATGATTTTTGCAAGTGGAATTGATAAAGTGATGGAGTGCGAATTCGAAACTTCGGTTGGGGGATTTGGTTTTGGCTATAAGAGCAATGTGAACCCAGTTGAGGCGTTCAAAGTTTAAAGTGCCATCATAAAAAAATCACTCTGATTTGAAATAAATCTCTACGAATAAAAACTCCAATGGTTTTTGAAAGAAGAAAATAGGAAACCATCTGGACACGGAGCTTTTATCGACGTTAAGATCGAAAAACGACATTTTTGATTTCATCGGAAGAAAAAAAGGAAGTTCTAGCGAGGAGAGGTCAACTCTTTCTTTGAAATTAAAAAGATGGTGCCGATTGAGAAGAAATCTATGAGGGATTGGGGTACCAATAAGGTTCGAAAGTAATCGGTGAAAATTTTTTTCCAATTTCTTGGTTACCCTCAATCCAATTCCCATTACTTGAATTCTAGGGATAAAATTTTTTTATTCCTCCTGCCGTTAGCCAGAAGGTGGAAATATTTAGTATTTGCGTCACCCTCTTTAAGCCAAGTAATTCTAGAGCGTTGTTTCCGATAAATCTCCTCCTGTTTTAGTAGAGTGTGAAGTTCAGTATTGGATGTGGGCGAAAGCGGATAGATTCATCCTCGGAAAGATTTCTACTTTCACGAGTGATATCAAGTGAATTTAAATCAGCGAGCAAACTTTTTTTATGAATGTTAGAAGCACCAAAAATTTTCTTTTTTGCCCAAAGGCGAAGTTTAGATTTCAAGTAGGCAAATTTTTTGGTGATAATGTAGGCCCCACAACCAACGAGGATTTTTGATCGGGACCACCGACCTTGAATTAAGCTCTCTAGAAGATCGTTGGAGTACCAAGATTTTTTTCGAATCTGAATAATCTAGAGACGAGTGTAGTGGTTGCCGAAATCCAAGTAAATGGGGGAATGATCGGAGCCAATTCTAGGAAAAAGAACTTTGAGTTGTTCTAGGAAAAAAATAATGGCCAATCATGTGTGTATAAAAAAATCATCCAGTCTAACCCATAAGGGATTGGGTTGTCCATTAGTCCAAGTAAATTTACGCCCATGTAATGGAGGATCAATAAGATTGAGGTCTCCAAGAAGTTCTTTGAGCATTAGCAATTTCCCTAGGATTAGGGTTTTCCAAAATTTTTTTATCATTAAAAAGTGAAAAGAAGTGTTGAAGTCTCCACAAATGAGCCAAGGTAAATCGTGTAAATTTACGAGCGGTCTGAAGTTCATTCCGAAGTCAATTTTTAAAGTCACGTCATTAGGGACCCATAAACACTTGTACAAGCCCATTTAATGTTGAGTGAAGTATTTGTGAATTCAAAAAGTAATAGAGAAGGTCCCCTTGTGAATTAAGGTACCCAAGATGATGGAACTATCCCAAAGCTATGATGATGCCACCCAGTGAGACCCGATGGCGGGAAGATAATCAAAATAATTCAGTTTCGATCCACCAATTGTTCTCCAAGTGGAGCTATGAATTTCATTGAGTTTAGATTCTTGTAAACAAACAATATCTGCTCGTGAAGAAAAAATTATGTCTTTAACTAAATGGCGTTTAGAGGGTGCATGCAAGACCCTAACATTCAACATAGAATAATCATCAAAACAGATAAGGTCTAAATGTCAGATCTCGAAGGAGATCCAGTAGAGGAAGAAAAGGTTCCAGCCCTAGAAATTTCTAGGCTGCGAACTTTATCAAGACATTTAAAGCTTATGATTTGGGGAACCCTGAATTTAATACCACAAGCATTCTCTGTAATTAAAAGAATTGTGTATCATTCCATGAAGAAAAAACAGCTGCATTAATAGAATTAGGCGTACCGTCTCTAGGATCGTCAGGTACTTTCTTCTTTGAGGATCTGGGTGGGTTAGGGATGAAACCGGCATCTTTGTTCCAACGACTAGAAGGCTTCTTTTTGCGATCACTTCTTCTAATTTCTTTGTTGAGCACTGGGTAGGGAATGGTAGCAGCGAGGAAGCTTATCCTTAGGCGGGGAAGTCATGAGTTTCTATTCCAATAGTGTCTGCAGATTCGACCCATATCACTGATAGGGAGAATTCCCGAGGAGCAGGGGCGATGTTAGAAATCAGGTCGATCAGTGAGAATTTCGAGAATCCAAGCGATGTAAATTCTCCTCGTTCAAAAATAATTTCATCATCGCAATCCCATCAATAGGAATGTCATCATCATCCCCGATTCGAGCAACTCATCATCGGAATGATTTAGGGGGAGTGGCGGTGGGTTAGGATCTTGAGAATAGAATTTCTACGAATTAATGGTAGGGACCGGGGTCCAACCACCATGAACGAAAGATCAATTATATCCATCGGGAATAGAAATAATCGGAGGTAAAGATTTAAGATGTGTAGGTAAAACATCTGTGTTATTGGAATCAATCTCCATTGGAATAACAATTTCCTTGCCTTTGATTTTTAATTGAAGGATACGATAAAGAAGTGGGTTGTATAGTTGCCGAGATTAGGAGGCAAATCCGGATTCGGATTTAGTAAAATTGGGCTCGAGTGAGAATGGGTTGATTGATTTGAATTAATTAAGGTGTTTAAAGAATCGGACCCATCTCGAGAGTGAACCCTATGTGGTGAAAGATCATCTTTGAATTCGGGTGCAGCCGGATCCCGAGGGGCTGAAAGATCTTGTGAGTCCAAGGATGTAATTTGGTTGCCTAGGGGATCGGGTTTGAATTTGAATTATTAAAGGGAATCGAGTGAGATGGATCCCGAGGCAGATCGACCACCAACAAGCCTTCAATATGATCCGAAGAAAGCTGATCTCGAGGCAAACGAGTGGCCGTTGTGAGCTCCTTCTCCACGTGAGCATTGTGCATGAACAGCACGTCCCCTTCCTTGTTTCTCTCACGAGAAACCAAAGGAATCTGGGGGGCTAGCTGCGCGAGCGATCATGCGGAGCTCCGGCTTTCCTTGACCAAGGAAGGGCCGTCCAGAGCTCTTGTCGGTTGAGTTGCGAGGTTTCCGGGAGGTTCGGATGGCGGGGAAAGATGAGGGGCCCGCATTTGGATTCTTCCACGAAGCCGAGCCGTGAATCAACTTCGAGCAGAATAATCGGGTTTGCCATCATCTTCTAGTCGAACTTTGAAGCTTCTTACTCCCACATCGGCGATCATCTCAATAGGGAAAAGCAGGTGGGAGATTTGAGTCTCACTAGGGCTCTCATGAATTCAAGGGGAGACATCTTCATCCTTTTGAGCGAAAATAAGGTCTCGAGGGGCTTGGAACCTCCGCAATTGAATCGAGTTCCGGCGATGGAGGGAGATTAGATAATCTGATCCAGTTATAATTCCCGGCGGCGACGGCATGCGAACCAAATTCCGGCGTCCAGTGGGAGAAGCTGACGGTGCAGGGGCCGTGTTTGGTAGAGAGGGTGATCTGATTTTTTTAACTATGAAAAGAGTTGCTCTAGCTGTGAAGAGAGTGAGAATGAAATGGTCTCCAAACGGGGTGATGTTCTCGCATTGATCGGGTGTTTAGCGAGCGGGGAAGTGCGACGTGAGGCGATTGAGCAGCGGCATTTCCAGAGAGGATTTTGACAATCACTCGTCTCTTAAGATCCTCTTTGGAGTGAATAATAGACTCGGAGATGGGCAAAGACACCCTAAGAGATGAGATCTCAGAGTTAAGTCGGGGAATAGGTATATGAAGCAGAGGCTTGGTGTGAGATAGCTTTCTCGTCGAACTAGGGTTCGTAGCATTGGAACCAGAATGAGAATGCTTGAGAGGACAACGAGCAGCGAAGTGCCCAACTCCAGAGCAGCGGCGACAGGTGAGTTGATGACGGCAGTCATCTACTTTGTGACCCGGTCTAAGACAGCGTTTGCAAATCTCGTCAGACTCCGGAGATCGGCGACGCTTCAACATGGTGTTAAAAGATGAAGTGGTGTTCTCTGGGGAGGCGGGAAGGCGAGCGACATCTGCAAAGGAAACGCCGTCCTTTACAGGAGAATTCTTGTTCTTCTGAGGTTCAATCACTTGAGATTGAGGAAGAGGAGCCAAGTGTTCGGAGGAAGAAATTTGTTGTAGTGGTGCTGATGATCGGAGATCCCTACGGAGCCCACCATGGCTCAGCCGAGCACCTCCACGTGCTCCACCCTGCGAGAACCGGGCACCACCACGAGCACCACCTCGAGCGGGACGGGCGCCACCAAGAGAATCTCGAACGCCGCCGTGAAAATCCCGAGCACCGCCGTAATAGTCCCGAGCGCCGCCCAGGAACTTCATCCCGCTCTCGGGTGTACACTTTTTTGCTCCTATTGTTCTTGAAAAACAGAAAGGGTATTTCAATCTTTTACTTGATGGTTCTAGTTATAAATATTGCAATATTTTCTAATGAAATATTGTTTAAAAAAAAACATAATAACAAATGTGTATTTTAAGAAAAGTACTCTTCCGACACCCGAGAGCGGGATGAAGTTCCTGGGCGGCGCTCGGGACTATTACGGCGGTGCTCGGGATTTTCACGGCGGCGTTCGAGATTCTCTTGGTGGCGCCCGTCCCGCTCGAGGTGGTGCTCGTGGTGGTGCCCGGTTCTCGCAGGGTGGAGCACGTGGAGGTGCTCGGCTGAGCCATGGTGGGCTCCGTAGGGATCTCCGATCATCAGCACCACTACAACAAATTTCTTCCTCCGAACACTTGGCTCCTCTTCCTCAATCTCAAGTGATTGAACCTCAGAAGAACAAGAATTCTCCTGTAAAGGACGGCGTTTCCTTTGCAGATGTCGCTCGCCTTCCCGCCTCCCCAGAGAACACCACTTCATCTTTTAACACCACGTTGAAGCGTCGTCGATCTCCGGAGTCTGACGAGATTTGCAAACGCTGTCTTAGACCGGGTCACAAAGTAGATGACTGCCGTCATCAACTCACCTGTCGCCGCTGCTCTGGAGTTGGGCACTTCGCTGCTCGTTGTCCTCTCAAGCATTCTCATTCTGGTTCCCATGCTACGAACCCTAGTTCGACGAGAAAGCTATCTCACACCAAGCCTCTGCTTCATATACCTGTTCCCCGACTTAACTCTGAGATATCATCTCTTAGGGTGTCTTTGCCCATCTCCGAGTCTATTATTCACTCCAAAGAGGATCTTAAGAGACGAGTGATTGTCAAAATCGTCTCTGGAAATGCCAGCGTTCAATCGCTTCATGCTGCACTTCCTGTTCAGTTAAACACTGATCAATGCGAGAACATCACCCCGTTTGGAGACCATTTCATTCTCACTCTCTTCACAGCTAGAGCAACTCTTTTCATAGTTAAAAAAAATCAGATCACCCTCTCTACCAAACACGGCCCCTGCACCGTCAGCTTCTCCCACTGGACGCCGGAATTTGGTTCGCATGCCGTCGCCGCCGGGAATTATAACTGGATCAGATTATCTAATCTCCCTCTCCATTGCTGGAACTGGGATTCAATTGTGGAGGTTCTGAAGCCCCTCGGAGACCTTATTTTCGTTCAAAAGGATGAAGATGTCTCCCTTGAATTCATGAGAGCCCTAGTGAGACTCAAATCTCCCACTCGTTTCCCTATTGAGATGATCGTCGATGTGGGAGTAAGAAGCTTCAAAGTTCGACTAGAAGATGATGGCAAACCGATTATTCGTTCGAAGTTGATTCACGGCTCGGCTTCTGTGAAGAATCCAGTCGCGTCCTCATCTTCCCGCCATCCGGAACCTCCGGGAAACCTGCAACCAACCGACAAGAGCTCGGACGGCCCTTCCTTGGTCAAGGAAAGCCGGAGCTCCGGCGACTGTTCCGCAGCAGTCCCCCAGATTCCTTTGGTTTCTCGTGAGAGAAACAAGGAAGGGGACGTGCTGTTCATGCACAATGCTCACGTGGAGAAGGAGCTCACAACGGCCACTCGTTTGCCTCGAGATCAGCTTTCTTCGGATCATATTGAAGGCTTGTTGGTGGCTGATTCGTCTCGGGATCCATCTCACTCTGATTCCTTTAATAATTCAAATTCAAACCGATCCCTAGGCAACCAAATTACATCCTTGGACTCACAAGATCTTTCAGCTCCTCGGGATCCGGCTGCACCCGAATTCAAAGATGATCTTTCACCAGCGTTGGGTTCACCTCGAGATGGGTCTGATTCTTTAAACACCTTAATTAATTCAAATCAATCAACCCATTCTCACTCGAGCCCAATTTTACTAAATCCGAATCCGGATTTGCCTCCTAATTCGGCAACTATACAACCCACTTCTTTATCAGATCCTTCAATTAAAATCAAAGGCAAGGAAATTGTTATTCCAATGGAGATTGATTCCAATAACACAGATGTTTTACCTACACATCTTAAATCTTTACCTCCGATTATTTCTATTCCTGATGGATATAATTGGATCTTTGTTCATGGTGGTTGGACCCTGGTCCCTACCATTAATTCAGAGAAATTCTATTCTCAAGATCCTAACCCACCTGTCACTCCCCTAAATCATTCCGATGATGAGTTGCTCGACTGGGGGGATGATGATGACATTCCTATTGATGGGATTGCAGATGATGAAATTATTTTGAACGAGGAGAATTTACATCAGTTGGATTCTGAAATTCTCACGGACGACCTGATTTCTAACATCGCCCCTGTTCCTGGGAATTCTCCTATCAGGGATATGGGTCGTAATTCAGACACTATTGGAATAGAAACTCATGACTTCCTGCCTAAGGATAAGCTTCCTGCTGCTGTTACCATTCCTACCCAGGCTCAACAGCAAATTAGAAGAAGTGATCGGCAAAAGAAGCCTTCTAGTCGTTGGAACAAAGATGCCGGTTTCATCCCTAACCCACCCAGATCCTCAAAGAAGAAAGTACCTGACGATCCTAGAGACGGTACGCCTAATTCTATTAATGCAGCTGTTTTTTCTTCATGGAATGATACACAATTCTTTAATTACAGCAATGCTTGTGGTATTAAATTCCAAGGTTTCCCAAATCATAAGCTTAAATGTCTTGATAAAGTTCGCAGTCTAGAAATTTCTAGGGCTGGAACCTTTTCTTCCTCTACTGGATCTCCTTCGAGATCTAACATTTAGACCTTATCAGTTTTGATGATTATTCTATGTTGGAATGTTAGGGGTCTTGGCAGACCCTCTAAACGCCATTTAGTTAAAGACATAATTTTTTCTTCACGAGCAGATATTGTTTGTTTACAAGAATCTAAACTCAATTAAATTCATAGCTCCACTTGGAGAACAATTGGTGGATCGAAACTGAATTCTTTTGATTATCTTCCGGCCATCGGGTCTGCTGGTGGCATCATCATAGCTTGGGATAGTTCCATCATCTTGGGTACCTTAATTCACAAGGGGACCTTCTCTATTACTTTTGAATTCACAAATACTTCACTCAACATTAAATGGGCTTGTACAAGTGTTTATGGCCCTAATGACAGGACTTTAAAAATTGACTTCTGGAATGAACTTCGTACTGTCAGAAATTTACACGATTTACCTTGGCTCATTTGTGGAGACTTCAACACTTCTTTCACTTTTAATGATAAAAATTTTGGAAACCCTAATCCTAGGGAAATTGCTAATGCCCAGCAACTTCTTGGAGACCTCAATCTTATTGATCCTCCATTACATGGGCGCAAATTTACTTGGACTAATGGACAACCCAATCCCTTATGGGTTAGACTGGACAGATTTTTATACACACATGATTGGCCATTATTTTTTCCTAGAACAACTCAAAGTTCTTTTCCTAGAATTGGCTCCGATCATTCCCCCATTTACTTGGATTTCGGCAACCACTACACTCGTTCTAGATTATTCAGATTCGAAAAATCTTGGTACTCCAACGATCTTCTAGAGAGCTTAATTCAAGGCTGGTGGTCTGATCAAAATCCTGTTGGTTGTGGGGCCTACATTATCACCAAAAAATTTGCCTACTTGAAATCTAAACTTCGCCTTTGGGCAAAAGAAAATTTTGGTGCTTCTAACATTCATAAAAAAAGTTTGCTCGCTGATTTAAATTCACTTGATATCACTCGTGAAAGTAGAAATCTTTCTGAGGATGAATCTATCCGTTTCGCCCACATCCAATCTGAACTTCACACTCTACTAAAACAGGAGGAGATTTACTGGAAACAACGCTCTAGAATTACTTGGCTTAAAGAGGGTGACGCAAATACTAAATATTTCCACCTTCTGGCTAACGGCAGGAGGAATAAAAATTTTATCCCTAGAATTCGAAGTAATGGGAATTGGATTGAGGGTAACCAAGAAATTGGAAAAAATTTCACTGATTACTTTCAGAACCTTATTGGTACCCCAATCCCTCATAGATTTCTTCTCAACTGGCACCATCTTTTTAATTTCAAAGAAAGAGTTGACCTCTCCTCGCTAGAACTTCCTTTTTCTTCTGATGAAATCAAAAATGCTGTTTTCGATCTTAACGCTGATAAAGCTCCAGGTCCAGATGGTTTCCCTATTTTCTTCTTTCAAAAACATTGGAGTTTTATTCAGAGAGATTTATTTCAAATCTGTAGTGATTTTTATGATGGCACTTTAAACTTTGAACGCCTCAACTGGGTTCACATTGCTCTTATAGCCAAAACCAAATCCCCAACTGAAGTTTCTGAATTCAGACCCATCAGCCTTATCAATTCCACTTGCAAAATCATTTCCAAAATCCTTGCATCTAGATTAAGCCAAAAGGTTGGCTTATTAGTGGATTATTCTCAATCCGGATTCATTAAGGGTAGATGTATCGCTGATAATATTATTGCTGCTCAGGAAGTGATTTTCAATCTTCAAAAAAGGAAAATTCTTGGCTACGCTCTTAAAGTTGATTTCGCTAAAGCCTTTGACTCCTTGGACTGGAATTTTCTACTTGAGATTCTAGAAGCTAGAGGCTTTGGTAGTCGTTGGATCTCATGGATACACACAATTCTCAAATCTGCCAAAACTCAAATTCTCATTAATGGTACTACTCAGGGTTACATTCGCTGCAAAAGAGGCCTAAGACAAGGTGATCCTCTCTCTCCTCTTCTCTTTGCCTTAGCGGCTGATACCCTTAGTGCAATGTTCTTTCACGCGATTCACTCCAAAGTTCTGATTGGGGTACAACTTGACCAATCTAACAGCATTTGCCATTTACAATATGCTGATGATCTTATCATTTTCTCGGGGGGTGGACATGAAGACCTTAAAATTGTTAAATTAATTCTTTACCTCTTTGAAGGCTGCTCCGGTCTCTCTATCAACTTCTCAAAAAGCTGTCTTTACTCCATCTTTTTCGGTTATCAACCGAATCCCTCCTCTGCAAGAATTCTTAATTGCAATAGAGATTGTCTCCCCATCACTTACCTAGGGGTACCCCTCTCTGGTAAACGCCCTAGAAGAGCTGACTGGGCGATGCTGATTGAATCTGTTCGTTCTCGACTCACTCAATGGAAAGCAATTTACCTCTCTTTGGGGGGTCGCTTATCTCTTATCAACTCTGTGTTATCTTCCATCCCAGTTTATTGGATGTCAGTTTTCAAACTTCCTACCTGGGTCATACATGATATTGACAAAATCAGGAGAGACTTTCTTTGGAAAGGCCCGGACCTGGGATCTAAGGGGTTAAGATTAATTGCTTGGAACAGAATTTGTCGACCCAGAAGCATGGGTGGTCGAGGGCATCCTTAATCTTCGAGAATTCAATAAAGCCTTACTTGGCAAATGGTGGTGGAAATTCATTCTTGCACCGTAATCATCTTTCGGTCCATGATCATTAAAGCCAATTATTTTTACAGTGACTCCCCAACCTTTCTTTTCTCACAACCCCGTAGTAATAAATCGTTCTTTTGGGCGGGAATTAATACCATACTTCATTCATTCCGTTCCTGCCTAACCAAATCAATTGGCAATGGTGAAAAAACTCTATTCTGGTTTGATAGATGGTTAGAGGGCAGGTCACCTAGAAACGTTTATGATTCTCTCTTTACCGGGTGTCCTTACCCTTGGATTACCTTAAAACAATTTATTCTTATTGTCAACTCCCAGGGTAATCTCTTTAGATCGACCCACTACAAAATGATCTCATCGGACTTCTAAATTCTTTTACCGGGATTGTTCCAATGATCATGATGACTCTTACTTCTGGTCATTAGAAAAGAATGGAACTTTCACAGTCAAATCTTTTTACAATTTTCTAATTGATGGAGGAATTCATAATCAACTTTATCCCAATTTCTGGAAAACTAAGTCTCCTAGCAAAATCACCTTATTCTGTTGGCTTGCCTGGGATAACAAAATTCTAACTCTTGAGAACCTATTCAAAAAAGGTTGCAACCCTTCTGCCACTGACACTTGTACCCTTTGCCATAATAACACTGAATCAGTGGACCACCTTTTCTTAAACTGTATCTACGCTGAGCGAATTTGGTCATTCTTCAAATGTTTATTCGATACCGAAATTCTACCCTCCTCAGTATATAACATTTGGACCAATTGGATTCCCTCTATTATTTCTCCCCTCAGAAATATCTGGGACCTCTGTTCCCGAGCCATCTTCTGGAATATCTGGCTGGAACGCAACAACCGTATTTTTAACCAAAAATGCTCACAAACTTCTGTTACAATTTATAATACGGCTAATATGATTCTTTCTTGGATTACTGCAGATTCTGACTCCCACTCTTTGATTGACTCGGAGGGTTCTCAGAAGATCAAGCGTTCCTTAAACTTCCTCAGCTCCAGATCCTCTGTCTACACCGGTGATCGGGCGCCCGATCAGATTCAGGAGTAGTCCGTTTCCTCCTCCTCTGAGCTGGCCTGTGCCTCCATATGGTTGACTTCACCAGCTTCAGATTGCTCCTCTTTTATCTTTCTTTTTGCTTTCCTTATTTTCTGTTATTCTCATCTCTGGTGAGGATAACAGACTTCTGCTTAGCTCCTATGCTTGTTGTACTTTCTTTTGTACTTTGTTGCTTTTAGTTTGCTCCTTTTCAATAAATTTGTGGTTTATCCACTTTATTCAAAAACAAATGTGTATTTTTGAAATTAAAACTAAAGGAATAACAAACAATTTTGACATATCTAAACCGGGGGCTAGTAAAAACTCTTTTATAAAGGATGGCTTTTTATCAAACACAAAAAAAAATAAAGGATAAAAAAATTAAAGGAATATTTCTGGAAATAGATATAAGGTTCGCATATATACCATTTAAATCAAAACCTTCACCAATGTTGTTATCGCTAAAATCCAAAGTCTTGAGAGATGATATTTAACCCAAATATGGAATAATGCTTCCATTCAAATAGTTGTAAGACAAATCCAAGTATTTGAGCTTGCTCAATTTGGATAAAGCTCCGAATAATACTAGAGAATCATATTGGAGAACAATAAATAATTAGCAAATCAAGCAAGCAAAGCAAAAAATAACAAGAATAATATATTAGATACATACCATTGATAAAGAGTTCACTTGTCAGCTAACTCTGTTTGTGAACGTTGAGAGACCCTAATATTACAATCCAAAGAAATCATTAGAGCTTTATCATTGATATGATTTACTTAAAAAGGTGCAACAAACTACAAACTACAACCATAGATGCACATACCATTGATAAATAATTCAGTTCCCATCCAAAAGCGACCCAATGGCAGTGCCTTGAGCGAGCTTAATGCGGCTAAAGAAGACAGCTTTAGAATCAAAATAATTCCAAGAGAGATCCAAGTGCTCAAGACTGTTTAATTTTCTTAGCCTGCTAAACAAATTACTGGGGATGCAGCTATTGAATACGTTGTCTGATAGAGAGAGGCTTCGCAATTCCTGGAAAGGAAGAAGCAAAGAGACATTCAAAGTGTTCTTGTAAGAGTAATAAAGGTCCAGGCTCCTAACATGGTTTGTGGCTGGTGAGCAATGCACTCCATACCAACTACAACAATCGATACTCTTATTTCATAAATCAATGGAGTATGGATCAGCGTTGCTTTCATGCCCATCAGTAAATGCTGATTTGATATCAAGAAGAGCAACACTCTTTTGCTCTACACAAGCAAAACAACCATTTGGTTGTTGTAGGACAAGATGAACCAGCAACAGCATCCACAGCAACATAAGAGTACTAAGCCATGATGAACACAAGAGAGACAATTGCAAGTGTTTCATCTTTAGTACTAATTAACTGTGTGTGAGCCACTTTACTTAGCTACCCCTCCACAACTATTTATAATAATGTGCCATGACTAACACTTAAGCAAGCAATAATTTGAGTAGCATTACTAAGTATTGATGCCTTGTGGAAGTCAAGAGTCAAGCTTGCCTATTTATATCCAATGGACCCTTTGATGGTTCATGGCATGCTTGACAAATTATACATTGATGTTTTCTACTTAATAGGTTTGTTTAATTAGTAACTGTTAGTGCAATTACACTATAATTGGCATAATTTGACATCTAGTTAATGTGACGTGGTATAATTGATGACATAGCAAAGCATGGTGACATGGCAATGAGTCTTGGCTTGGAGGCATATATCTTAGAGATCTTGGTGAAGCTATTTTTGGTATGTATTACAACTTGAAACAAGATCATATCAAGACCATATTTAGAGAGATTTGATTGGAGATTAAATATGGATGGAACTTAATTGAAAAAATACCTATCAATGGTATGATTGAAGGCTATTGAAGGTATGATTTGAAGAACCTTAATAGGTATGATTGAAGACTATCAAGGGTATGATTGAAAACATGCCTATTGTTGGCATGATTGGAATGATTGATTAAAGAATTCTTGGGAAGATTTGAAGGCCAAACTTGGGTGAATTGAAGATCAAGTTTGGATAGTTTCATGAAGATGCACAAAGACGCGTGCCCCTTGCGAGAGGACTGCGTGGTGAGGAACTGAGGAGGTAGGCTAGTTGTCGGTGGTCAGGATCGGGAGATCCGGCTGCACCGACTCGGACTAAGCATGACCGGGAGATTGATGGGTCTTGAGGTCATTCGCAATGTAATCAAAAGTCAGTCAAGTCAGCAATCAGGACCATATTGCAAGTTGTGTTACAACAAGAGTTGCAACAGCTAATTTTGCAAGGTTCTAAAGTTAGTAGTTGCGGAGATTCTAAAAGAGGTATGAGCTATATTTGGGACGTTGAGGTGTCTATATAAGCTACCTTGCTCTGAGATTGGGTGTGACTCTTGAGAAAGAGAGTGTGTGGGCACTAGATAATCTAGAGAGGGTAATGATCTTTATTTGTGAGAGTGAGTGACAAAGTGCTTGTACTCAATTATTTTCACCTCTTTTAGTGGATTGTTTATCTCCGGATTTTACCTCCTAAATGTAGGCGAGTGGACGCCGAACTGGGTTACCAATCTTTTGTGTCTCTTTTTTGTTTGGTTTGTGTGAGATTTCCTTGAGTGTTTGAGTATTTTCTAAAACTACAAACAACACTGACGGAACTAACAGTAACTAGTCAATATCGTTCATGACTTACCGACTTAAGAGTAAAGCTTGTATATTTTTCCAATGGACCCATTGATAGCTCATCCATGCTTACAGTTTTGTAATGAATTAAGTTCTAGCTTGATTGTTTAAAAACAAAATAAAAAACCCAAGGTCACAATTAATCATCCATAAAATTCACTATTTTCTACATCACTTGCAATATAAAGAAAAGTCCAAAATAGTGTGTTGCCTAACCATCATGGGCCAGTTGAGATAGAAAACCCAGTCCATTTTTCAATTTGATTTGATATGATATCGATAATTATTTTTGAACGACTTATATACTTTTCAGCTCAATATTTTCTATCATTTAATTTCATGGATTTATTATAGATGGATGGGGATTTAAATTTAATTCTAAACTCAAACCTTCTCTAATGAAACTACTTGTATTTGGCAAATAAGTTTTAAGTCTTTTGGAAAATATTTGCAGAGAGTAGGCATTGAATAATTTTTTTTTCCCTATTTTACTACTTAATTTAATAATAATTTAAACATAAACCAACACTTACAACAAAATATTTCTTTATTAAAATTTAATATTTTAACTCAAAATAAATTTTTTATCTGGAATAAAATAAAATATTTGTGAGACATTTAGTTTTTTGAATTAAGGCATAATTAATGTTATACAAATTATAAAAGATTTTTTTTTTTTTTTTTTTTAAAAAGAACACTTATGAAGTGGCATCTATATAATGAGAAGATTTTATGTGGTGAAGGTTAGTTATTTAATATTACAAGAGTTCATTGGCGAACTTTATGAAGTAAATAGACTCTCCAACTAAATTTTTTTACATGTTACATATGATTCAATGTTTCATGGAACTTCAACTAGTGAACAACTAATTTTTTTTTTCTAAAAAAAATCAACCCAAAAACAAATCATCAATGTGAGATCTATATTACATATGTAATTTACCTTACCAAATTCATCACAAATTCTGTGGGTATAGAAAATATATAAATTAATTTTTTATTTTCCACTCATGACCTTTTCTCCTAATTTTTTTATGTATTTATTCAACAAAAAAGCTTTTTATATTCTTTGTATTTTTACATGCTTTAATCTTCTATCTCCACTAAAATTAAAAACGTAAGTACTATTAAATAAGTATTAGGTTAATACAAAGTGTGACATAATTCCAAATTCGGAACTCAAGGTGAGTCCTTATTTACTTAAAAAAAAAAATATTTGTATTACCAATGAGATTGGTTACTACTAAATTAACAAATTGGTATAAATTTTTAAATAATATATATGTATATATATTATTGTCAAAGTACAATTTTATTTAATTTTTGCAACGACATTGAAGGTTGTTCCACAAAATGAAATTGAGATATTTTCATTGCCACTGGGTGATTGGATCTAATTTTTAATGAAGTTTAATTAAAAAAAAAAGAGTAGCATAGATTTTCTATTTTGAGGAGAAAGACAAAGGGCGAAGAATTCATGGAAATTTCTATCCCTTTTAGGTCTCTTAAATGGCAAATATATCATTATAAGTTTGTAGGTTTTAATTGATTAGGTTCGGGAACAACTCTTTTCATACTAGTGCCTTCATAGTTAACTAACATAAAATAGTTAACATATGCTCCATCTTGATTAATTAATAGCTTTTGAGCCACTTAATTCTTAAAAAAAATGTTTATAATTATAGTAAATATTAGTATTGAGTTTATCGACTACTAATCCAAGTCTAGAGTCAAGTACGGTCTACCTATTTTTCCAATAACATCAATACAAGTAGAAGCCAAGGGTCAACCTTGCTTTTTCCAATGGACCCTTTGATAGTTCATGCCGTGCCATGCTTGACAAGCAAGAAATTGATCTTTCTTATAACGTACTTATGGGTGTAATAAGGCGTAACTTACAAGCTTATTAATAAAAACTCACATATATCTCTCCTAAAACATTGTCCTAAATAATATTGCATGGGACCAAAATATATCAAGATATAGTAATAACTCATTGGAATTGCTACATCCCCATTAATGGATGCAAATAATTTTATAAAATTAAAGTAGAAGTTCATACTTTGTTGATATAAAAGCCATGGCCAAAGAATCACAAAAGAATTAGACTTACATTTTACTAATATTTGGACCACAATGATACTTTCCATATACTCATACTAATATTAGAATTTCTTGAAAGTTTTAATTAACTGATGATTTTATATTTATTATAGAATTTTTCAATGCTTTAATCTTCTATCTCAACTCTAATTCCATTTTTTTTTAAAAAAAATCTTGCTTAACAATATTTAGGTTTGCGCCCGGTGTAAAGAATTAATAAATTGATACAAAAATTTTAAAATGAAATATAAAAATTTTCTAAAGGAAGAGTTTATGCACATTTTAATCTCTCAATTGGCTAAAGATGCTGGTTTAGCATCTTTCAATTACATATCATTACAAGTTTTTGGTTTTTTAAAATTAAATTGAGTAGGGCTCATAGTAGTGCTTTTCTTTGTTTTGCTGCTTTTGCTTTTGCATCCTTCCTGTGTGATGGGTTAGTATTTTACTATTTATATTAGGATAGTCAATATTTTATGGAATTGATATATATATATATATATTTAAAAAATTTATATTCCGAATCATTGTTTTTCACTATTCGATAATATTATTATAAAAAATATTTCATATTATTAATAAAATTATTTTATTATTACAACTATATAAATATGGCTTCCTTAGGCATGGTAAATAGTGAACCGTTCTGTTGATTGTTGTATTCACCCACTAAAAATAAAAATAAGCATATTTATTAAAATAAACCTTTACAAATAAATAATTTATTATTTATATAATTTTTTTAATATATAAATCTTAATCTATAGTTAATTATATGGGGAAATTGTTTAAATAGATTTGTACCATTATTATATATCATAGACATCCAAAACCCAATGATTTAAAAACCGGACCGGACCGGCCGGTTGAACCGGTTGAACCGGGAACCTGCCGATAAACCGGTCCGATTACTCACATAAAATAGTAAAGAACCGGGCCGGCCGGTTCAACCGGTTCAACCGGTGAACCGGTGAACCGGTTGAACCGGACCGGCTAATTTATTAATTAAATTATTTAATTAGTTTATTTATTTTATAATTAAAAACTTAAATAAAGTTAATAAACTCATTAACTCGGTCCAAATTTCAAAAAGGCAAAAAAGTCAAAAAAAAAAACAAAATACTTGAAAAAAAACAAAATACTTGAAGATATTAATATATTATGATTTATTATCATTAATTTATTATAATTAACTTATAATTTTACGCTAATCAACAATTAAATCATTAAAATTAAAGTATTAAAGTATTAAACCAAACATTTCAATGGTTTGGTTTTTATTTTTTAATCATTATCGTTGTTGTATACTTGTATACTTATATTTTATTTAATTCTTTATTTTTAATATTTGTTGTATAGTTGTATCCTTGTATATTTGTATTTTAAAAATTTTAATTTTATATAAAGTTAAGACTTTGTGACCTTATAAAGGTAATTTAAATTTGCAATATGTAATTTTGTATCTTTTTTATTATTTTTTCTTTATTTTTGAAGTTATTTTTACTTATTTATTATTATTATTTTAATTTTTAAATATTTATTTATTTGAAAAAATTAAATCCGGTTGAACAATTTTAATAACGTCAAGAGTTATTAATCAAGAGTTATTCACTAATATGAATGGGCATTTTTGTTGATTTTTTTGAATTTTTTTTTATAATTTTATGATTTTTTGACATTTCTTATTTTAACAAAAATTTAAAAAAATAAAAAATGTTGGACCGGCCGGTCGAACCGGTTGGACCGGTTGAACCGCGAACCGGTTGGCCAACCGGTTCACCAACCGGTCCGGTTTTTAAATCCTTGCCAAAACCAAATATCTAGAACAGTATAAAACTAACTTAAATTTATATATTAAAATTATAAGAACAGAGAAGCTCGTTTTAGCATGACAATTTGGCCACGTAGATCTTCTATTTCTCTGACATTTGTTGATCGCTTCATACTCATTTTCATTATAAAAACTCTTGTCCCTTATTTAGAATTGTATAAGTGAAAGTGAAAATATTCTCATATATAGAAAGCAGGGCCTTTTACATATATACCCTCTTGAATTTACTCCAGGGCTCTCCGAAGTGTGTAGATTTTCATTTATCTTTTTTTTTTAGACATTTTATATGTTGAGATAATTATCACAACCTTTGTGCCTCAATTTCCTCTTGAATGAAAGGTTCAGGTTTTATTCCCTTTCAACACAACTTGTAGATTTCCTCTGTGAGATCTTCACTGGGCTCTCCCCTTGCCATGGCAAGCGGGGGTCAGCCTCCAACCTCCTCAACCCCTCCTTCTCCTCCTCGTAAATCCTGGGCCCAAGTCGCCTCTACCTCCACTTAGCTTTCGGACAATTCTCCACTGCACAATATCAACATCCTCAACAAGCTGAAAGAAACAACAACCGATTTTATCAAGCTCGATGCTGATGCAATGGCTAGGGTGCATATGCGCTTCCAGTACGCTATCTATGGTAAACTATTTGGTAAGCCACCTCCCTTTGAGTAGGTTAAAAATGCGCTCCTTGTCAAATGGGCTAACAGTGGTAAAGTTTGCATCTCCGACCTTCCTAATGGTTTTATTTTAATACTGTGTTCTTCTGATAAAGTTATGGAAAGGCTTCTTACTGAGGGACCTTGGTTCATTAATGTATTAATCCTACAGCTTTCCCCATGGAAACCATTTTCAAACCATCATTTGCCAAACTTACCTCTGCTACAATCTGGGTCCAATTCCACAATCTTCCTGTCGAATTTTGGGAGGATGATACCTTAGAGACCTTATCAGCTAGTTGGGCACCCTTCTCAGAATCGATGAGCTCATGTCCACCATTGCTAGATCCAAATATGCTCGAGTTTGTGTAGAAATTGATCTCTCAAAACCCCTCTGTCAGGGCTTTTGGCTTGGTGACGACCAACAGAAGGTGTTTGTGGTTGTATTGTATGAGCGATTGCTGACTTTTTGCTACTCCTTTGGAATGATCGGACACGGCACCAACACATGTCCTAATAAGGTGGCGACTGGAATTGCATCCACCCATCCATCCTCTCGATTTGTTCGGGAGATGATGGTAGGGTCTGGTCATGCCCAGCATGCTGCCGATCAGAGCATGAAGGTTGACGTTGTTCGTCCTGAGCATTCCTCATCGGAAGTCCTTCATAATCCGGTTGACGTCCCATCAAAAACTAACTATGGTCCTTGGCTTCTAGTCTCCCGCCGGCGAGGCCGCATGCGTGGTAGCGGGGATGGCAGTCGTGTCAATTCCGTGACTCGCGAGGCGGCAGCTGCGATGAGTTCTGAGAAAGCCGAGTTCCGAGGCAATGTTGGGCACGGGACACATGGAGGAAAGGTCATTAGTGGGTTTGGGCGGTCGTCTACTCCCAATGCCGGTAACAGTAGCGCCCACCCCTCTACTCTGACAGCTTCTCTCATAACTAGAGGTGGGCACGGGCCGTCCGGCAACCCGGCCCGGCCCTAACTAAAACCGGGTTGCAACCCGGTTCCCAACCCGCCGAGTCAACTCGGCGGGTTGGGCTCGTTGAAGCCCAGTTGGGCTTCAACGGCTATGAATTCTTTTTGAATTCATAGCCGTTGGCTATTTTTAATTTCAAATTTTAAATTTTTCAGAAATTTATAAATTCTTATAAATTTCTATATATACCCCCACCCCACTATTATTTACTTTTTACCAATTATTACTCTTTCCCAACCCTCTACTCTCATGCTCTCTTAATCTCCTACTTTCATTCTCTCATAATCTCACTCTCTCAAGGCTTATTATTTGGATTCTTGGAGTTTAATTATCAAGGCTTAATATTACAAGTTGGAATCTTGGAGACTTGGAGTGGTTCAACTTTGGTTTTTCTCTTATTTTTTAAGATTTCAGAAGTTCCCAATTAACAAGGTTGGATGATTTATTTATTTTTATGTTTAGTTATAGTTTCCTAGGCTTGTCTTAATTTAATCATGCAAGTATTAGTTGTATTCTTTATATGTTTATTTTTAATTATTAGTTTAGACTTGTGGACATATTAAAAAAATGCATGAAATTATTATTTGTAGTTTTTGGACCTTTGGTTGATTTTTTTATAAATATTTGGACGAAATTATTATTGTAGACATGAATAAAAAGTATTTGTTGAAATTGTTGATATTTATTTTTAATTATTATTTTTAGACTTGTGGACATATAAGAAATGCATGAAATTATTATTTGTAGTTTCTATAGAGTTGTTTTTAAATAATTGTATGAATGATTTTTTTGTAGACTTGAACAAAAATTATTAGTTATATTCTTCATATTTATTTTTTTATTATTAGAATGGATATGTGTTTTTTTAAAAAGTACATGAAATTAATATTTCTAGTTTTTTTGTAGGCTTGGTTTTCTTTAATATTTGCATGAAATTATTTTTTTGTAGAATTGAATGATTTTTTTGCATTTATGATATTAATTTTTTTATTATTAGTTTAGAGTTGTGGTTTTTAAAAAAATGCATGAATGTATTTTTTTATGGACTTGTATGAAAATTATTTTTTTAACTTGTGGTTGTTTTAAAAAAAGTAGACTTGGTTTTTCTTTTAATATTTGCATGAAATTATTTTTTTGTGAATGAATTTTTGTTCTTTGCATTTATGATATTAATTTTTTTATTATTAGTTTAGAGTTGTGTTTTTTTAAAAAAATGCATGAATGTATTTTTTTATGGACTTATATGAAAATTATTTTTTTACCTTGTTGGAGTTTTTAAAAAGTAGACTTGGTTTTTCTTTAATATTTGCATGAAATTATTTTTTTGTGAATGATGCATTTATGATATTAATTTTTTTATTACTAGTTTAGAGTTGTGGTTTTTTTTTAAAAAAAATGCATGAATGTATTTTTTATGTATTTGTATGAAATTATTTTTAACTTGTGGGAGTTTTAAAAAGTACATGAAATTAATATTTCTAGTTTTTGTAGACTTGGATTTGCATGAATGTATTTTTTATTGATTTGCATGAAATTATTATGTGTAATTTTTTTGTATACTTATAAATATTTGCATGAAATTATTTTTTTGTAGACTTGAATGAAATTATTTTGTAGTATTTTTTTAGATATTTAATTTTCATTATTAGTTTTTAGACTTGTGTATGCATTTTTTTAATATTTGCATAAAAATTATTTTTTTGTTGACTTGAATGAAATTATTTGTAATATTGTTAGATATTTAATTCAATTATTAGTTTTAGACTTTTGGTAAATACTTGTTAGATATTATTTGTTGTAAACTTGAATGAAATTAGTTGTTGTATTCTTAGATATTAAAAACATGGCTTCACGGGTGGATCCTCTCGAGGAAAAAAAGCGTTGTTGGATCGGCTTCCACTCCCACACCACCTACTCAAGAAAGCAATCCATTTCAAGATTTTGAGAGCCCAATAGAACAATCGGCACCGGTTGATGTACCCTCACAAACCGGACAAGCAACCAACTCCACAGACATTACCCTCAAATCTAACATTTTTAAAACTCATTTTACAAAATTGTATAATAATGATGGCATTGTAACACATGGTAAATGTAACTATTGTGGTTCCGAATTTAAACATTGTAAGGGTGGAGGGTATGGCACATTCAACAGACACTTGGAGAAGAAGCACCCGGACAAGCTTGGACATGCCCGATCACAGTCACAAATTCGGTTCACTGTGGATGAAGGTACAGGTTCTCGATCATCTCTATTTACATTTTCGCAAGCAAAATACAGGGATAAAATTGCGGAGACAATTTCCGTCGAGCGCTTGCCGTTCAACTTCGCTGAACGGTGTCAAGTTCAAGAATGCATCAATGACACACTACAACCGGCATGCAAGAAGGTTTCACGAAGGACAATTCAAAGAACAATATTCAAACAATACAAGTTTGGTAGAGAACAACTTTGTGAGTATTTTCGTACTTTCAACTCTTCGGTTTCTTTATGTTCCGATGTTTGGACCGATGTTTTTCATGAAAATTCTTTTATGGGTATTACGGCACATTGGGTTGATGACAAGTGGAACATCCAAAAGCGTGTTCTCGCTTTTAGGGTGTTCAACGAGTCTCATAGTGCCGATAATATTTATAGACTTATGCGTGGAGTTATCGAAGAATTTGGTTTAATGTTTAAAATTTTTTCGATTTCTTTTGATAATGCCTCCGCTAATACGGCCTCAATTACACCTCTAGAAGATTTTTTGAGGCCTTCATGTGGTGGCAAATATTTTCATATAAGATGTGTTTGTCACGTTTTAAACTTATGTGTGCAAAGTGGTTTGGAAGAGCTTAAAGAATTTGTACTCCCCGTTAGGGAGGTCGTAGCTTATATGGGAAAAAGCATGACCCTCATGAAACAATGGGCTCGCTATTGTAAAGCACATAACATGAGGGTCAAAAAATTCCCTAAAGATGTCAAAACAAGATGGAACTCAACTTATCGGCTTCTTAGTGCAACATTTCCCTATAGGACATTGTTGACTAAGTTTGTTAATGATTCCTTAGTTGGTTTTTCTTTATATGAGTATAACTGGGTAATTATCGCTCGTATTATTGATTTGCTTGTGGTTTTTAACACATGTACTAATTTGTTTTCCCAAGTTTATTTTCCTACTTCCCATTTATTTCTATATGGTGTTGTTGACGTGGCTGAACAATTTTGGAAGTTTAGATTAGATCCACAATTGTTTTGTGCGTTAATCACTATGAAAATGAAATGGTTGTCTTATTATAAAAATATACCTCCTATTGCTTTAGTTGCATTTGTTCTTGATCCAAGGCAAAAGCTAGAAGGTTTGCAGGAATATTTGGACGCATATTACAAATTCTTAGGATTCAATGGAGGACAAGATTCCCAACCGGTTCCCATGAGCTTGCCCATGAGCGACGTGGATACTCAAGAATCTGAACTGGACTCCGACGGCATTGTGGATGTCAATGAAATTGTTGTTGATACTAGGAGTCAACTTGTTGAATTATATGATAGCTATTGTATTAGATATAGTCATATAGTTCCACAGGTTGTACAGGAGGCAGTAGGACAATCTAGTAGTGGTGGAGGAGAATCATTCCGGCAGAGACAAGCAAAGAAGAAACCAAGGGGATCACAATATACAGAGCTCGACTTGTACTTAAACACAACTTTCCGGTTCTCAGAAGAAATCAACACAGACATGACTTTCAACGCCCCTCAACTCGGTGGCAAGGTAATGAAAAATCTGCATCCCCATTCTTTCACTAATGGTAAAGGATATTTTTTTGCATGTCCTATGTCTACATGAGCTTATGCAGCGCACTTTTTAGCGCAGTGGAAACATGTTGATTCGACACGCTCGTAATCGACCCCACAAAAATATTGAAATTCAAGTTTGCACCGGACGATCGGAAACGTGCTCAAGTTCGGCAACAAGAAGCAGATGAAGGAAGTCCAGATGCTAGTGATTTCTTCTACACGTATAACATGATGAGCACACTGCCTCGACATACATATCGAGTCCGACCAAGACCTAGATGGTACCGATTAAGTAAGTGGGTGACGATTATAATGTGTAATAGAACTACGTGGCTTTGATTCCTCTTACACCCAGGAGGATACGTAGGCAACTTAATTCGGCATGTAAACGAATTAAGTCCAAGCCATTTATTTCCAAATTTAGTATAATTTCAATTTTTAGTGAAATTTAGTGTAATACGTGGGACATCTCTTATTACTTGGAAACTTGTGGTCTTCATTTTTGGGGTCTTAATTAATTCATTTTTTTATATGAAATTTTCTGAATTTTTTCTTGAATTTTCACAAATTTTCTCATTTTTTTTTGAATTTTTTTCTGAATTTTCTGTAATTTTTTTAAATTTTTTTAAAAAAATTGAGGTGGGCCACGACCCGGCCCGCCGGGCCCCAGCTGCGGGCCGACCCCGGGCAACCCGGCGGGTTGGCTCGCTGGTTTGGCCCTGGCCCGCCGGGCCAACTTGGGGAGCCGGGCCGGGTTCCGGGCCCGGCTTCATAGTGACCCGGACCCGTGGTCCGACGGGCCAACCCGGCCCGCCGGGTTCTAGACCCAGCCCGGGCCGGGTCCGGGTCGATGGGTCGGTGAACTGGACCCGGCGGGTCGGGCCCGGGCCCGGGCCATCCCGACCGTGCCCACCTCTACTCATAACTTCCAGCTTCCTCGATCCAACCGTTGGTGAAGTCAATCCGACCGTTCATCCAGATATCAAAATATCTCCTAATGGATCGTCTGTTCATTTCCTGTGCAACTGACTGACCCATCCAATCTTATCACAGGGCCTCACGGATCTCCAGAAAAAGTTAATTTGAAAAACCCTCTTCCCACCCGGTCTTCCTCCCCATCTCCCATCCTCCGTACATCACTCTCTGGCAACCCTTCTTGCCCTCCGTCTGCTGAGAAGGATTCCTACTTGCAAATCGTTGAATAGATAACAAATGCTCTTAATGAAGAAGATATGAAGGAAAATGATAGTCAAGATGATGCCTCTTCTAATGATGATGAGAAGGAGATTTCTGAAGATGAAGATGATAAGTCAGATGATGATGGTCTTAAGGATAACATGACTTTAAATCAGTATCAAGTTGAAGCTCGACATGAGACCCTCATCAGGAAGGGGGTACCTCATTCTTGCCCTTCCTTGAAGAAAGGAAAGACAGAACATTGGAACCCTTGTTCCTAGGTTTCCTATCAGACTGGTCTACATTTTCTATTACCTTTAATCAGGTTGTATTTCTCCTTTCTCTTTCTCAAGTTTATCCATGATGAATACGAGTTCTGTTAAAATTCTTTCTTGGAACTGCAGGGGCATGTCTGCGAGGGACACTTCCTCTTGAGTGTTCATGATGATTCGCACCTATAATCCTCATCTTCTTTGCCTTGTTAAGTCTCGTGCTAACTATGATCATGTGAATCGTTTTGCTACTAAAGTTCCCCGTAACTGGGATTGGGCTGCAATTGAAGCGGTTGGCTTTTCGGGTGGTATTTTTGTTTTCTGGAACAATGATTTTGGTCATGTCATGCCAATTGCTGTTTCTCCTAAAGCTTTGCATTTGGTGGTTTCCAATCATTTTCTTAAAAATTGCATCATTTTTGTTGTTTATAATTCTTCTCGTTTTCGTAGTTAGTGTCTTCTTTGGCATGAGTTGTCAAAGATAGCCCCTTTACAGCTTCCTTGTCTCGTTCTGGGTGATTTTAATGCCGTTCTATCCAGAAATGAGCATAAAGGAGGAAATTTCATGTATTATGATACAAAAGCTTGTTTCTTTAAAAACTTTGTTGATTCTAATAACTTATTCGATCTTGTTTTTTCTAGTCCATCTTTCACTTGGTGTAATAATCAAACTGGGTCAGCTCGTTATTGGGCTAGATTATATCATTGTTTGGTGAACATGGAATGGTCCAATACTGCTCGGAATTACAATCTTCAACATCTTATTATTAAGTTAATTAATTAATTAATTTACATTAGTGTTAAAAGTAGATGGGGAGAGTTAAATTAATTATTTAGAGTTAGTATTTAATTATTTAAGTTTCTTATTATTATTTGGCTTAGTTATTTGAGTTTCTGATTATTATTTTTAAATGTAATAAATACTTTATTAAATCATTTAATTTAATTTAAAAATTAAATTAAATTAAATTAAATTAATTATTTTAGTTTAAATTATTTTTTTTAAAATGCATTAAATAATTAATAATAATACAGTATATTGGAGGTAATCTCACCGCCTCTACTTACATGGTGACCATATCTTCTAACTTACATCAAACCAAACAAATTAAAAGTAATGCAGCATTTTCAGTTACAGCAAACCAAACAGCAGTGATGTAAATAGAAATGCAGCATTTTCACTTACACTGTAATTTCACTTACATGTAATTTCACTTACAGACAACCAAACAACCCCTTAATATTACCAAATGGGCTCCGGTTGGGTGCAATGCCACGTGGCGCGATCCTCACCCTCCATTTGAATTAAAGGTCCCTCCCTCGCGTTGCCATGTGTTGGTTTGGTGCATGGTGGTTCCTGTATGGCCTGTTGTACCAAGGTGCTCGGCAATAAGGGTCCCACCATGTACTTATAGTTGGTTGTATGTAGTACATATCATATCAGTAGAACAATTATCGGTATGTTGTGGTGTGATGACCTTCCTGACCCGAACAAAAGACAATCAACAAAAGTGTTTATAAGTCAACAACCACAACAAACATAAGAAGAAATAGCATAACTTGCATTATAAAATGGTATTGTCTATAAACAAAGGATTGTCAACCATTTCCTCATAACAACAAAATGAAACATAGAAACCAAAAAGCTTTAGCCATTTACTAGCATTAGTTACCCTAATGTAAATTTGCTAACTAGCATGCCCTGAGACCATCCTAGTAGCACCCCTCATCATTAACTGCTTCATTGCTCTCTGTACAAGAAAACCATTCATCTGAGAAAATTTAACAAAGCATTAAATTTACTAATAAAAATAAAACAAATCATATATTTGATGTAAAGATTAAGAACAATAAGGGGTAGAAGCAAATAAAAGTTTCAGGATGTTCAAATCCCATATCACTGTAATTATATCGTTTGGGTTCACTTAACAAACAAGTACTTTTACATGTCTTGAAAGAATTTCATTAGTTTTCAGTCTGCAACTCCACGGCTTAAAGTTCTTTGATTCATGAAACATGAATTCTTAAGAGTTCAAGAAACCCACGTGAGAAACAAGATTCATTTGAAATTCTTAAGTAATTTGAATCATCAAGCTCAAAACTTTTTTCATTTATGATTCTTTGATGAGTGTGAGCACAATCAAACAATGGAGTATGAGTTTGAGCCAAAGATCAAATTAAGAGTAGAAGACAATTTGAAATGATAAGATCTTTAATTGGAGATTTGGGTACAACAAACACCATACCAACATGATTTAAGAGGACTTGAAACATGAGAAGAACAAATGGCTACCGAAGTGACTTCATTTTCATTAGATGATTACTTGCATCCAAGGACTTCCTTCACGTACTGATCAATAACAAGGAAGAAGAAATATTTCCATCATTTCCTGAAGTATAATAGAGCCATCCATCCCCAAAAACCTATGATGAAACCAAATGCAAATGATGCAAAAAATATGATATGGTCCATTACTTCTTCTTCATCATCATGATCATTAGCAACTTGACTTAGCTCTGGAGATGGTACCATGAAGGTGCACTTCTTCACCAATGGAGGACCACAAAGATAAGGGTTCCCTTCATAGCTCCTTTCATCAAACGTACCGAACTGAGAGACCATTCCTAATGTTGGACCAGAAAGGTTATTGTATGCCACTGAGAAGACTTGTAAGAAATGAAGCTCTATCAATTGCAAAGGTATGCGGCCAATCAACATGTTGTGGGAGAGGTCCAAGCTTTCAATATTTGTCAACCTTGACAATGTAGCGGGTATTGGACCAGTCAAGTGATTGCTAGAGAAATTCAAAGCTCGGAGCAAAGTCATCTCACCAACCTCCTCTGGGATTTTCCCATCAAATTGGTTTTCAGATAAATCTAGTCCATATAAGTAGTTTAGGATGTCCCCTTCGTAACTATATGATTTTCTTTTTGTTAAAAACCCAATATCTCCAATTTCAGCTGTTATAGCACTACTTAGCTGACCATTGATATGATACCAAAAGAATTCTTTGTTTGGTTTAGATGATTCATAACCAATGTCTAAAATGGCTTCAAGCCACATACTCACTGGACCCCATATAATGAAGGCATGAAAGTATGTTTCCATGTAACTTATTTTGAGAAAGATCAAGTACTCGAAGATATTGCAACTTGCATATTTCTCCAGATAGTTCTCCCTCAATATAGTTCCCTTCCAAAGAAATTATTTTTAAATAGTTGAGGCTTGTCCACATCTTACTTGGGATATTACCAATAAAATTGTTGTTTCCCATGTCTAATGCAATTAGAGGGCTGCCTAATATTGCATTTGGAAAAGGTCCTATTAGGCGATTTCCATTTAAATTCAAATAATGCAAAAAAGGCATGTTAATGCAAGAAGGAACTAAACCAGAGAAATTATTTTTAGAAAGATCCAAGTATGCAACATTTGACAAATGGCAAAATTCCGATGTTAGATTTCCTTCCAATTTATTCTCTCTAATATTGAGAGCTATAAGGTATGAAAGATTTTTTATACATGGCAACACACCAGATAGATGATTATATGATAAGTCTACAAGCTTTACATGGTTCAAATTTCCGAAGGAGGAAGGGATAGCACCTTGTAGAAAGTTATGTGACATGCGCAAGTATTCAATATCAAGGAGGACATAACCAATGTTGTTTGGAATTTCTCCAGCGAGTTCATTATTAGAGATATCAAATAATAATAAATTTACTTTATAGGATGGAAAGATAAGTGGTCCTCTCTTAACGAGTTATTTCTCAAATTTAAACCGTTCAATTTAGTCTTATTTTTGAATAACCATGGTGGAATGTTTCCTTTAAGACCAGTACTTTGAAAAATCAATGTACTCTATCATGTATTGATTGGACAAGAATGTGGGGATAAAACTAGATGGCCTGCTAAGAATGCAATTAGATAAGGAAATTTCATTTAGTTGAAATGGCGGCATCATTCTTAGATGTTGGGTTTGGACTTCTAGTTGATAATTGTTTGAAAGATCCAACACTTTGAGATCTATGTTATTAGAAAATAAGTCTATTGAGAGGATGCCTTCAAAGTTATTGTCTGAAAAAATTGCATACTTGTGCAGAGTGAGGTTTTTTATGACAGATGAAGAAAAGAGTGTTCCGAACTGATTGTAGGAAATATCAATATGTTTGAGAGATGATAGATTTCCAATACACACTGGAATATTTCCCTTCAAATTATTATGGCTAACACCTAATTCTTCAAAATTCTTTATCTTGCACAGTCCTGAAAAAAAAAATAGCATTAATTATTAAAACCCAATTTAACCATAAATCATTTGGCGAAGCTAAATGATTTATTTTTTTTAAATAATAAGATTAATAATTGGAACTAGTAACATTTAGTGAACTTAATATACACTGAAATTGTATTTTCTATCATAAGCATTCTGAGGAGTTTATCTATGACTTGAGGATTGCTTATTTGAGGGGGAACAAACCCTGTTGCTATTAGAATCAATAAATAAATAAATAAATAATAATTTTATAATATTAAGCAATTATTACCTGCCAAAGATGTGCCATTAAGCTCGTTGCCATCTATATACAATCTTCTAAGAGATGTCCACTCCTTCGACATAAAAGAGCTAACTCCAGTAAAATTATTCCCAGATATATCCAACTCCACCAGATTGTTTAGTTTACTAAATTCTGTAAAAAATTTACAGTAAATGAAGTTAAAATATACCATCATCCTTGCTGTATTTTATTTAATGAAATGCTAGTGTTTTTTTTATTATTTAGTTTTGGGTGTGTGCATCTTGTTATATATATATATTATATATATAGACATTAAGTCATCTGGGGGCGTTCGTAGAACATCCCCAGATATTAAAAAGTATGTGAGAGAAAATGCATGTGAAAGATAAAGAGAATTGGCACAGTAACAGTAGTATGAACAGTTGCTCCCGAGTGTACTTGGTCTCCGAATAGGTAGTTAGGTTGGTGTTTTGTTTTTTATTTCTGCACTGTTATTCTAGTAGAAATAAGTTTTAACTGTTGTGATTGATTAGAGTACTTTGTAAACATGATTAAATGGTTCAAATTAAAACATTGTGCATATTTACTGTACTACTATTCCTAAGCACAGTAAATCAAAAATGAGATTGATGCCATCCATTCGATAACGATTCAATGGTTGAGATTCATAATCCCTAAAATTCAACTCTAGGGACATACCTAGTAGATGTGGCCTCATATATATATATATATATATATATATATATATATTTAAAATTTGTTTGCTGCCATCCTGGCCTATAATTCGATGCTTCTGAACTTGTCACTTATTAAAAAGAAGCCCAATGATAGTGAACTTTTCTTCAAATTATCACAACAAAATATAAACCAAAGCACTATATATTCAAAGGATGGAATGAAGGAAAGACCACCATTTTGTATGTTTAGAGTGATGAAGAAAGACCACCATTTTGTATGTTTAGAGTGATGATGCTTCTATCCAGGCTGTGATCTCATTCAGTGAGATCCCAAACAAGTGTAAGTTCTCATATATACTCATATTGTACCAAGCCTGACATGCTGATATGCCATTATAGATATATCATTTTTTTTCATTGATAAATTAGAATAGGCCATAAATGATGGCAACAAAGGAAGTAAATAATTTAACAGGTGGTAATTAAAATAGACCATAAATGATGACCACAAAAACTAAATAAAATTTAAGATAATAGACTTAAATAAATGCTTATGATAAAAAAGGTACAATTAGTAAATGTCTTAATTCAAATTCAACCTAGTGAGCTTCCATATTTTGAAATAAACTTGCAATGGAACAAGTGTTTGGTGTATATATTAATTCATTAGGCTACATCTATGTGGAGTTGGCTCAAATAATTTGAATAATTATGACTATGACAGATCATAATATTTGGAAGCTTAACCCAAGAGAAAAGTGAGAGTCAAAAGATTAAGATAAAAAGAAGTCTTATTCACTACGGGGATTAATGGTGTTAGTGGATTTGAAATTCTTATTATTATCTACATTTTAGAGGCTTTATCACTTAACAATAAGTACAAATACAATTAAGGAGGAAGAAAAATGTACTTAAAAAATTGTTCTTCTAAATTAGATTAGTGAAGGGACTTTTCATGCAACACCATGGGAATAGAGAATTTTTTTTCACCCCCTCCCTTTTTCCAAAGTACACATATCCCCACCAAATTTATTATAATTGCTTCCTCTTGCTATAATTGTTTTTATGTTTTAGTTTATAGAGATCTTTTACCATTGGAAATGTTGGTTATCTAGTATAAATATAATTTCTTAATTGGGATATTATCTTTTTTTTATCCTAGATTTTATATTTATTTATTTGATTAAATAATTGATTATTTTTTTCAATTAATTTTCTAAGCGTTTTATGACTATATTCCATTGTAAGTCATATGAGACTTGAAATAATGGAATAATATTAGGTTTTTTTATTTATTTGCATTGAGTTTATTCTTATTTATATTTATCTATGACTATGCATGCACAATAACTCTCTTAGCTTTTTTTTTTACTTACCAACTTTATTATGCTTCTTTATTGGGATTAAATTAAATTCCACTCTTAGTAATAAAGTTTTCTACTTCAACATTTGGCTCCATGGACCATATATATATATACACAAGCCAATATTGCAAACATGCCACAATTAACTATAGATTATTATCAGATAATTATTTACTCTTATTTTTTAGTAAAAAAAAACATAATATTATTTTATAAATGGTAAAAATTTAAAATAAATAAGACAAAAATGCATGAAGAATTTAGAATTTTAGAGAGAAAAATAACAATTACAATATTGCATATATATTTAAATTTTTTGGATTTTATTGATATGCATATATATGCGTGTGTGTGAAAATCTCAAACTCAAGCCTTCTAACTATTTTATTTTTAAAAAAATAAAAAAAATTATATGGCTTTTCAATAGAAATCTGAATGTTTGTTGTACCCCCTCACTTCTGGTGAAAGGCTCTTATTTCGATCGCTTTTTCAATAAATCGTGGTTTATCCACATTTACCTCAAAAATAGAAATTTCAATTATCATGAATATATAAAATGTTAACCTAATATGGCAAATTAAGTTATTATTTTAAAACATTTATAGGGTATTTCAAGAAAAACAAAAGAAAAATTGAATTATACATAAACAATATCTTTGGAAATAGAGGTAAGGGTGGCAATTATATACCATTTAAATCAAGACTTTCATTCATGTCATTATTGGTAAGATCCAAAGTGTTGAGAGATGATATTCCACTCAAATATGGAATAATACTTATGTTCAACAAGTTGTAAGATATATCCAAGTATTTTAGCTTGCTCAATTTGGACAATGCCTCGATTACTAGACAATCATGGAGAACAATAAGATTAATTAGCAAAGCAAGTAAGCAAAATAAGAAACAACAACAACAATATGAGTACTAGATACATACCATTGATACAAAGTTCACTTGTCATCTGATTTTGTTTGTGAACATTGAGAGAACCTAATATTACAATCCAAAGAAGTCGTTAGAGCTTTGGCATCAATATGATTTGCTCAAGAGAGGGGTAACAAACAACAACAATGGATATGCATACCATTAATAAAGAACTCAGTTTCTTTCCAAAATTGCTTCAGAGAGAGAGCCTTGAGAGAGCTTAATGCAGCTAAAGAAGAAAGAGCTTTAGAATCAAAATAGTTCCAAGAGAGATCCAAGTACTCAAGATTGTGTAATTTTGCCAGGTTGCTAAAACAATCACTTGGGATGCAATTGTTGAAGCGATTATATGATAGAATGAGGCTTTGTAGTTCTTGGAAAGGAAGAAACAATGAGACGTTCAGAGTGTCGCCATAAGAGTCATGAAGGTCTAGACGCCTGATATGCTTTGTGGTGAGCAATGCACTCCATGCCAACTACAACATTCTGTACTTATTCCATGACTTATACAATGAGTTGTTGGTTTGGTGGCCAAAGTTCGATCCAACCCATTTATTATTAGCAATAAAGACAGGGGGCAAAATGCAAAAAGAAACCCAAAACATAAATATGTGGCTATTGAGAAGGCATCGATAGTGAGAAAAAAGAAAAAGAAGCGTGGTTTTGTTCTCTGTGTCCATTGGAAGGAGGAAAGTGAAGAAAGCATATCTTCTTTTATTGAATCCTACTCAAATCGACAAGTTTGTTTGGAGCAATCTTGGAGGGTAATTTCTCTAGTTTTTTTTTCTTCTTGGTGTGATCATTCAAGAAAGGGGGTTTTCTAGAGTTATTATTTGTATTTCTCCATTATTGGTGGTGATCTCAAGTGTGCATTTGCTTGAGAGTTTTTTGTACTTGTTGATTTTGATAGTGGATTTGATTCGGAGTTTGGCCCGTGGTTTTTTCCCTCTGAATAGGAGGGTTTTCCACGTAAATTTTGTGTCTGCTTGATTGATTTTATTTATTGTTCAGTTTAGTACATGAAATTATTTTATTTACATCAAGAAGCATTTGCTGTGCAAAACTCAACAAGTGGTATCAGAGAGTGTGGTTTGTTGATCCATGTGTTTCTTGGTGTGAATTGAAATGGAGGATTTTGCGGGTACAATGATGAAATTATCGGCTTCAAACTATTCAATTTGGAAGTCAAAGATGGAGGACCTTCTTTATTGCAAGGATTTATATGATCCTATTAAATTGGGAGCTACTAAGCCAACCGGAAAATCTGATGATGATTGGGAGAAAATGCACAGGAAGACTGTAGGAACTATCTGACAATAGGTTGATATCAGTGTATATCATCATATAAGCAAAGAAGTTGATGCACAAGTGCTATGGAAAAAATTAGAAAATATGTATGAGAGGAAGAATGCTCAAATGAAAGCTTTTGTTATCAGAAAGCTTGTGAATCTGAAGCTTAGAGATGGGCGATCAATTGCTGAACACCTGAGTGATTTTTAAGATATGGTAAATCAGTTGAGCACTATGAAAATAACACTAGATGATGAATTGCAGGCATTATTGCTCTTGAGTTCTTTTCCTGACAGTTGGGAGACCTTGGTAGTGTCTCTTAGCAATTCTGCTCCGAATGGTGTCCTATCTTTATCTATGGTAAAAGATAGTCTTTATAATGAGGAGACAAGAAGGAAAGATATGGGCATTGATACTTCACAGGTTCTTGTTACAGTTACAAAGAACAGAGGCAGGAGTAAGAGTCGAGATCCTAAAGGGCGCTCTAAGTCAAGGGGCAAGTCATATCCAAAAGGCAAATTCACTTGCTATCATTGTGGCAAAGAAGGGCATATGCGAAGAAACTGCAGGATCTGGGAAAAAGAACAGAATGATGAGAAGAATTCAAAGAAGACAAATGATCAAAATACCATTGCAGCTGTATCTGTTGGAAGAAGAGTTGGTTGTACTTTTCTTTAATGAGGATGAAAGCCAAGTTACTGATTCTTGTGTTGAGTGGGTTATTGATTTAGCAACATCATACCATGCTACATCAAAGAAGAAAGTTTTTACTACATACAAATCAGGAAACTTTGGCAGAGCAAAGATGGGTAACAGCCGTTATGCAGATATAGTGGGTATTGGTGATGTTTGTGTGGAGACAAATACTGGTTGTACATTGATTCTGAAAAATGTATGACATGTTCCAGAATTGTGTTTGAATTTGATTTCTACTCATGCTTTGGACCTAGAAGGTTATTTCAATATCTTTGGTGACAAGAATTGGAAACTTACTAAAGGCTCAATGGTGGTTGCTAGAGGTACTTTGTGTCATACATTATACAAGACTCAACTGAGGATGATTAAAGGTGACTTAAATGCAATTGAAGATGAAGCTTCCCTAGATTTGTGGCACAAGAGGTTGGCACATATGAGTGAAAAGACTTGCAGATTTTGGCAAAGAAGTCTCTCATTTCCTTTGCTAAAGGTATGTGTTTAAACCCTTGTGATTATTGTTTATTTGGCAAGCAACATAAAGTTTCATTTAGTAAGTCCTCTGAAAGGAAAACTAATGTTCTTGAGTTAGTTTATTCTGATGTATGTGGTCCCATTGATGTGGAAACTCTAGGGGGTGGTAGATATTTTGTTACTTTTATTGATGATGCTTCACGAAAGGTTTGGGTGTTTGTTTTGAAATCAAAAGACCAGGTGTTTCATTACTTCAAGCAGTTTCATGTCATGGTGGAAAGAGAGAAGGGGGCATCCTTGAAGTGTCTTCGTAGTGACAATGGAGGTGAATACACTTCAAAAGAGTTTGAAAATTACTGCTTGGAGCATGGCATCAGACATGAAAAGACTGTTCCTGGTACTCCACAGCATAATGGTGTAGCTGAAAGAACAAACAGAACCATTCTAGAGAAGGTCAGATGCATGTTAAAAATGGCTAATCTACCTAAGTCATTTTGGGGTGAAGCTCTTAACACAGCTTGCTACCTAATGAATCGATCTCCATCAACACCTTTAGATTTTGATGTTCCTGAGAGAGTATGGTCTGGGAGAGATATTACTTACTCTCATTTGAAGGTATTTGGCTGCAAAGCTTTTGCACATGTACCGAAGGAGCAAAGACAGAAACTTGATGACAGGGCTATTTCATGCATTTTTCTGGGTTATGGAGATGCAGAGTTTGGTTACAGGCTATGGGATCCAGTGAAAAAAAAGGTCTTTAGATCCAGAGATGTTATCTTCCAAGAATATAAGACCTTGGCTAATTTTGAAACATCAGAGAAGAATAGTGACATTTCTTTTTCAGTGCCAGTTACTCCAACAGAGACTATCACAAATGACGAGGAATTACATGAAGAGCATGGATCTAATGATATGATTGAACAGATTGATGTCGATGATAGTGTTGAGCAAGGGGAGTTGTCACTTCCACCTAAAATTAGAGAAGAACCCCAGCTCAGAAGATCAGCCAGAGAACATCGTCCATCTACTAGATATCCCAGTTCAGCGTATATTACAGTTACTGAAGAGGGGGAGCCGGAAAGCTTTCAAGAAGTTCAAAATCACAAACAAAAAGCTCATTGGATAAAAGCTATGCATGAGGAGATGAATTCTTTAATGAAGAATGATACTTATGAGCTTATCGAACTTCCTAAAGATAGAAAAGCCTTGAAGAACAAGTGGGTGTTCAAGTTGAAGATGGATGGTGAAAAGATAGTAAAATATAAAGCTCACTTGGTGGTCAAAGGTTTTAATCAAAAGCAAGGAATTGACTTTGATGAGATTTTCTCTCCTGTTGTGAAGATGAGCTCTATTCGGGTTATTCTTGGATTAACTGCCAGTTTGGACCTTGAGCTTGAGCAGTTAGATGTGAAGACAGCATTTCTTCATGGTGATTTGGAAGAAGAAATTTACATGGATCAACCAGAAGGTTTTGAAGCTAAAGGGAAAGAACACATGGTTTGCAGGTTAAAGAAGAGTTTATATGGGTTGAAACAAGCACCAAGACAATGGTATAAAAAATTTGACTTTTTCATGATAAGTCATGGCTATATTAGAACAGATGCAGATCATTGTGTGTACTTTAAAGTGCTTCCAAATGGTAAATTTATCATCCTTTTGTTATATGTGGATGATATGCTGATCGTAGGACAAGATATTGCCATGATTAATGTTTTGAAAAAGGAGTTGTTTGGATCTTTTGACATGAAAGATTTAGGGCCAACACAACAAATTCTAGGTATGCAAATTCTTCATGACAGGAAAGCCAAGAAGTTGTGGTTGTCACAAGAGAAGTATGTTGATCGAGTTTTGAATAGATTTAATATGAAGAGTGCTAAACCAGTTAGCATACCTCTTGCTAATCACTTTACACTTAGCAAGAAATCTTGTCCTACTACTCAAGAAGAAAAGGAAGATATGGCAGCAATTCCATACTCGTCCGTAGTTGGGAGTCATATGTATGCTATGGTATGCACCCGGCCAGATATTGCTCATGCAGTTGGTTTAGTCAGCAGATTTCTCTCTAATCCAGGTAGAGTACACTGGGAGGCTGTGAAGTGGATATTCAGATATATGAGAGGTACTTCAAAGATGTGTTTAGATTTTGGAGTTTCAGAACCAATTCTAGAAGGATTCACAGATGCGGATATGGCAGGTGATCTTGATGATAGAAAGTTAACTTCAGGGTTTGTGTTTACTTTTGCGGGGGGAGCTGTTTCATGGCAGTCCAAGTTGCAAAAATGCATAGCTTTATCCACCACTGAAGCAGAGTATATTGCTTTGACTGAAGCAGGCAAAGAAATGCTTTGGATGAAAAGATTTCTTCAAGAATTGGGCTTGAAACAAGATGAATATATGGTTAATTGTGATAGCCAGAGTGCATTAGAATTAAGCAAGAATGCACATATCATTGTCGCACCAAGCATATTGATGTGAGGTACCATTGGATTCTTGATGCCATAAATAAGAAAGAAATATGTCTGAAGAAGATCCCCACTGATAAAAATCCAGCTGATATGTTGACTAAGGTAGTGACTCGTGATAAACATCAGTTATGTGCCAAGGCAATGGGACTGAATTGCAAATGAAGAGTTGAAGTGTGGACATCTCCCCATGGGCTGGAGGGGGAGATTGTTGGTTTGGTGGCCAAACTTCGATCCAGCCCATTTATTATTAGTAATAAAGACAGAGGACAAAATGCAAAAAGAAACCCAAAACATAAATATGTGGCTATTGAGAAGGCATCGATAGTGAGAAAAAAGAAAAAGAAGCTTGGTTTTATTCTCTGTGTCCATTGGAAGGAGGAAAGTGAAGAAAGCATATCTTCTTTTATTGAATCCTACTCAAATCAGCAAGTTTGTTTGGAGCAATCTTGGAGGGTAATTTCTCTAGTTTTTTTTTCTTCTTGGTGTGATCATTCAAGAAAGGGGGTTTTCTAGAGTTATTATTTGTATTTCTCCATTATTGGTGGTGATCTCAAGTGTGCATTTGCTTGAGAGTTTTTTGTACTTGTTGATTTTGATAGTGGATTTGATTCGGAGTTTGACCCGTGATTTTTTCCCTCTGAATAGGAGGGTTTTCCACATAAATTTTGTGTCTGCTTGATTGATTTTATTTATTGTTCAGTTTAGTATCTGAAATTATTTTATTTACATCAAGAAACATTTGCTGTGCAAAACTCAACATGAGTATGGACCAACAATGCTTCCATGACCATTAAATGCTAATTTGATACCAAGAAGAGCAATCTTTTCTTTCTCTACACAAGCAAAACCAACATTTGGTTGTTGTAAGACATGATGAACCAATAATATCAACCAGAACATCGTAAGAGTAGCACTGAAACATGAAGAACGAAAGAGAGATAATTGCAAGTGTTTCATCTTAATTAATCGATTGTTGTATGTGAGCCACTTAGCTAGCTAGCCCCTCTACAACATCTATTTATAATAATTTGCCATGACTAACACTTACGTATATAGTAATATGCGTAGTATTAATTGTACGCTTTATGGAAGTCAAGAGCCAAGCTTTTCTATTTATTTATATAATTATTATATACAATGGATCATTTTATATGTCATCATGCCATGCTTGAAAAACTATACATTAATTTTTCTTATTTATTGCTATACGTTTAAACTAGTCAAGATCATTCATGACATATTATATATTTTTCCCATTAACGCTGTTGATAGCTCATCCATAGTCAAAATACACCATAAACATTCTTCCTAAAAAAAAAATCAAAATTATATTTATACAATAAATTAAGTTAATAACCATTCAAAAAAAAAAAACTAAATTCACAATGGCCTCTTGGCTTATTAGCATTGAAACTTTTGTGTGAAATATTTTGTCTGAAAGAACTTAATATCGAATTCCAAAATCCACACAAAGTTACAGTATAGATGCTTATTAAATTTATATTTGGACTTCATATTTGTGTATATTTTTTACTTCTTTTAAATGAAATGTATTTATCATCTATTTATTAAAATAAATTAATTAATTACATCCATAATTAATCATAAAAAAAATCCGTCATTTTTGGATTTGAGCATTTGTGGAAGTCAAGAGTCATAGTAATTGATCATACATTAATTGATCATTGACCACCTGTAGACGTCAACGGTCAAGTTGCGTGTTAACTCATCCATAAACAAAAGAGTGAACACAAACATCTTAATTTCTCCAAAAATCCACACTACACTTATTTAACAAATTAAGGTAATGATAATAAAATTGGAGAAATTAAATTCATAATTATTCATCCATAAACTTTGTCATTTTCCGATTTAGCTATTTGTGGAAGTCAAAAGTCATGCCGTGCATGACAAACTATACCTTGATCATTTTTTCCTATTCAAGTCAAGAGTCAAGAGTCAAGCTTGTTTATTTTTCTAATGGACCCATTTAATTTGATGATAGCTCATTTATAGTTTTTCTGGGAGACTCGAAAGCTATTGTAACTGGTGCACTAATATCTGTCTATCTTTTTAACAATCCTTTAAATAAAAGGCACTGGTTACCTATTAGATAAAAAAAAAGCCAACATAAACATTTTTTTAATCCAAAATCTATGTTACATGTGTAAAATGAATTAAGTTCATAGTAATTTTAAGAAAAAAAATTGGAAGATATCAAGTTCACAATTAATCATTAATAAAATTGGTCATTTTTTTATGTCACTTAAATATAAATAAATGTCCAAATTAAATAGTGTGGCATGGTAATAATGATTCTGTTTTCAATTTGATTTAATTCGATATCTATAGTTCTGAAATGGATTATACAATTTTTCACTTAAAAATTTTTATTTCATTTTCATAGATTCTCTTGCTGATTGTCTTGCTGCCATTAATTGTCCTTTTATCAATGATGATCTTGTGTCCTCTGTTCTACGCAGTCTTGGTCCTGACTATGCCATGCTTGTTACCGCTCTTTTAAACTTCCCCCCGCTTCCTCTCTTCTCTAATCTCCATGCTCGTCTCCTATCTTTTGAAACTCAAACTAATCTTGCTCATGCTCCCTCTATTGCTTCGCCTATTGCTCTTTTTACTGCTACTTCCTCACGGGGGTCACAGTACATGTGGTGGTCGTGGAAATCATGGTGCTCGTTCTGGTTGTGGTGGTAGTGGGCGTGGTTTTCCCAATTCTAATCAATACTAGTATGCTCGTCCCTCTCTTGACCTTAGCATCTTGGGTCCTCCTCCTCGGGGACACAATCCTACACAAGGTTCTACCAAAATTCAATGCCAAATTTGTAATAAACTTGGCCACTCTGCTGTCACATGCTATCGCCGTCACACCACTTCAGAGTCTGATCTTAGCCATTCCTTTGCTAGTATGAAACTCTCTGAGATTCCTCATACAAACTGGTACCCTAATACTAGCGCTACTCACCACATGATGGGTGATGCTCGTTTACTTAATCCTAATTCTGAATATGATGGATCTGATTAGGTCATGCTTAGTAATGGTGAGTTTCTTCCTATACAGCATACTGGTTCAATGTCTCTACCTACTTCTTCTGGCTTCTTTCACCTCTCCAATGTACTGCACATCCTTTCTATGCGCAAAACCCTTCTCTCTGTGGCCAAATTTACTAAAGATAACTCTGTGAGTTTTACCTTTTATCCTTGGGGTTTTTCTATTAATGACTTAACACTCTGGATCTTCATTATTTTAGGGCTGCTGTGAGCATGGCCTTTTTCCCTTGGCCATCACCACCTCTCCTCAAGCCCTTACCGCCTCCAGAGTCTCATCTACCCTCTAGCATCATCGCTTAGGTCATCCATCTTTGTGTGTCTTGTCTACATTAGCTAATAATAATATTTTTGAGTTCCTCCCTATTTTGTTGCAATCTGAATTATGTAAAACTTTTGCCTTGAGCAAATCAACTCGAGCACCCTTTTCAACAAATGAGACTAAAGCTTCTGTGCCTTTTGCTTTAATTCATTCCGATGTTTGGATGTCTCCTGTCTCTTCTACTACTGTTTATTGTTATTATGTTATCTTCACTGATGACTTTTCATGGTACTCTTAGATTTATCCCATGCGACATAAATCAGAGGTGTTCAATCATTTTCAAAATTTTCTTGCTCTTGTTGAAACCCAGTTTTCTTCCTCTCTAAAAATATTACAAAGCGATGGTAGTACTGAGTATGTCAACAAATCCATTTCGGATCTGTGTGCTAGGAAAGGAATTCACCAACGTTTTTCTTGCCCCCACACAACTGAGCAGAATGGGAGAGCTGAGCGCAAATATCGACATATTGCTGACATGACACGCACCTTGCTTTCTACTGCAACATTACCCCTTTCCCTATGGGTTGAAGCAGCTCTTCATGCAGTCTATCTCATCAATCGGCTTCCTACTGCTGTCCTTCAATGGCAGTCTCCATTTCAACTATTATTTCTCAGCACACCCAGCTATGCAAACATACACATTTTTGGATGTGCTTGTTACCCATTCATGGGACATTATACTGCTAACAAACTTCATCCAAGATCAATTGAGTGTGCTTTCCTAGGGTTCAACACTCGCTATAAAGGCTACAGATGCTTGGGTAAATCCTCAAGACGGCTCTATACTTCGTGGCATGTTCAGTTCGATGAAACAACCTTTCCTTATAATGTTTCTTCTTCATGTCGCCCACCTCAAGATGCTTCCTCCTCTTCTCCATTAACCCGGGCTCTTATAGTAGTTCTTACGGCTGCTACTCTTTGCTCTAAGGTGGTTCATAATCGAGCTGTTATGGATACGACAACTCCTTTCCAAGTCCTTGCAACTACTTCATCATTACATGATTTCAGCTCCACTATGTTGACCCCTGTTGATGGCTTGCCGATCGCACCTCCGGCTCCACCCCCTATTCCTCCTACGCACCTGTGATAATCTGGCATTCTTAAGGTGTATACTCAGCAGTCTCCACCTATTACTTCTGCCACCGGATGTGTCCCTTCTCTCTCGCCACCACTGGTCAGGAGGTACCACAAGACAATAACTTTTCCAGTCCATTGATAACTCTGTCGCCGGACAGTAGTGACCCTACTCCTATTGATTCAGTAAGTGTTCCTGCTTCAATCACCTAATCTAGCCACTCTATTGTTACCAGAATGAAAGATGGCACCTGAAAGTCAAGGTGCCCGCTAGTCTATTTACCACTTGGCATCTTCTTCCTAGTGCACTTGCTACTATTTTATCTTCATCTCAATCAAAACCCACTTGGTTTTCTACTACTGTTAAGTTTCCTGAGTGGCGATCGGCGATGATTGAAGAGTTCAATGCTCTTCTTAAAAATCAGACTTGGACTTTGGTTCCTCCCCCAAACGGCTGCAATACTATTGGTTGCAAGTGAGTGTTTAAAATCAAATGCTGCTCTGATGGTTCTATCGAATGTTACAAAGCCCGCATTGTGGCCAAAGGATTTTATCAACAACCTGGACTCGTTTATGGTGAAACATTCATCCCTGTCATTAAACCAGTTACCATTCACACTGTGCTTAGCATTGCTATTTCTCGTGCTTGCTCGATTCGTCAGCTTGATGCTACAAATGCATTCCTCTATGGTATTCTCTCTGAAACTGTTTTCATGCAACAACCACTGGGCTTTGTTGATCCTCGCTGTCCTTCACATGTTTGCAAGCTCTATCGTGCTATCTACGGGCTTAAACAAGCTCCACGTGCTTGGTTTCATCAATTCAATTCTTTTCTACTTCACTATGGTTTTCAATGCAGTCTGGCTAATCCCTCATTGTTTATATTTTGTCGCGGTGCTCAGATGATGCTCTTGTTATTATATGTTGATGATATCATTCTTACTGGCAACAACACCTCTCTTATAACTACTTTTATCCAAGAACTTGGGATCAAATTTGAAATCAAGGACTTAGGACCATTGCATTTTTTTCTTGGTCTTGAGGCTACCTATACTCCAGCAGGCCTTCGTCTCTCTTAATGCAAGTATACATTAGATTTATTACGTCGTTCCAATATGGTTGATTTCAAACCATGTTCTACTCCTATCTCTACAAAATCCCAACTTTCATCCACTTCCGGTTTGTTACTCTCTGATCCCACATAATACTGGCATATGATTGGCGCGCTTCAGTATCTTACTCTTACTAGACCAGACATCTCCTATGCAGTTCATCATGCAGCACAGTTTATGAATACACCTCGCCAACCACATCTACTTGTTGCCAAACGTATTTTATGTTATCTCAAGGGTACTCTTGATTTTGGTATTTAGATTCAACACAGTTCTTTTCCTTTTCAATTGCATGCCTATTGTGATGTAGATTGGGCCAGTTGTCCAGATACTGGCCGATCTACCACCGGTTTTTGTGTTTATCTTGGACCAAACCTTGTTTCCTGGAGTACCAAGAATCAGCCAATGATTTTTAAGTCTAGTATTGAATCTGAATATCGCTCACTTGCTACAACATGTGCTGATACAATCTGGGTTCAACACCTGCTGTGTGAGCTTGGCTTTGCTTTGCAGACCCCTACTATCCTTTATTGTGACAATATTAGTGCAACGTATTTGGCTATTAATCCTATTTTTCATGCTCACACCAAACACATAGAGCTGGATTATCACTTCATCAGAGAACGTGTTGCTGGTGGTACTCATCATGTGCGTTTTGTCCCATCTATTGATCAAATTGCTGATATTTTTACCAAAGGCCTATCCAAGCAATTATTTCAGTTTCTTCGGTGCAAACTTGTCACCCAGAGGATAACAAGTTTGAGGGGATGCGTTAAAGCAAATGAATCATTTCCCACAATTCATGGAAATGATTGAAAAGATTCGGGTGTCAATCAAATTCAGCAAATCAATCCAATGATATGGTCATTCACAATTATAGAACATTCCTTTGATTTGGTCATTCCCAATTATAGGATATGTTTCCCTATATTCAAATATCCTGTATTATATATTGTCATGTACAGTTACATGAGAATTTAATTCAGAAAGCAATCTTACAATTCATCATAGGGGAAAATTAAATCTGGACTCTCTAGCTCAAACTTTTGTTATCGAATAAAACTGTTTGTATTTGATAAATAAGTTTAAGTTCTTTTGGAAAATGTTTGCTCAAACAATAGACGTTAGGTTAAATAAATTTATAAAAGAAATATTTTATTTTATTATTTACTCTTATTTTTTAGAATATTAATTACTTATTAAAGATGGTATTTCCTTATATATTCTAAATTTCTTTTTATCTCAAAATAAAATTTTTATTTGGAATCGAAGGAAATATTTATGACATGATTTATGAGATCAAAATATATGAGTAATGATATTTTTACAAAATAGATTCACAGAATAAATTTTTTGAATGACGTGGATTTTAAATTAGCATCCATGTCAACATTCTTCCTCATCATTCTTTTTTTCTTTTTCCTTTTTTAAAAATCTATTTTAATTTCTTTTTACCTCCAAATAAAAGTTTTATATGGAATGAAAGAAAATATTTATGAGATGACTAGTTCGTATAATTAATATATGTGTAATGATATTTTTACGAAGGTTTACCGAATAAATTTTCTGAATGAAGTGAATTTCAAGTTGGCATACCTATCAGCATCCACGTCATTTTTCTCTCTCTCCTTCCTTTTTTTTTAATAAAAAAAAAATCATAAAGTAAAACCATCAACAGTAAATTGAAAACTTTTTTCCTAAACCTTAAATTGTTGTTATTACTATCTAAAATTTATGGTTTAAGATTTTAGGATAAGTATTTAGTATTTACGGTTCAAGTTTTTATAATTTTAGATATAGACTTTTATAGTATTTGGATTTAAAATTTTAGATTTTAGATATAATTGTATAATATTTTTTAATAATTTTAAGAATTTAGAGATTTTTAAGGGTTGAATTTAAAATTTATATGAGTGTAAAATCGCGAAGAAAAGCTGGATACAAACACTACAAGAAAGTAACAATTTACCCACGGACAATTCTATGGGTAACACTATAAATATCCCTGGGTAAATTTGTTTCCCCAGGGAATACCCAGGGATTTGAGGCCCTGGCTAAATCACTCGTGTATAAAACATTACCCACGAAATTTCTTATCCCTAGGTAAATTACCCACGGATCGATCTCTAGCTAATTAATTCTTTGTATTTGACAAAACACCAGGAATTACCCACGGATCGATCTCTAGCTAATTAATTCTTTGTATTTGATAAAACACCAGGAAATACCCACGGATTAATCCCTGGGGAACCTCTTGGTAAATGTCCCCACGAAACATCCCTGGATAAATACTAGGTAAATATATCTTTAATAATAGAAAATCCCTGGGTAAACCCTGGGTAAATATCCTATTAATAATATAAAATTACTGGGTAATCCCTGGGTAATGCTTTTGTGAATTATAGAAATTCCCTGTGTAATACCTAGGTAATTCTAATGTTAAAATTTTAAAATTCCTGGGTATTCGATAAGCAATTAATTGAACCTACATCCATTAAATCCCAAATTCAAATATAATTTAAAAGTAGCAATCTCTAATATTTTTATAAATTATACTATAAATAAAATATATCAATGCATAAGTATTTAGAATATCAACAATACCACTACATAAGAATGTAAGATATTAACAACAATTAACAATACAAAAAAATACCCAAAGTTAGATAAGAAAAATAAAGTAGCAATTAAAGCACAAATATTTATAAAAGTCCAGGATCTTCACTACCATCTCCATCTCCATCTCTTGTGCCTTCACACTCATCGGGGTTATTGTTACTTGCATTTTGTGTACCATGTAGAGGAGGCATACCAATGTGATTATACAACATCTCTATTGTTCTTTTCAAGCCAACTATCAAATTATCTTGAGCCTCTATCTTCTTCTTCATAGTTGCCAACTCATTTTGAATCTCCTCTTGATTTTGTGACTAAAAAGAGCTAGCACTTGATTTGCTTGCATTTGTATTACCACCATAATAACAAGATGCTTGAGATCCAAGACCATACACCCTTCTCTTTTTCTCACCACCAACTGCCTCATAATAAAGTGCGACCTCATCAATTAGTTGAGCAATATCATTTCTAGATCCATAAATTGCTTGAGATGCCTCTCTCAAGCTAAATACTTTATCCTATATGCATAATATAAAATATATAAATAAATAATTACAAAGAAAATATGAAAAGTAAAATGAAAAAATCATGATGATTTAAAAGACTTTAACAACTTACATTGAGTGATTTAGACTTTTCATCAATGAAAGTTTGTCCATCACGCTTCTTAGAATGAGTAAAAAGAAACAACTCATGTGATGTAGGTATATGGCCTAATGAAGATGCCTATAACATACACAAAATATACGCTTTAGCTATGATTATTTAGTTAACAATAAAATCATATGAAATTTTAGACATTAATAGAAAAGCATATGTAAACAAGGTTTGTCCATCATGCTTTTTAGTGGTAATAAATAAAAAAAAAAACACTCATGGTCTGAATACATCCATCCCAATGAAGATGCTTATAACATTCACAACACATACATTTTAACTATATATAATCATCTAGTTAACAATAAAAGCATATGTAAGTTTAGACATAAATAAAAATAAAACACTTTACTTTATAGTACAACAAGCACAAACTCAAATAACATGCAAGTTAATTTTATTTATATTGCAAACAACACAGATTCATTCATCATACAAATGAATTCTATTTATACTTACAAGTCTTTTGCCATGTTCAACATTGGATATTGACCCTCCAGTATGAGATGACGGTCCTGTAATGCTCCTCCGATTATTTGAATTTTTTTTCTCATTTCATCTTAAATTCAGGTTTATCCCAAGAGGCTTTCCAATGTCTACAAACATCATCAGACATGTATTCTGGTTTCTTCTCAAAATTTCTTATACCTCGCAAAAAATCTTTGTATTGTTGTGAAGCTTTCACAACCCATGCCACCTTCACTTGCGCCTCCACTGAAGAATCCCACACACAATGCTTCTGCAAAACAATAAACTTGTTGATATTCAATAATGAAAATGGAATGAATAAATAACTTGAATTCAAAATAAAAAATACGCTAAACTCCTCAAAATAAAAATCTTTTGTAGCTTGTGAAATTGTTTTCCATATGTAGCCATTAGTTTCCACCTTTTGCTTAAATACCTTTGTTATCACACGTGAACATTTTCTAAAGGGCTCTAACCTGTTATAATTATAAACATGTAAATGCGTTCATATATTATAACATATAGCCATATTTTTTTAAAAAAATACTTACAATCCATTCACAACCATGATGCGAAGTCTACCTCCATTAGCTGTTGCATCAACTGGATCATTACTAGCTTGGGATATAGTAGAAGTTGAAATTGTATGATTTGTGTCATTGTTTGCAATATCACAAGATGCATTTGCGGGATTAAGGGCCTCGGTTGCTGTATCATTAAGCTGAATGGCAATTAGATGATTTGTTAAGTTTTCTTCATTTGTAGGATTAGTGTGCATCCCCTCCCACGAGATCTTTCTCCTCAATATGGCCTTATCCTTCCTTTACCTTTAGGCATGTCTACAAAAATGACTAAATTGACATATATAAATTATAAATCTAACAATAATAAATAAATTCAAATAAAACATTGCAAATGCATAATAGCATCATATAGAAAAACTTTGAAAATGCTACCTAAAGTTAAAAGCAAATTATAGTCGGTACATTAAAATAAAACATAACATAGAGGATACTACATAAGGTTTAAAGCAAATTATACTCAGTAGATAAAATAAAACATGACTTGGAAAATGCTACGTGAGTTTAAGAGCAAAGTATATTCAGTACATTAGAACTAAAATAATACTATTCACTATCAATAGATATGTTTTCATCTTCATCATCTTCATCATCTTCCATTTTTGTTTCTTGCAAATCAGGTTCAACTGCATCTTCTTAGTCAACATCATCATGTCTATCATCTACATCAACAAAAGCACCATTTGAATCATTTAAAGGTATTATTGTATCGTCAATCGTATCAATCGAATGTGCTTCTACTTCATCATCTTGGAATGGCAAATCAGTTATAGGGATATCAATAACTGATCTAGATTTAATTCTACACGCAACCCACCAGTCAGCCTTGTCACGCTTCATACTTGGATAAGGTGCATAATATACTTGAAATGCTTGTTCCGCCAAAATGAAAGATTCATATTTGTTAAACCTTCTTTTATGGTTGATATCAACAAGATTGTAGTCCTTATGAACTTTCTTACTAACATTTGGAGTTGGATCAAACCAATCACACTTGAAGAGGACAACTTTTTTAATTGGAAGTGTGGGATATTCTAATTCAATGATTTCCTTTAAAATACCATAATAATCACTTGATAACTCACTGTAATTAGAACCTTTGATGCACACTCCACTATTGATGGTTGATTTTCCCACACTATAATCACTTGTATGGAATTTAAACCCATTGATAAAATACATGGGATAATTGAACACGACAATGAGGGTGAGCGGCGAAGGGATATATGGATTTGGGGTTTTCTTTTGTATTCTGTTTTTTATTTTATTTTATTTTTTTTTAATTTTTGTATTTCATAAATGGGAAGATGAGACCAATAGCTTGATGGAGTTAGGGGAGTTGGGGGTCATACTCAATATTTATCCTTCTTTTAGAAAATAAAGGATAATTATGAAATCAATATTATAGTATATTCTTTTAGATTAAAAGGTTCCAAATCAGGAAACTTATAAACAAATATAGACAAAAGGAACAATATTACGGATCTTTTAATTTCCTTCAAATAAAGTCAAGTAAATATATATATATATATATATATATATATATATATATATATATATATATATATATATATATATATATATATATAATAAAATTAAATTTAGTTTGCTTTCTCAATACTTATTGTGATTTTTATATTTAAAAAAATAAATATTTTGATTCTATTTTGTTAAATATTTACAATTTAGGGAGATAAACTATTATAATTTTGATTTTTAATTTGAATCATGAAATTTATATTATTATTTGATATCCAAAATAATTATAAATATTATAATTACAATAATTTTATTTATTTATTTTTAACTCATCTCAATTAAAAATATTTTCAAAATAATTAAAATCAAATATTTATAGGCCAAAAAGAAAAACACATTCATTTTTTTTTAATAATGCTAATTGTGAATATTAATGGTTTAAAAAACCTATTTTAATACATAATTGTTTATCTTAAATTATATAATCACATAAAAATTATATGTAATAAATTGATTTATATAAAATAACAAGTTGATTGATTTCATTGGCATCTATTTAGGACTTAACTCTACAAATTTTTTTTTATTTAACTATCTTGGTTTTTGTTTTAAATTTTTTCATATATGTATTATTTATATTTAATATAGTTTGTCTAGTGAGATTTTGAATAGAAGTGCATAATAATCTTATTTATATGTAAATTAAATAATTCTCATAAGTTTATAAATTGATTGATTAATTTATATATCCAATTGATTTTTTTATTATCATCTTATTTTTCATGATATTCATATAATTTATAGAATAAATTATTATGATATTATTTCTTTATATTTATTTTATAATGTTTAATTTTTTTAATTTAATTATGATTGTTAATTTAAATCTAAATTCAATTTTGATAAATATTATCTTCTATCAAATATAAATATAAAAATTAAATAAAATTTGAAATAATATATTAAATTTACCCAGGGATTACCCACCACTATAATACACACAAACAACTTTGCTGGATAATCCGTGAGAATATTATATTTACCCACGGATTACCCATGAATAATTCTCCCACACAAATATTCCCTGGGTATATTGTGGGTAATTTCCAGGCGTGAACTACCCACGTTATTTGCCCACAAATTACCCAGGGATGTTCATTACTTGGGTAAATCGTACGTAAATCCGAATCTATTCCCTGGGTAAATTTGATATATTTTATTTGATGAATTCCTTTCTATTCCATGGGTTTTCACTGCGTATATACCCACAAAACGTGTCGCTAGGTAAATTGCCATGGGTAAAATGAAATTTTCTTATAGTGAGAGATAAGAATAGGCGAGCATATCTCAAGAAGTAGATAGTGTAGCATCTAGCTTCTCAGCAATTAATGTAATCCATGCCTGCGATTATTAGCAAGTAATTATAACAAGTTTTGGCCTAAATTCAAAAAAGCATAACAGTCTACTCTCAGAAAATAGGAATGGGAATAATAGTCATCAATTATCATTCATTTTCAAAACTCTAAAGACTGAAATAAAAGAAAATATTAAATCATTAGTGAGAAGAACAAAACACAAATATAAAGTATTTAAGGAAGCAGTAAGAAGTCATGATAACGAACAGGAATTATCCAGAGCATCAGATTGTCAAACATAACAATGTGCCAGACTAATAATCCTAGTTGGAACATAAAGCCACAGGCAGCAAAAGAAATTATTCATGCAACCTGCATAGCTTGTGTAAAGTGTTAGATGTATGTATGTATGTATGTATGTATGTATGTATGGATATACATGTGTTCGACATATGTATGTACAGAGATAGTTGGGTATATTTGTATCATTGCCTTCTTTATGTAGACCTAAGGTTATACATGTTTTTTGATGCTATGAATGAAGATTTGATCCAATTACTCTCTTTCTCTATCATGGTATCAGATTAGACTAGGTTTCTTCCCTGGCCACCTCTTCCCGGCACCATGATAGAGAAAGAGAGGACAGAGACTACCTTGAGCGGAGGGAGGGACTTGAGCCGACAGCGCATGTCTAGTGGAGTTTGGTAAATGGGACTACTGGAACTATCGGAACATCGCCAATAACTGCTAATTGACAGTAGATAGCAGAGCAGGAGATGGTGGAGTAGGAGAGGCATGCACAAAATGTACCTGAGGGGGAGTCGGGCAGTAGAAGAAGAGGTAGAGCAGGTGAAGAAGCACCATAGGTAGTAATACGCGGAAGTCCATACTGTTTCTTTCGACAATCATGCTTGAGATGACCAAGTAGGCCACAGTAGTGACCAGTCACAGTCTGTTTCAATCGTGGAGAAGGCCGAGATGAGACAAAAGATGAAGCTCGAGGTAGAGTAAAGGAGGATGCCAGAGGGATAGAAGAAGGGCAAGAGACACCAAGAGCACTACCCCCCTGTGAAGGAAGCTCGGAGTTGGGTTTCCTCAGCAAGAACAATAGCAAATGCCTCATCTAAAGAGTATGCTGATGGAGCATGAAGTAACTAAGCCCGAGTTGGCTCGAACTCAGGGCGGAGATGCATAATGAACTCATACATACGTCATGTCTCATCATGGCTACGACAACGAGAGTAAGACCCAAAATAGGTAAAAATCTGCGCAGCATGAACATCACAATATGGTGGGGTGAGAGTATCAATCTGACGCCTCTCCTACTACCGATCCAGCTCTTGAGGTATCTTCTCACATTTACTCCTTACGTGATCGCCCCACTTTACATCTCCCTGTTCGTTACGCCTCTGCTAGCACCAGTGTCTTAGATGTCATTGAGCCAGGTACCTACAGAGAAGCAGTTCTATCCCCTGAGTGGTGAACTACTATGGCTGAGGAGTTTGATGCTTTGTCTCAGACTCACACGTGGGATATAGTCCCTCTTCCTGCCCATGCTATTCCCATCACCTATCGCTGGATCTACCGGGTGAAGACTCATTCTGATGGGTCTCTCAAGTGCTATAAAGCGCGTCTTGCTACTCGTAGTTTTCAACAAGAGTATGGCCATAACTATGAGGAGACTTTTGCCCTAGTGACCCGCATGCACACTGTGCGTACATTAATTGCTATCGCAGCTGTTGGTAGGTCGGTTCTTCATCAGCTTGATGTGAAGAATGCCTTTCTTCATGGGGACCTAAAGGAGGAGATTTACATGACTCTTCTCCTTGGCCTTCAGGTGCCTCCGGGGTCTATATATCATCTTCACTGCACTCTCTAAGGTCTCAAGCAGGCTCCACGTGCTTGGTTTGAGAGGTTCAGCACAATCGTTGAGGCTGCTGATTTTACTTCGAGCATACATGATCCAACAGTCTTCATGCATTCTTCACCTCATGGTCGGACCATTCTCCTTCTGTATGTGGATAATATGATCCTTACTGGTGATGATTCTGCTCACATTATCTTTGTGAAGTAGAAAATGTATGAGACCTTCTCTATGACTGATCTAGGTCTGCTCCGTTACTTTCTGGGTATTGAGATCACATCTCATCCTGATGGCTATCAACTATCTCAGTAGCGTTACACTCTAGATCTCCTTGCTCGCTCTGGTTTAACAGATACTCGTACTGCCGCTACACCGATGGAGTTACATTTGCAGCTTCTTACTCATAATGGGATTCCCTTATCGGACCCTCCCGCTAACAGTATCAAGTTGGCAGCTTGGTATATCTGGCCGTCACACGTCCTAACATTTCTCATGCTGTGCACATTCTCAGTCAGTTCATTGCGGCCCCCACATCTGTTCATTATGGGCATCTTCTCTGAGTACTTCGATATCTTTTTGGCACTGTCTCGCGTGGTCTATTCTATTCACACCAGTACACACTTCAGCTGCAGTCCTATTCTGATGCTACTTGGGCTAGATCTCTTGATGATCAAGTCTCTGTCACTGGCTATTATATCTTTCTTGGGTCTTCACTTGTTGTTTGGAAGACCTAAAAACAGCCTACTGTTGCCAAATCTAGTACTGAAGCTGAGGTACATGCTTTAGCTTCTACTGTACAGGAGGTGCTTTGGATTCATTCAATTCTGCAGGATTTTGGTATACCGATCACTTCTCCTATTCTTATTCACTATGACAGTATTGGAGCTCTTCAGATTACTGCTGATCCGGTCAAGCATGAGCTGACCAAACACATTGGTGTGGATGCACACTTCATCCGTTATCATGTACACACTCATGCAGTGTCACTTCATTATCTTCCTACAGAGGTCCAGGTGGCTGATTTTTTCACCAAGGCACAAACGCGTGATCTGTATCTATTCATGTTATCCAAACTCAAGATGCATGATCCACCTTTAGTTTGAGAGGGGATTTTAGTTGTATGTATGTATGTATGTATGTATGGCTATACATGTGTTCGATGTATGTATGTACAGAAGTAGTTGGGTATATTTGTATCATTGGCTTCTATATGTAGACCTAAGGTCATACATGTTTCTGATGCTATGAATGAGGATTTGATCCAATTACTCTCTTTCTCTATCACAAAGCACATAACAGCCATATTCCTCAACACAAAGCCTGGCTGAATGGCAAAGGTAGCAAATATCAAGAACCCCTCAATGTAATGTGCAACATTGATAATTCATCTATTCCGCAAGTCAAATAAGACACTTGACTTAAACCAATGTAAACCAGGCAATTGCATGTTTAAAATGGTATCATGTCCCAGAATTTTCTAACATCAGCTTTCAGCCATAACAAATAATATGAGCCTTTCAGGCAACAACTTCTCAGCAAAAGAGCAACCACTAGTTGATGTAGTAAATATAAACACTGAGTTGCTTCTAATGCTTGCTTGCAATTTATTTCGGGAGGGTCCGTTAAAAATAGCAAATAGCATATATATTGATGTCTACATGTGGATACCATATTTTCTGCATGAAATTTTGAAGACATGGTGTTCCCCACATTGATGACCTCATTTCAGTAGCATGAGAAAGCAAGCTTGAGTTTCCCTTATTGCTCAATGATCACTAGCACCGGCTAAATATTAGATACTTTCCCAAGGAGATTCATATAAAAATCTCCTTTACCTTTCTAATCCTATCCTCTGTTCTCCTTTTTGAACTCACTATGACTCAAACTTGTGCACTGTGTGTATCTAGAGCATTTCCAGCATTTTTTTAACAAGCAGGGTTAATATGAGATATTGAGGGAGTGCCTTCTCCACTACACACCATCCTTGAAGTATCATGATTCTCCATATGTATCCTTAGCAGGATCTTTAGCCTTTTCAACATAGCAGTAGATATTTGCCATGACCTAAGATGGTTTACGTACATATAGACAGACAAAGAGATAGATTTGTACAACTTCTAGTTAAATTGTTTGTATGCCTTTTCAAGCATACTTCAAGAGCTAAGTCTAGCCTGTATAATTTTCAAGTGCTCATGACTATTTTTTACTTCCAATTTTAGACAACTCAAATTGGGTGTTGGACCAATCATTCATGACTAAGTTACTGCATGGCTTATGTTTACTATGATAGATCACTGAAGTTATGACAAACAGGAAGTAAGCAAGAACTTTTCTCTCTCCCATGCTAATGTCTAGAATTGAGACAAGATTTGCTCCTATAACTGAAGTTGTTTGACTCAATATGTATATGCGCTACCACTTATCCCTACTGATCTCCTATATTCTGATCCCTAAGGGTATTCAGACCATTGATCGTTAGATTCTTAACAAATAAATGAGGTCACTTGGTTTGGCAATTGATTTTGCTCAACTGCCCCATGCATAATACTCATTTCATTTGTTAGATCTAAATGTGGATGCTTGCACTTCTACATAGTACATGCTTACCAGAAAGCTCACCAAAAAGATGTCCAGAAAATCCTCTCCTCTCTATATTATGATTATCTAATCTCTAATATCATCTTATAAATAATATTTACATGAAATTTTCACTCTGTCAAGGTTACCTCTACAGCACTCAAAGTATTTATTTGAGTAGCAAAATGCATAGAATGCCACGTATCTACCCTAGAATGCTCCACTCTTAAATCACTTTTTGTAGCAATCTTTTATCAAAATGTTATAGTATCTATTTTGACATGGTAGTTGGGACCTTATATTCTATTTCCCTCAAGCAAATCCCTTGAAGTTTGTGCTTTTCTCCATATAATGCTTGACCAACTATTATCATACCACATCTGGTCTTATGTCTATGTTATGCTTTTAGACCTTAATTGTCTTATCAATGAAAAGATGTTGGTTTTTGCAACCATGGGAGCAATCAATTATAGGCCTGAAATTTAGTTTCAGAAGATATATACCAAAGCATGATATAGCATCTCACATTGAAGAAGACAATGGAGGCCATAAATGAATCAGCAACAACAATGTGGAAATAATGAACTATAAAATGAGTAAAATATCATTACAGAAGAAAAATGAGTCATATCCCAATTTCTCAAGTACCTGATCAGTATTGTTGAATCCCCTTATAGTATTGCCACCAATTATTGCAACTCCCTTGTCCCCAATTGGCTGCAAGATAACTGACTAAATGGAAAATTGCATGTGAGCCAACATTGAAATTAAAGGATAAAACTATAAAAAAAACTTATTTGAGTTTGATGGTTTTTGTAAATTTATTTGAACAGCCATGGCATAATTTGAATGAACACAACATAAGATACAAAACTTAGGCCATTTCTTCAATAAGCCAATGGTCTAGGCTAGTGGTTCACAGTTAGTTGGTAGCAAACAAAGCGAGTAGCTAGTAAAGGAACTAAATTAAACTGATCGAGCTTAGGCACATTAGTGCCTTTATGAACTCCAGGCTAATGAATCTTTTGTTTACAATTATGTCTTCTCTTAATCACACTCTATCATAACCTCACAACAAATCTAGAGGACTATTACCAACTGAATGGCATAAACTAGGTAACTAGAGAATAATGCTCTAACCACTAACAAGAAGTGTTAGGGTTTCGAGTATTCCCCTCAAAGTTCCCTTGGTTAAGAATCTGATACAAGCATAAAAGAAAAGATAAAACAGTGAATTCCTAGATGCTCAAAGAGCAATTATCCATGAAAATATGCTATTTTCTATGTCTGTGTATTTGTAGGCAAAAAGGGAAGCTCAGATTTGCCAGGATAAAGAGAGATTTGCCATGTAGCTTTCTGTATAAAAATGGTATTTAACTAAATTAAAGTTATCTTAGTGAGGCAACGTGCACACAAGAATTTGTGCTTTCTTACCAAAAAATTGGAAAAACTTATATGCTTTTGAGAATCCATGACACTTCTGCAAAGTACCTTGAAGAAGTTTCTTCGCATCAACATCCATTGCTTCACCATGTTCTAATGGGGATTTAGCTGCAACATCAATTTGAAGAATGCAACTGCTATCATACACAACAACTAAAGATCTACAACAGGTCACTGCTGAAAGAGATTCCCATGCCCTGATGATCAGAATTAATTTGTCAAACAAAGTTATTTAGGTGAGCATGTATATTATAAAGAAAGTAATGCCATAAAAAATAACATTGAGAAAAATATCCATTCTCAGCACTGCATGATACAGAAAAGAATGCTGTGTTTAAATCATGTGCCTTTGTTACTGTAGTAATAGGTGATTAGGCAAGAATATGCTTCACAAATTCTTGGGTACAAGATGTGAAGCAATCTAATGGAATAGTTACCATGAAGTGTTGCAAGCAATAGAACAAGTCTCAAAGAGGAAAACCACGTAAGAAGATTAACCCATTTTTAGTTGGGGAATAAGTACTATCCCACCAAACAAACAACCTCGGATAACTAATATTCATATTTTTGATAAAAATTGCATTTATTAAATAAATAAATTTGTTAATCAATCTTAAAAAATTATTATTAATAATAATTATTTATTATTCTTATAAAAAAGTTAAATTAAAATTTAAAATATTTAGTTTGTATTAGTATTAATTATATCAAACTTGGATTGGCTTAAATAAAATTTTTCCACCCAACATAAAATTTAAAACAAATTCCCTTAAACCCACATCCTTTATCCCCCAACCCAACACCCATTTAATGAATTCATTAGCAAGCACTAATGAAAAGGATGAAATAAATATGAAGAGAAATGAAAAGTCAGAGTAATAAAGCCAAAAGATGAAAATAAATTTGCCTCGTGATATTATCATAGTTAACTTGCAAAACAAAGCAAGAGGATCAAACGATTCAAACTTTATGCTTGTGCATCACGAGTGTTTATTTTATCCATGCTTGCTTATTAAATAAAGTTAATTATCCTTGGTGATTCTTTATAATCTTTTTTTATTCATCAAATGCTTTGTTATACTAATTCATGAAAGATACTATTCAACAAGCAGCTTTCCATTTATTTCCAAATGAAATGAGAAATGACCATGTGTTCCCTTCCTGGCATCCACAATAGAACATTATTGCATTAACAAAAAATATTTATCTACTCATGAATACATCACAAGTGTGACTTCCCTTTCTAAGACACATCTAGATGGAATCAGAGACCATGATAAAAATTATACTAAATAAAGGATTAAAATTATAGTGCATATTAAAAGGACAAGTTGAAGTGTTCAAGTATATTGAAAAAAATATATTCATAAGGAATAAAAAGGCTATTTCATGTTCTTGGCAATTCATGAACAGGTTTCATTCATGGACATGCAATATATATATACAACCAGCAACTAACTTGATTCTAAGAGGTTGTGCCATAGAATTTCAAGAACTGCACATTGGGAAATTAGAGGGTTTAACCGCTGACATTCTACACCACGAAGAACAATTAACCTGATATCAAGTTCAGAAGTATAAAGTTCCAAATAATATTAGGCATGGTCGTTGCTCACCAAAGTTTATATAATAAATGGAAAAAAGTGAAAAAGGAAAAGATAAACTTAACTTGCAGCATGTGAGGCTCATATTGCCATCTCTGTGGACCCCGCCAACTTAGTGGACCTACCTCTTTTATTTGTCTCCTTAAAACCAAGTTAAGTGCTAAACCATGTTTGCTTTACCCTTAATCCCTTCTTCTTCTTCTTGTCACCATGCTGGGAGTTTTTCTAGAGAGAGGAATTCCCGGAGGGATTCCCGGACGCCATCTTGTCATGGTCTTCTTCTTGGCCGATCGTATACACCCCATGACCATCTCCCTCCTCCACTCCTCCATCTCTCTTCTTTCTCTCCATTCTCCCACTTGTTTTACTCCTTGGAAGTTGAAGAAAAAAGGTCATCCATCACCGGTGGTCTTGGCATCCGGAGGTGAGGAGAAGAAGGACAAGTAGCCGCCGGCGTTCTCCAAAGGCAAGGTAGGCTCTCTCATTCTCGTGTTGATGGTGGAGTTGTTTACTAGAGTCTTGAGAGAAGCTTGTGCTTGTGAAAATCTTAAGCTTGGTGGTAGATTATTTTCTATTAAATATGCATGTTTGAAGCTCTTAGTGAGTGATCTATGCTCTCATGTGTCTATGGTTGCCTTTGATGATGATGTTTGCATGAAGAGCTTCACCATTTTGATTTATGTTTGGCTTATCCTTGCATGGAGATATAGATTTATTTTTGCATACATGAAACCACCTCCATATGTAAATATACATATGTTTGAAACCACTCATACATGTGCAAGAAACCATGTTCTCATTTGCATAAAAACTTATTGTTAGTTCCTCCGGTGTGGTTTGTGGGTATTAAGTAACACTTAATCACTCATAGAAGTCTCACACAAACCAATAAAGAAAAAGCACACAAACAAACACGAGGAGACACACGACGTTGAGTAACCCTGGGTTCAAGCGTCCCACTCGCCTACGTCCCGGGGGCCAAGCCCGGAGATAAACAATCCACTAAAAGAGGTAAAAAAATAGATGAGTACAAACACTTGTCACTCACACTCTCAACAATGAAGATCACTACCTCTCCAGATTGTTTGGTGCTCACACACTCTCCTTAAAAGAGTCACTCAAGAGTCACACCTTACAATCTACGAGCAAGGTAGCTTTATATAGACGCCTCAACGTCCCAAATATAAGCACATACCTCTTTTAGAATCTCCGTGCTACTAATTTAAAAACCTCGCTGAAATTAGCATTGCTGAACTCCCCGTTGTAACATAAGTTGCAACATGGCCCCCGATCAGCGACTTGACCGAGTTCCCAGTTACGCTATGGGACGACCTCAAGACCCATCAACCTCCCGGTCATGCTTAGTCCGAGTCGATGCAGCCCAAAATCTCCCGATCCCGACTGCCGCAACTAGCCTACCTCCTCGACTCCTCATCACGCAGTCCCCTCGCAGGGGCGCACGCTCCTGTGCGTCTTCCATGAAACTTGCCAAACTTAGTCTTCAATCCACCTAAATTTGGTCTTCGAAAGATTCTCCAAACTTGATCTTCAATTCACCCAAGTTTGGTCCTCAAATCTTGCTGATTAATAGACTTTCAATGATTCTCATCAAGGATTCTTCAAATCATATCTTCATTCACACCATGAATAGATCTTTCTTTAATTAAGCTCCACCATATTTAGTCTTCAATCAAATCACTTAAATATGGTCTTGATATGATCTTGTCTTCAAATGTAATGCATTGCCAAAAATAACTCCACCAAGATCTTTAAGATAGCTTCACCATGATCTTCAAGATATTTGGCTCCATGTTAGAGACTTACTAAAAATAGCTCCATCAAGATCTTCAAGATGTTTGCCTTGCACTCCAAGTCTCCTTGCCATGTCACCATGCTTGCCACATCATCAATTATGCTTTGTCACCTTGGTTGCCATGTCATTTGGTCTAGGTGTCAAATCATGCCAATAAATAGTGCGGTTGCACTAACACTTATGTTTACACCCTTCAATGTTAGCTTGCATGATCCATGCCTTGGTGTATGAGTTTTTCATGCATACACCTACCCTTATATACATATATATATATATATTATATTTATTTACTTTGTGTGCTTCACAATTGTGTTTAAGTGACATGCATCTTGGTTGTGTTAATATTTGATATATATGTATTGGCATGTCAAACCACTATGTTGGTAGAGCATGAGTTGTGTTCTTTTGTTTATAGCAATTGATGTTTTGTTGCTTCCTTTGAATCCTTGAGTTCTAAGTTGTGTTTAGAAAGACCATGCTTTGTAGTAGAGTGTTGGTATTTTAGACTAGCTTATCTTTAATCTTTGTGCTTGAACTCTTCCAAGTATTCATGTATATTTGGTTGGTTTTCCCTTGGATTTTAGGACCACCTTGAGCATCATCTTGGATTTCTTTTGAATTAGGGGATCACCAAGTAAGTAATCCCTTGAACTCTTGTGTTTAAAATTTTGTGTTTTTGTTTATTGTTCATGTAAAATTTCTGAAAATTTATTTGCAATTATTCTTTGAAAATTATTGTGGGAATGCCATCTTATTTATGACTTATGTTATAGATGAAGAGAAGTTTCTATACTTAGTTGGAACCATAGTGTTATTACTTGCCAAAACTTATATAGGTTATTTCCCTTGTTACTTCCAATTATTTGACAAAGTAATTATCTTTTTTTTTGTAATCATGTTTATTCCCAATAACAAAAACTTAAGATTTATTAAGTGCTTTTGAATCCTTGGTCAACCTGACACCAACTTGGATTACCTATCTATTATTTGGTTATACCTTTATTCCTTAAATATCCACTTGCCTTTATGTCCTTGCCTATCTCCTTCCTAAAATTTTTACCATCCTTGTTTTGACAATGTCTCCTTTGAATTTATTTTTCTAGCTATTTTGGAATTAGGTGAGCCATTGTTTTTTCTTCAATTGATGAGATACATTAGACCTTATATTTTTACAAATTTTAGTATTTGATTGTATTAATAATTATGCATTTCATCCTTGAGATTGGTTGAATAATTCTTTATTGGTTATTTATACTTGTGGTATTTTATTTTATTGGTAAATCATTTATTTTCTTGAATTTGGGGAAAATATTTGTGAAATGTTGTTATTATTTCTTCAAAGTGGAACCAGGCTTAGGCTTGGAAAAGTGAGTATATTATTTTACATTATTTATTTATCTATTTATTTATTTATTTATTTATTTTATTAGTTGAATTTTTGAAAAATACTTGTGAATATTCTGTATTCTTGGCTTGGAAATGTGTCTGAATATTTTGGTCTCCAAATGAGCGATATGCAACCCTGTCAGTGGGGGTTAAACCCTGACCTTGTCGACAAGTAATTTTGGGAAAATGAGACTGCAGTTTCATGTATGCAAAAAATAAATCTATATCTCCATGCAAGGATAAGCCAAACATAAATCAAAATGGTGAAGCTCTTCATGCAAACATCATCATCAAAGGCAACCATAGACACATGAGAGCATAGATCACTCACTAAGAGCTTCAAACATGCATATTTAATAGAAAATAATCTACCACCAAGCTTAAGGATTTCACAAGCACAAGTTTCTCTCAAGACTCTAGTAAACAACTCCACCATCAACACGAGAATGAGAGAGCCTACCTTGCCTTTGGAGAACGTCGGCGGCTACTTGTCCTTCTTCTCCTCACCTCCGGATGCCAAGACCACCGGTGGAGACCTGAACTCCGGTGATGGATGGCCTTTTTTCTTCAACTTCCAAGGAGTAAAACAAGTGGGAGAATGGAGAGAAAGAAGAGAGATGGAGGAGTGGACGAGGGAGATGGTCATGGGGTGTATACGATCGGCCAAGAAGGAGACCATGACAAGATGGCGTCCAGGAATCCCTCCGGGAATTCCTCTCTCTAGAAAAGCTCCCAGCATGGTGACAAGAAGAAGAAAAAGGGATTAAGGGGTAAATCAAACATGGTTTAGCACTTAACTTGGTTTTAAGGAGACAAATAAAGAGGTAGGTCCACCAGGTTGGCGGGGTCCACAATCCTCCCCTCCTTAAAAAGAGTTTAGTCCTCTAAACTCGCACTTGGCCCGAGAAACAGAAAAGGATACTTCTCCCTCATTTCAGCCTCCAATTCCCAAGTTGCTTCACGCACAGAATGATTTCTCCATTGGACTTTGACATAAGGAATGACCCGCTTTCTCAGTTCTTGCTTCTTAAAATCTATAATCTTTATCGGTTGCTCTTCGAAAGATAAATCACTGTTTAACTCAAAACCTGAGAACTGAATCATGTGATCAGGATTGGAAACATATTTCCTCAGCATGGAGACATGGAACACATTATACACTCGAGAGAGAGCAGGTGGAAGGGAAAGCCGATAAGCCACCTCACCAATACGTTCCAAGATTTCGAAATGGCCAATGAAATGAGGACTAAGTTTACCTTTCACACCAAAGCGAACAATTCCTTTAGTAGGAGCAACTTTCAAGAACACGTGATCTCCCACTTGGAATTCCAAGCTTCTTCTTCTGTTGTCTACATAACTCATCTGTCGGCTCTGAGCTGCTTGTAATCGATCTCTAATTTTCCGAACTTTCTCAACTGTTATCTGCACAATCTCTGGCCCCAAAAGTTTTCTTTCTCCTACATCATCCCAACAGATAGGTGACCTGCACCGCCTCCCGTACAAAGCCTCATAGGGAGCCATCTGGATACTTGCCTGGTAACTGTTGTTATAGGAAAATTCTATCAAGGGTAGATGTCGATCCCAAGCACCTCCAAAATCTAGTATACATGCTCTCAACATGTCTTCCAAAATTTGGATAGTTCGTTCTGATTGCCCATCAGGTTGAGGATGAAAGGCCGTACTGAAAGTGAGTTTCGTTCCCAAAGCTTTATGTAGGCTCCTCCAAAAATGAGCTATGAACCGAGAGTCCCGATCAGAGATGATGGTTACTGGAACACCATGAAGCTTTACAATCTGGTCAATATACAACTCAGTAAGTTTTTCCAAAGACAAATCGGTCTTAATAGCTAAGAAGTGAGCAGATTAAGTTAACCTATCAACTACTACCCACACACTGTCAAAACCTTTATTGGTCTTAGGAAAACCAGACACAAAATCCATAGCTATATTCTCACACTTCCTTCTCCTGGAGATGGTTTTACTATTTTTAGTGATGCTTGTAAGGCGGGGTTGGGTTGTGTCTTAATGCAAAATGGCCGAGTAGTTGCCTACACCTCTAGGCAACTGAAACCTTTTGAGGAGAACTACCCCACTCATGACTTAGAGCTTGCTGCAGTAATTTTTGCTCTGGTGCGCTGACAATCTCTAATCATAATAGCTGACACATGAGTTAAGACATGCAAAAGTCTTAGCAGCTACATTGACTTAACTATAAAAGGAAGTTGTACTCTATAACTTCATGTTGAGTCTAGCCCATTTGGTGGGTTGGATGATGGGCTCCAAGGCTCAAGGTAAAAAAAAAAAAACTATATCAACTTATAAAGAGCAAAGCATACAGCATCTTCTAAACAACAGCCCTGTTCCTCTACCTTCGTGCTACACTCCTCTCCCTCCCTCCCATTTCCGCACCCCTTGCCATGCCAAGCGGGGGACAAATTCCCCCTCCTCCTCCTCTTGGGTCAAACACCTGGGCTCAAATTGCTTCATCTTCTCTTCATAAATCAAACACTTCCCCTTTCCACAATCTACAAATATTAGCTAAATTAAAAGAAACCTCCCCAAACTTTGTCAAGATTGATGGAGATACCATTACTCGAGCTTGGCTAAGGTCCCAAAACTCTTTGTTTGGGAAATTTTTCGGTAAACCTCCCCCATTCGACCAAATGAAGGCGAGTCTGATGGTTAAATGGGAAGAATTCAGGGAAATCCTCATATTCGACCTCCCCAACCAATTTCTTCTCATTTGTTGTGCTTCCTAGGACACTGTGCAAAAACTACTACTTGATGGTCTGTGGTCCATCAATGGAATCATTCTCTAACTCTCCCCCTGGTAACCCTTCTTCGAACCATCCTTCGCCAAGCTCACCACCACTGCCGTCTGGGTTCAGCTGTACAATCTTCTAGTGGAGTTTTGGTTTGATGATACCCTTGAAACCATCACAACCCACATGGGACAACTCCTAAAAGTTGATGAACTTACAACCTCTCTCACTCTTTCTAAGTTTGCTCATGTTTGCCTTGAAATTGATCTCTCTAAACCCCTCAGCCGGGTGTTTTGAGTTGGTGATGATCATCAGAAGGTTTTTGTTGTTGTGATGTATGAGAGATTACCCACTTTTTGTTACAACTACGGCATAATCGGTCATGGGACCAACTCTTGTAACCAGACCATGAGAACCAGGCAAGGTCGATCCTCTCCACCCCTTTGAGTTCCTCAGAGGAAGGCGATCAGTTCAAATCTTGCTTCAGACATTGGTGGTCAGGTGAAGGAGTCACCCCCTATAGGTCATGTTTCATCTCTGCCGGAACCCACCTTGGAATTTGCTGACCCTTTACCAGAGACAAACTTCGGCCCGTGGATGTTGGTCTCTTGCTGGCACGGCCGAGCTCGAGGACGCGGAGCTAGCTCATGTGCTAGTCACGTGAACCCTGACGTGGTAGCCGATCTAAGAGATGGATCCAATAGATCTCATTCTATTCCAGTTCACAGCTCAAGTGGAATATTTCGTGAAAGCGGTAGAGGTGGCTTTCGAGATTCTTGCAACTTTCGCCCTTCCACTACCTTTCACGATGTGACACCATAGACCTCTGTACCAGATCTGGCCCCACCAATCGCTGTCCCTAACACCAATATTCAAAGTCAAAATGATCCCTATTCCAAGGCACCGCCCATTGAATTTAATAATGGTTCTTCCTTTCCAAAGTCTGTTGGAACTCTCAATCAGCAGCCTTCTATCCATAGAGCGAGTTCCAAAAACTTTAATCCTGACCACACCGCCTCGAGCTCCCCACCTCCTATCATTCGCTCATCGATATTCCATCCCCCCTTTCGGATCCCCCAATTGTAATTGTCCCCATTCTATGGCTATTGACAGAGACTCAGCAACTCTAGATGGAGACCCGAAAGAGGATGGAAGTGATGGTGGGGATAGCTTCTCAGAGGACGATGGCTCTGCTATGTCTGACGATAAAGAACCTAATGACCTTATGACTTTAGATCAATACCAAGAAGAAGTCCATCATGAAGCTTTAATCAAAAAAGGATCTCACACAGGGACCCCGTCCCAAAAGAAAGGAAGACTGGAGATTAGCGAACCTAGTTCCTAATTGCCTCTTTGTTCCTCACTATTCTCAGTCTTCTTGATTTTATTGCTAGTTTACTTTTCTAATTATTTTTGTTTGATGATGAGATCTATTAATATTTTAAGTTGGAATTACAGGGGTATCTCTTCTAGGGAAACCTATATTCGCCTTAGACAACTTCTCAGGAAACACAACCCTACCATCTTTTGTCTTGTTGAAACCAGAGCAGACTCTGCTCGTTTAGATCGGTTTCGTTCCAAACTTTCTCAGGTTTGGGATTGGGCTGCTATTTTGGATGAGGGTATGTCAGGTGGTATTATTGTTCTCTGGAAAAGGAATATTGGGCAAGTCATTCAAATGGTAGTTTCCTGGCCTTGCATCTTATCATCTCTCCTGATCCTAACTCTAATCATATTATTTCTATCATCTATAATTCTAATCGACTTTGCAATCAGATTTTTTTTATGGCAGGAACTTAATAGAATTGCAGCTTTGAACCTTCCCTGGCTCATCCTATGTGACTTCAATTGTATTTTATCTCAAGAGGAAAATAGTGGAGGACTTAATTCCATTGATGCCGAGATTCAAAATACTGAAACAACCATTAGTTCACTGGAATACATCGATTCTCATGTCTCTGACGTTTTTGCTGAGCTCTCGGATCTTTATAGTAAGCTTTCTAATCTCCAAAGATAAAATGGCTCTCGATGGGCGCAGCGCACACATCTTAATTGGATTCTTAATGGGGATCAAAATACTGCATTTTTTCATAATATGGTTCGCATTAGAAATCATGCCAATGCTATTAATCACATTACCAATGCTGATGGTACTACTTATTCTAATCGTATTAATATTGAAAAAGCTTTTATCCTTTTTTATACTAATCTTTGGATTGAGCCCTCCGACAGAATCTGTTCGACATTGTTCTCGATCTCCCTAATGATCTCCCCCAACTTACTGATGCTGAGGGTCATCATCTTACTCGGGACATATCTCATGAGGAAGTCTACTTTGTTGTATCTAATCTCCCCTCTGGTAAGTGCCCCGGGACCTGACGGGTTTAGTGCAGAATTCTTCAAATTTTTTTGGAATGATATTGGTGATCAGGTAACTTCTGTTGTTCAATATTTTTTCAATAATGCTATTATACCTGCTTCTTGGAGTAAGACATTTGTTTCTCTTATTCCTAAGAAAGAGAATCCTTGTCTAGTTTCCGATTTTAGCCCTATCTCTTTTTGTAATGTTTGTTTTAAAATTATTTCTAAAATTCTCACCAATAGACTCTGTTCCGTTTTCCCAAAACTTATTGGTCGAGAGCAATCAAGGTTTGTGGTGGATCGTTGTCCCTTCGATAACATTATAGCCTTGCAAGAAGTGGTGCATTCTATTGAGCGTGACATCAATGACCCTCTAGGATGATAATTAAAATAAATATAGAGAAGGCTTATGATATCCTTAGTTGGTGTGCAATTCTTGCCACCCTAGCTAAAATGAATTTTCCCAGTCATTCGATTTCCTGGATTAAAACTTGCTTGAATTCTACTTCTTTTTCCTTTTTGATTAATGTTTGTCCTACTAGATGGATCACTTCATCCAGAGGTGTTAGACAAGGTGACCCTATTTCTTCATATTTGTTCATTCTTGTTTCCCAAATCCTTACTACTAAACTTAATTCAACCCTTCACTCTGGTCAAATTCTGGGTTTCTTGAGCAGCATCAATTCTAATTTCAATCATCTTATGTTTGCTGACGTTCTGGTCCTCATCACTTGGGCCTCTAGATGTGCAGCTCGTAACATCAATCACTGCTTGGATTCTTATGGTCGCTTAACTGGACAGCATCTCAATGTTAATAAATCGACTGTCTATTTTCCTTCCTGGTTTAATAAAAGAGTTCAAGCCAGTATCTGCACCATTTTGAAAATCAATTCTGCTTCTTTTCCCTTTAAGTATCTTGGCATTCTAATCTCTCCAAAGAAACTTGCTACTTTCTGTGTTTAACCACATGATTGATAAGATTCATCGCACCTATGCTCACTGGAAACACTCTAAACTATCCATGGCTGAGAAAACCTTATTGATCAATTCTTCTCTCCTTTCTATCCCGAACTATTATTTATCAGTTTATCCTATTCTGACATTGTTCTTAATGATATCAATTAAATTGTTAGGGATTTTCTTTGGCATAAGGGTGGCAATGGAAAGGGTATCCAAGCGGTTGGTTGGAATTATATCACTGGTATTAAACATGAGGAAGGGGGGCGGGAGTCTAGCGATCAAAGATTTATTAATTGCCAAGCAATCTCTTCTTGCTAAGCGTGTTTTCAGATATTTGAATCAAGAAAATGTTTTATGGGTTGATATTTTGATTCAAAAGTATGGGTATATGAATTTCTGTTGTAATTCTACCCCTGCTAAATGTTCTACTCTTTTTAGGGGGTTTTTGTGTTATTGCTAATACTTTGAAATCTCATTGTTGGCTTAAAAATTTTAAACCCCGGCACCATTTCTCTCTTTCACGACCCTTGGTGTTCTGATATTCCTTTCGCTTATAAACCCACTTTCATCAACACTGATTTAGATCTTGATGCTCTATCTGTCTCTGATTTTATTTCCAATAACTACTGGGATTTTCAAAAGCTTGAATGTTTGTTTGGCAGTAGTGTTGTTGATATCATTAACAGACTGGGAACTATTGATCCAGCTGGCATTAATCATTGAATCTGGCTTCCTAAGTCTCACAAGTTAAAAATCGCTCCAAATGTCTATCATTTTCTAAATAATAAAAATTCCACTTATAATCCTTGGCCGAGTTGGAGAAAACTTTGGAACATTAAAACTGCCCCACAAGTAAAACATTTCCTTTGGCTTATTTTTTGTGGTCATCTGTTAATCAGTGATGTTATTCATTCTTTCAATTTAGGCCCCAGGAATTTATGTGCTCTTTGTGGTTTGGAGCTGGAAATTGCTGAGCATTTGCTTTTCCTATGTAACAAAGCTCAATTAATTTGGCATCACATCGGAGCCATGTTGGGTGTTCAAATTAGCTTCCCAGGTGGTTTTATTGCTAGTAACTGGGTGGTCTGCGCTAATGTCCCAGCCTTCTTTAAGTCTGTTATTGCTGCAGTTGCTTGGCATATCTAAAAAACCCGATGTGATGCTATCTTTCGTGCTGCCAATTTAATCCGAGATTGATTTCATATCGGGCTTTTCATTTTACCAAGAACAATTATCATATCAACTCTCCTTTGATTGGCAAAAAGCTTTTATTGAATAACTTTTCAAGCAATGAAATTATTTCTTTTTGCTGCTGCTTATTGGAATGAAGACACGCAGGTATGTTCTGTCAGTTGTTTCATTGTAAAGTCTAATTACATGTTAACTTTTGCAGGCTGCTGTCCTCTGACGTCTTCATCAATGATTGAGGCTGAGATTGAAGCTCTTATATTTTCTATCAGAATCCGTTTGCAACATCAGTACAATGTATAACATGTCTTCACTTCTTGATCTAGCTTTAAAGACCTGATGATGAATGCCAATACCGTCCCCGGCTGGCCGATTAGTGGACAGATCAACATTCTCAATCATTTGATTGCTTCTTCTAGTCAGCCTCATACTCATGTCATCCCCAAAGCTTGGATGATCCCTGCTTTTAGACCAGCTTCCTATGCCTCCAATCTTCACACATTGCTTTGTTCCTCAATGGCAAGGACCTTCTCTAATGGATCATGCGCTGCATCAACAATGCCGGCTTTTATTTTTAACTTTTGTATTTTTGTTATATCTTGTATTTGCTTTTTTTTCCCTTCCTAGTTTGTTTGTCTGCTGCTTATTAGTTGTTCATTTTCTTTCTCTTTAATAAATTAGCCTCTGGGATCTTATCAAAAAAAACTTACAGAGAGCACAAGGGTAATTGCATGGTGAGAGACTTTTATGATGCTTGCTCATCAGGATGAAAGTGTGTAATTGAAAGTGAGAATAAAAGAAAAAAGAGAGTGAATTGAAAGAGGAAAGGAAAGTGAAACCAAGAAGAGAGGGGAAGGAAGAGAGTAGGTTGAGCTAGGGTAAGAAGTTGATTTGCAAATGGTCGTCGAAGTTCATCAAAGTTCATTGGAGTGATTCTTGCAAGCAGCTCTCATCAGCTAATGTGCCTGCCTAATAGGAGTAAATGACATGTATATTCACAATTTTGATCATGAAGGGTACAATATGACATGAGATCGTTATTGTTAAATTAGTTGATCCATGTCAATTGTGCAAGTATTCTGTGCTCATAAATACTTGCAATATTTCTATTTTGTCAAGTGCATCTTGATATTTGGGAAACCTAAGATGCATTCAAAATTATCAACTATATTATCATGAAATTTCCACTCGCCCATTGCTGATTCTAGTTGATTTGGTGTGAGTGTTCAAGTGATATACTGCATACGTCTAATAGTGTAAATTTATATGCACATCATTAATTGTATCAGGTGGCAACCAATTTTTATATTTTGTCCTTTTGATAAACATGGTTTGTTAACTCTATAAAAACTAAATGATTTAGGCCTAATTGCCATACAGGTCTCTATAATTGTGTACTTTCTACTTTTTTAGTCCTTCTAATATTTTTAGATATAATTAAGTCCTCATATTTGGTCGAGTTGGGTCGTTCTAGTCCATGGTAATATTTTTATGTACAATTAAGTCCTTGCAACTTACACTTGCCCATCTACACCACGGACTAGAATGGCCCAACTCGACTAAATATGAGGACTTAATTGTGCTTAAAAATATTGCAGGGACTAAAAGGGCAAAAAGTACAAAATTATAGGGACTTGTATAGCAATTAAACCAATGATTTATTGTGACACTTTTCTCCAAGAATTGAAATAATATTAAGAATGAATGTTTTTTTACCTCTCAAGGTGTTCAGAATCAAAATGAAAATAATGTTTTCCTTATATAGTCAGCAACTCAGCATGAATTGCATATATGGTGTGCCAGTGTATTTTCCTGCAGGCACAATATAATGAAATGCTTTAGATTGCTATTCGAAATGATCGACATATTTTTATTATTTCATGTTGCCACTTTGTTAAAATTTCCTTGTACATTATATTCGACATATTGTTGCATATAAAGTGACAAACAACTTGACTCGCAAACAACTTGACTCAATTCATGAGTGTATTGCTGCAGAAATTTTGCTGGCTGGTTGGGTTGACTCAACTTGACTCATATTTATTTTTTTGATAAAAGTGAATAAACCACAACTTTATTAGAAAAAAAAAAGAACAACAAACAACGACCAAACAACTCAAACAAATAAACGAGACAAGAAAACAGAAAATAAAAAATAAAAAACAATAGGGAGAAAAGGATGCTACACCAGCGGTGTGACAGTCTACAACAGTAAAAAGAAAGAACCAACTAGAAAAAACACGGATGAAGGACCCCCAGCCAAAGACTAAGATGACGAAGTCCACCAAGAGGCAACAAAGATTAGCTCAGTCAGACCAAGAAGGATCACTCATGGAGCTGAGGTCGTGTTGAGCTGCTGGCGAGGTCCGCTGATCTGGCACTCAAGAAGTCGAGGGAGCGCTTGACAGACTGGATGGAATCGTTGGAGACTTATTGAGTAGAATCTTTAGCTGTCGAGCACCAATTAATAATCATATGAGAAATTTTAAAAAGGATTGATGTTGTAGAGTTAAAGGTGAAATTAAAGATTCGATTATTCCTTTCCAGCCAGATATTCCAAAAACTTGCTTTGGAAAGGAGATCCCAGAATGTGCGCAAACGCGCGTCTAAGGAGGGAATCCAAGTGGACCAAACCTGCTCGAGCAAATTTAGGAGTGACTGAAGGTTAAGAATTCTCGTGAAGAAAGCCCAAATTCGAGAAGCGAAATTACAGTGAATTAAAATATGGTCAACAGCTTCTGAATCATTATAACACAAAACACAGGTATCCATTGCATTATGGGAATTACAGCCTTTCTTAGGAAGGTTGGTCAGAGTTAGAATTTTGTTATCGCTAGCAAGCCAGCAGAAGAGTGTGACTTTGCTTGGACAATCCACTTGCCAAAATTAAGAATAGAGGGAAGTACACATTCCACCATCAACTAGGAAATTGTAGAATGAGCGAACCGAAAAGGAGCAACTACTATACAAAGTCCAAATACTCTTATCCTCCTGAGAGGAGGAGCAATCAGGAAGTGATTGCATGAGAGGTAAAAGAGCATCACTAGAGACCTCACGAAAGAAAGACACCGAATTAGAGGTATTCAGATAAAGGTGTCTGATAGTAATCGAGGGTGACAGGCAGTTATCAAAGAGATCAGGCCAGATGTCCTTTGGAGCTCGACTACCAAGTCAGTTGTCAAATCAAAAAAAGGTAGAGGCACTATTGTGAACAGACTTAGAGGTGCAAGCTCTAAAAGCGGGTAGTATTGGGGTGATGCCAGCTCAGAAGAAAGATTTGTTCCTACGCGGAGAATAGAAGAGTGGCCCGGGAGGTCCTTTACTTAGGTAATTTAGGTGGATGATTTTTGACCAACAACCTTGTTAACCTGTAAAGATTTTCACCACCATTTAGCAAGTAGAGCATTATTAAAGGAGTGGAGGTGAAGAATGCCCCAACCACCCATGCTACGAGGACGATAAATTCTATCCCAAGCAACCAAGCGGAGGCCTTTGGAACCAAGGTCCGGACCTTTCCACAGGAAATCTCTACCTATTTTATCTATCTCTTTAATTACCCAGAAAGGTAATTTGAAAATAGACATCCAGTAGGTGGGGATAGAAGAAAAGACCGAGTTAAGTAGAGTGAGGATGACCCCCCCAAATAATAGATAGATGGCTTTCCAAGATGAAACCTTGGCTCTAACTATAGAGGTTAATTTCATCCAGTCTTCACGTTTGGGCCATTTACTAGAGATTGGGACACCAAGGTATGTGAGTGGAAGACAATCCCTAGTACAGTTAAGAATCGAGGCTGAAACTGCACTGGGTTGGTATCCATAATTGGTGGAGTAAAGACAACTCTTGTTGAAGTTAATGGTTAGGCCAAAGGCACCTTCGAATAGGTACAGAATAAGCTTGATAACGAGAAGGTCATCTGGACCTCCAGTCGAGAAAATGATGAGGTTGTCAGCGTATTGAAGATGACAGATGCTATCTAAGGCACCAATGGGCACACCCACAAGGACGCGGTTCCGTAGTGCGTGAGAGAACATCACACTAAAGGTATCTACAGCAAGAGCAAACAGAAGGGGGGAGAGGGGATCTCCTTGACGCAAACCACATTTGCATCGAATGAATCCATGAGGTTCCCCATTCACAAGAACACGGGCTTTGGAGGTGTGAAAGATGGTAGAAATCCAAGATATCCAACGGGGACTAAATCCTCGAACAGCAAGAATATCAAAAAAAAAGTCCCAATCGAGTGAATCAAAGGCTTTAGCAAAGTCAACTATGAAGGCATAGCCAAGCACCTTCAGCTTTTGAAGTTGGAAAACAAGTTCTTGGGTGGCAATAATATTATCTGCAATACATCTCCCTTAGATGAACGCTGATTGCGAGTCATCAACCAGGGAGCTAGTCACAGATCTCAGCCTATTAGCAAGGACTTTTGATAAAATTTTGCAGAAAGAATTAATTAGGCTAATAGGGCGGAAGTCTGAAATTTTTTCAGGAGAATTAGCTTTAGCAATCAAAGCAATATGAATCCAATTGATGCGCTCAAGGTTGGCTTTCCTGTCAAAAAAATCATTACAAAGGGAAATCAGAGAATCTTTGACTAGGTCCCAGTGCTTTTGAAAGAAAAATATTGGGAATCCATCTACAAATATCACTATAATCAAGAACAAATACTGGCAAAACTCATAAGCTTTTGAGATTCCATGGCACTTCTGCAAAGTGAACCTTTAAGTAGTTTCTTCACATCAACATCCATTGCATCACAATCTTCTAAGGGGAATTCAGCCGCAACACCAATTTGAAGCACACAACTCCTATCATACACAACAACTAAAGATCTGCAACAAGTCACAGCTGAAAGAGTCCCAGGCCCTGATGATCAGAACTAATTTATCAAACAATGTTATTTAGGTAAGCATTTATATTCTAAATTAAGTAATACCATCAAACATAAAATTATAAAACTAAGAAAAACAATTCTCACCACTGCATGCCACAGCAAAGCAAAGCATGTTATGTTCAAAAGCAGTACCTTTGTTACTAGAGTAATGGGTGATTAGGAGAGAATACGTTCCGCAAATTCTTGGTTACATGGTGTGAAGTAATCTCATGGAGAAGAAAATTAAGATGAAGTGTTACAAACAATACAAGAAGGCTCAAAGAGTTAACCCACATTACAAGACTTAATCCATGTTGGTTGAGAGGATAAGTACTATTCCCCTAAACAAACAACCTAGGATAACTAGTATTCATATATTTATAAAAATTTTATTTTTTAAATAAATATATGTAAATAATTATTTTTAAAATTTCATTAATATCAATAAATATTTATTATTATAAAAAAAACCAAATTTTAAATTTTAAAACATTTAGTTTTTATTAGTATTAATAAAGTCAAAGTTAGGGTAGCTTAAATAAAAGTTCTCCACCAAACCCAAAATTTAAAATAGATTTCCTCAAACCCACATCATTATTCATTAGCAAGACATATGAAAGAATGAAAAGGATGAACTATAAATGAAAAGAAATGAAAAGTCAAAGAGTAATAAAGTCAAAAGATCGAAGTAAATTTGCCTCATGATATGTTCATAGTTAATTTGCAAAATGCAACAAATCAATAGCATAAACTTTATGCTTCTGCATCACAAGTGTTTATTTTACCCTGACTTGTTTATTAAATAAAGTTAATTATCCTTGGGTGATTCTTTATAATTCTTTTTTATTCATCAAATACTCAGTTATACCAATTCAAGGAAGACACTATTCAACAGCCAACTTTCCATTAATTTCCAAACAAGTAGACGTTGTGCAACAAAAGCTTTTTATTAGTTCATGTTCATATTTGTAAAGTTGATATTGTAGACCTTCTGTATGCAGTGGTAGAACATTATTGCATTGACTAGAGAAATTCATCTACTCATGAGTGCCTCACAAGTATAACTCTTCTTACTAAGACACATCTAGACTGAATAAGAGACTATGGTAAAAACTAGGCTAAATAAACAGTTAAATTTATAGCGCATATCAAAAGGATAAGTTCAAGTGTTCAAGCACATTAAAAAGGTTGTACCATAGCATTTCAAGAACTGCACGTTCAGAAATCAGAGGGTTTAACCGCCGACATTGTACACCACGAAGAACAACCTGATATCAAGTTTAGAAGCATAAAGTTCCAAATAATATTAGGCATGGCCATTGCTCACCAAAATTTATATAATACATGGAAAACCTAAAAAAAGGAAAAGATAAACTTAACCTGCAGCATGTGAGGCTCACCGGAGAAATATTCTTTGGTCGAATTGACAACCATACTAGGCCAGCCAGAATATTAGTTACTGCCAAAGCAAGGGATAAAATGTCTGCCCTTGACTGTGAACTGTTAAGAGGAAAATCAATCCATGTAAGTTTTTTCCTCTCTCACAGAATTTAGTTAACTAACACATAAGTATCCATTCCAAATGTCCTCAGCAAAAGTAGCCTGGAAGTAGTTTCATCAGGTTGAATCCTACATATGCTGTTATGGGTTTTTTCCAGCTTTACAAAAAAAATATATAAACAAAATGAAAGAAAGCACTAAAAATGACTACATTCTCAACTCCCTGTCTATGAGTTCTGTTATACTGCCCCAGGTCAGTTTAAATTAGTTTTTTACTTGCACATGCACTCTGGCATTCAAGTTAAAATTTTGATATTTAGTAATTGACAAACAACACTAAGTTTAAACTTTAAAGATAATTTCAGGCATCATAAAACAAATACAGGGTAGAACATACAATTAATTTTCTCAAATGCAAAAAGTTTTTGGAGCTCTTCAAAACCCAATTTATGCCATGAGGTTTGCGTCAGTGATTCATGAAACCATCCATAGGTTTCCAAGAAAGAAGCATTTTCACATTCAAGATAAAAACTTATGCCTTCTCATTAACTCCTAAGACACTTCCTTCTGAGCATTAGTCACTGATTCAAATTCAGCTGCGAATTTGTCGCCAGTTGTTAGAGACAGCTAATGTATGATAAAAAAAAACTAAAAGCATAACAAAAGAAAAAACTATCTAAAAAAAAAAATTCTAAAAGTGATATGGTTGAATCGAATTAATGATAGGTCTCATAATCCATGACAATTCATATAAAAAATTCAGTTTAATCACAAAAGCTTCTCTCTTTGCTGTTTCTTGATGTTTTCAAGCATAAGCAATTTCTTTATCTACTTAAAACCAAGATCAAAACTCATAATAAATTCAATCAATGCAAAGGACAACAACAACAGAAATCATCCACAAAGACCTGGAAGCATCAGCGACGGGTGGGATGTCGGAAAAGGAGCGATTGAGAAGGACAGCGAGCAAGGAGAATCCACCGACGTAGATAGGTAGGACCCGAACAAAACCATCATTTTCCGAGACCCATTCACGCAGCAAATCGCGCTGGGGTTTAGGAGTTTTGTAAGAGCCGACGGCGCCGACGCCATTAGTACCCGCCGCGGAGGGAGATCGAAGCAATGACGGAGGGCGACGATGGGGTAGAGAACGGGAGAGAGGATTCGGTGGTGGTGATCGGAGGAGATGGGTGGCGGTCGCCGACAGCATCGTTCCCTTCCGGCTCAACGAAAATCCTGTTGAAGAAGATAAAGTTTAGAAAATTTTCAAGTAGCCCCCTGAAATTATATAATTTACAAAAGAAAAAAAGCAATGAATAATATTATATACTCGTTGATTGCTCTTCTTTACCTACCAAAAAGGAAGCCTCTTTTCATATCTTCTCCATCTTCATTCGTCCTTACCTTGAAGACAACCTCTCATTGCTGCAAATCCATTCAATCCAGGTCAGATCAAAGCTGCAAAACTTCTTCTTCTTTTGTATTTTATGAATCATTCCTTCTGTTGCATGTTTGATTGTTGGATTCTTTCAGTATTCTGATCCTGCAGAATAAGAGTACTGAAGGATTCTGATACTGAAATTTTGAATGGGATTTGTAATTGTATTTATATGTTCCTATTTGCAGATTCTAGAGTTTAAATTGCAATGGAAAGATTTCCTGAATCATTGCTAACGGAGATTTTTAGGAGAATTGGTAAAACTAGTGACAGAAACTCAGTCTCTCTTGTGAGCAAATACATACACTTTATAGAAAGAGAACAGAGGGATTTCTTGAGAGTTGGTTGTGGATTACATCCAGCTACTGAAGCATTGACATCACTATGCATTCGTTTTCCGAACTTGAAGAAGATAGAAATCATATACTCTGGTTGGATGTCCAATTTGGGAAAGCAACTTGATAACCAAGGCCTCCTTGTCATCTCCTCTCATTGCCATTCACTCTCTGAACTAACTTTGAGCTTTTGTTCATTCATCAATGACACTGGTCTTGGTTATTTGGTCAGGATATAATCACCATTCAATCACACAACCAGATCAAAGATAAAATGAAGAGAAGACTGAAGAGAATTCATACTAATTAACTCTCTTATTTCATTCAATTAAGCACCAGGCATTAATACAAACACCTAGCAGACCAACCTTCATGGTTGCACAGTACATAACTAGAGAATATTCAAAATAACCAAACATTACAAACAAACATAACAACAGAAGTAATTAAGCATCCCCAGATGCATTACAACCAAGTGCATCCAGTTAAACAACATTCAATCTTCACTTGTATTGAGTCCCGACATGAAGCGCACCATCCCTGTATTTCTGGAGACAACCTGGAGCAGTAGCAGTGTGCAGCACTTGATTCATTGGGATCTGATCAATTTCTCCAACATACTCCCCTTGATCAAATAATTCACCAATTCCTAGCTTCTCAGTGAATGAACTGAACTTGATTTTGGGCAAGGCCTTTGTAAACACATCCGCCAACTGATCTTCAGTTCCACAATGCTTCACATTAATTAACTCATCTTTTATAAGATCACGAATAAAATGGAAGCGGGTATCAATGTGTTTTGTTCGCCCGTGGTGAGTGGGATTCCTGGCAATAGAGAGAGCTGATGAGTTATCGCAGAGAATGATGTTAGAGTCTTCCTGCTTCTCATTGAGATCCTCTAGTAGTCGACGAAGCCAAACAGCCTCGCAGGCAGCGGCAGTCAATGAGATGTACTCTGCTTCGGTGCTTGACAGAGCAGTGATGGACTGCTTCTTCGAACACCAAGCTATAACACCAGAGCCAAGGGAGAAAACCCACCCTATGGTGCTTTTCCTGTCATCTTGAGATCCTCCCCAGTCGCTGTCGGAGTAACCCATCAATTTGAAATTTTCTCCCTTTTTGTAATAAATCCCAAAACCAATCGTTCCTTTAACATATCGAAGGATTCTCTTTACTGCTCCTAGGTGATTCACACTCGGCGAGTGCATGAACCGAGCAACCATTGAGACAGCAAACATAATATCGGGTCGAGAATGGGTGAGGTAAAGTAGAGCACCAACCAGTTTCCTATATCTCTGTGGATCTGTTTTCCCAGAATTGTCCTGAAGACAGAGTTTTTCATTTGAATTCATTGGGGTATCAACTCCCTTGCAATTTTGCATCCCTGATCTGAACAAGAGATCCCTTGCATACTTCTTCTGTGACATGAAAACAAATCCTTTCTTCTGTATCACTTCCAAGCCGAGAAAGAACCTCATCGGCCCCATATCAGTCATTTCAAATGTCTTCATCATATTCTCTTTGAAGTTAATCAAAGACTCCATTGAAGACCCCATGTATAGAATATCATCAACGTACAGGCAAAGTAAAAGAGTATCAGAATTACCCTGTATCTTGGAGTATACGGTGGGTTCATTACTACTCCGAGTGAAACCCAATTGAGAGAAGTGAGAGTCTATACGACTATACCAGGCCCGGGGTGCTTGACGTAGACCGTATAGAGCTTTATGGAGACGATACACTTCTTCCTCCTTTTCATTGACAATGAACCCCTCTGGTTGAAGAACATATACTTCTTCCATGAGATCTCCATTTAAAAATGCGGATTTTACATCCAACTGATAGATTTTTCCATTCCTTTTTGTGCTCCAATGGATAAGAACAAAGCGGACGGTCTCCATTCGAGTGATCTGGAGAGAACACCTCTTCGAAATCAATTCCTTCTCGCTGAGAGTAACCTTTAGCCACAATACGAGCTTTCCTTTTCAGTAGGGTGCCATCAGGATTAAATTTTGACTTAAAAATCCATTTCAGTCCTATTGCTTTCTTTCCCTCTGGAAGAGAGGTCAGATGCCAAGTTTGATTCTTTGTAATTGCATTCATCTCTTCTTTCATGGCCGCAATCCACTCCTCACACCTTGCAGCTTCTTCATAAGATGCAGGATCCCCTACAGAAAGAGCAAGAGAACAGGAACTATAGAGATCAGTGAGATTTCTATACCTCGTCGGACCGCCACCGTCTTCTCCGGCCACCAAATCGTCTTGTTCGAGACTAGAAGAAGGCCTTTGATGTGAATCAATCCGTTCATCAGTCTGATCGAACGGTGGAGATATCTCCATATCTCTGTTAAGGGAAGTCATCCCCTCCTCACATGCGGGTGCATAGATTGAGGCAACTGAGTCAGCACTTCCTGACCAATCCCAGCCTTTCTCTTCAAAGAACCGGATATCCCTGCTGACATGTACGCGTTTCGAATCTGGATCCATGATCCGATAGGCTTTCGAACGATCGCAGTAACCAATCAGCACTCCGGGTCGGGATTTGGCGTCAAACTTGGTCCGCTGCATCGGATCAACGAGCATATAGACCAAACAGCCAAAAACTCTGAAATGGTCAATGGAGGGCTTCTCACCGGTCAAAGCTTCAAACGGAGTTCGAAGCTTCACCGCCGATGTTGTAGACCGATTGAGGATGTACACTGCCGTCGCCACCGCCTCTGCCCAGTATTCTGACGGCATCTTCTTCTCCTTTAGCATGGTACAAGCCATCTCCGTCACTGTTCTGTTCTTGCGTTCGGCGACGCCGTTTTGCTGAGGGGTCTGTGGAGCTGACAGTTGGTGGTGCACTCCGGCGAGATGGCAGAAAGCTTCAAATTCATTGGATGTAAATTCGCCTCCGCGATCAGTGCGCAAAACCTTGACTTGGAATGAGAACTGCTTCTCCACCAAGAGCTTGAACTGCTTGAAGAGCTGGAATGTCTCTGATTTTCGGTGCATGAAATACACCCAGCTGTATCTGGAGTAGTCGTCAGTCAATAGAAGAAAGTAAGAGTTACCTCCGATGGGCGTTGCTCTGATTGGGCCTACAAGGTCGCCATGAATCAATTCAAGAGGTGCAGTTGCACGTTTTGCTTGGCCTTTGGGGAACACAGAGCGACCTTGCTTCCCCTGTGAACATGCTTCACACGAATTTATACTTGTAATATTTGGCAACCCAAACACCAGGCCCTGCTTTGATATTAGCTTTAGATTCTTTACATTTATGTGTCCATATCTCTTATGCCAGAGATTTGAAACTTCATCTTCTCTTTGTGCTAAGTTTGCAAAATCAACATCGTTAGCTTCTAAAGGAAAGAGCCTGTTAGAAGTCATTGCCACCCGAGCTATCTGTGCCTTGGTTTCAGTCTCCCTGATTTTGCAAACCCCTTTGGTGAACTCAATGTCGAATCCAGCATCCATCATTTGACCAACACTCAACAAATTGTGAGTTAAACTTGGTACATACTGAACATCATTTAAGTTTGTAATTTTACCTCTGCTTGAACAGAGAGACACCTTGCCGATGCCTTCAACTTTGAGAGCTTTTCCATCCCCGACTTTGATGGAATGTCTTGGTGTGGTGGCTATGCTCTGGAATAGGCTTCTTTCTCCTGACATGTGGTTTGAGCATCCACTGTCAATTAGCCATAGTCCTCCACATTGTTTTGGTTCTTCATTGATTGCCATAAATGCCACTTCTTCTCCTTCCTTTGGCTTCTCTTCCTTCACAACATTAGCTTCCCTGTTTCTATACCAACATTGGGCTTTTACATGCCCAAACTTCTTGCAAACAAAGCATTGTACTCCCTTATGGGATTTGTTAGATTCTGCAGAGAAACTGGGTTCAGTGCGAGCTGGGTCACTGCTTCTGCCAAGCCCGCGTCCCCTTCCTTTGGGAGAGAAACCTCGGCCTCTTCCTCTCCCTCTGTTTGAATGCTCAAAAACATGAGCACTTCCTCTGCCTGCATACAATGCCTTCTCTCCTTCATGTTGATTTGCTTCAATATTTAATATAGTTTCATGATTTTTCAGTGAGCTGCTCAATTGCTCAACTGATATTGTATTCAGGTCCTTTGCTTCTATGATCGAGTGAACGGCCTGTGAGAACTTGGGAGTCAAACTTCTAAGTATTTTGGATACTACTGCCTTTTGAGGGAGGTCCTGCTTCAAGACTCTGATCTGGTAGACTATGTCTAATACCCTGCTCACGAAGTCCTGAACACTCTCACCATGCTTCATTTTGATGACATCAAACTCCCTTTGAAGAGCATGAAGTCGCATAGTGGAGTTGTCCGAGTCTCCCCGGAACTCGGTCTTTATAGTGTCCCATGCCTCCTTAGTCGTCTTGGCTTGAGATCCTTACCGAGTATCCTTACATCAAGTGCTCGCTGGATTAAATACATGGCTTTGGCATCCTTTTTTAGGCTATCATTAATTCTAGTAGCATCTCCTTCTTCACTGAATCCCTTCTCCACCAATTTCCATAGATCCTTTGATCTAAACATGGTTTTCATCATCAATGCCCAAAGGTTGTAATTTTCACCTTTGAAATGAGGAACTTCAGAATCTTTTTGTCAAGAGGAGCTAGACATCCTTGTTTGAATAACTATCTCTGATACCACTGTTAGGATCGGTTTGCAAGTTCAATGACAAGGCTGCACACTGAGTTATGAAGACAAGCACTCTGTTTCTCAGAATGGTACTGAGAATGTGAGAGATGCTTGACAATGGTCACTTGTATTTCTCACTGAATTCTCACAGGATATAATCACCATTCAATCTTCACTTGTATTGAGTCCCGACATGAAGCGCACCATCCCTGTATTTCTGGAGACAACCTGGAGCAGCAGCAGTGTGCATCACTTGATTCATTGGGATCTGATCAATTTCTCCAACATCTTGCAAGAACCTTATTTCTTTCAAGTTAAATTTCGCTCCGGCTATTAGTTCGAATGGTATTTTGCCCCTTGTTGTTGGCTGTAAGAAGCTGAACACTCTCCATTTGATTCGATGTATGAAAGTGAGCAGTGTGGAGTGGCTTGAATATCTTGGCAGGCTTGGAACTCTGGAGGACCTTGTCATCAAGAACTGTAGGGCTATTGGTGAGGACGACCTCACAAAATTAGGTCTTGGATGGAGAAAACTTAAGCATTTGGAGTTTGAGGTGGACGCCTATTATCGGTACCCGAAGATTTGCAATAACATCTCTGTTGATAGGTGGCTGAAACAGGAGGTTTCTTGCGATGAGTTGAAGGAACTTAGCTTGATGAATTGTATTATAGCTTCAGGTAGAGGGCTTTCATTTGTGTTCGGGAAATGCAGGTCTTTGGAGAAGCTGCACTTGGACATGTGTATAGGTGTCAAAGACGCTGATATGGCCGCATTGAGCCAGTGCTCAAAAAACCTGAAATGCTTATTAATCCATCTTCCTTCGCAGTTCTTGGCTCCAGTTTTAGTAAATAGTCCATCACAAATGACTGATGATAGTCTGAGGGCATTGGCTCAGGGATGCAGCATGCTTGAAGAAGTAGAGTTGTGTTTTTCTGACGGAGAATTCCCATCCATCTCTTGTTTCACTCAGAATGGCATCCTTGCATTGATCGAAAGCTGTCCAATTCGAGTGCTAGTGCTTAACAGTTGTTGCTTCTTCAATGATGTGGGTTTTGCTGCTCTTTGCACTTCTCATTTTCTGGAACACTTGGAGCTTGTCAAATGCCAAGAGATTACTGATGAGGGGATCATGTTGGTGATGAGCTTCCCTTACTTGAACACACTCAAGCTAAGCAAATGTTTGGGTGTGACCGACAATGGTCTGAAGCCACTTGTGGGCTCAGGAAAACTAGAAACATTGATCGTAGAGGACTGTCCGCAGATTTCTGAGCATGGTGTTCAAGGAACTGCGAGGTCTGCATCTTACAAGCAAGATCTTTCATGGTTGTACTGAGTTCCTTTCTTTGTACTCGCTTGCAACTCCATTCAATACTTACATGCTTGTAATTAAGGTGTTGGGTCTTCAGTGTGTTTGACTTCAATTGTGATAATGACCAACGAATTCATTTTATTTGAATTGTGTTTGTTAGCAGTTTCATTTGATTATTCAGTTGTAAAGCTGATGCCATAACAAGGAGAAAATTTGAAGAGAACTTGTCTTGGATTTTAAATCTGATCTGTTTCTGAGTAAAGAATACAGACATATACATGTATTAACAATATTCAATAACATGCTTGGATTGATAATATATACTTATTGAAAGTTGAAACATTTTTGTTTTAATTTTTTTTTATTGATTGCCCAAATAAAGGCATATATAAGAATCCAAAGGAGAACCCAAAAGAGGAACATTAGATGACAAATAGCACAAATATTGCTTGGGGTACACCTACTTTGAATAGGTGGAATGCTTGTCAATTACAGGATCAGAAAAAGTTATGACAGTTTTCCAATTGAAGAGAGAGAAGAAACATCCAACTTGTTTTCAGGAACCTTCAAATGTTACCAAAGAGCTTGCTTGAGTTAATTAGTAGTGATAAACACTACCCATTCCGCTACTGCATTCCACCTATTGTAAGTAGCAACCTGTGAAATCATCTGCAAACAAAAAGACTTTGCTTACTCATCAAAAGAACAACATCAAGATTAGAGTTATTCATAACTGAACTATGATTTGGTTGTATGAAATGTGATGGTTCCGATGGGTTAGTGTGGTAAGATAAGTCACTCAAAAACTCACTTGAAGATTGGACACACACACAATCATCCAAGAGAAAGAAAACAAGTAAATTGGTAACCCAGTTCGGCACAACCTTGCCTACATCGGGGGAGCCAGGCCCGGAAAATCAATCCACTAAAAGAGGCTTAAAAATAAAGAGTAAAACACTCTCTCAAGACAAAGAATATCCCCTTAAGTTTGACCGACGCCCACTCTTCTCAACCCTCACCAAAGGGTCTCTCTCTTTGTGGCTCATCCTAAATCTTTAAGCATGATCTCTTATATAGACGCACGAACGTCCAAATAAACCTTCCTCTTTTAGAATTCTCTGCAGCTTTCTAACTTGGACACCTTCCAAAGTTAAATGTTGCAACACCCAGTTGCAACATGGCCCACCTTACTGAACATGACTGAGTTCTAGCTAGTTGCACCCAAATCTGCTACCTTCAACTTTCCCGGTCCTTCAGTTCGCCTCGTAGCAGTTGACTCGACCCGAGCTCCTCCTGCCTGCAGATGCTTCCTTCCTCACGTCACTTCAGTAGGTCACCCTCTCCCGAGGGACGTGCCCACTAAGGCACACGCAACCATCTCATCAAAGATGGTCACCGAAGATCTCCCGATCTTCTTTCCAAATTTTGCCCAAGTTTGGTCTTCCCAAATGATCTTCGTTTGACTCATGAAAATATTGTTACTAAACTTGATCTCATCTTCATCCAGGTTTAGCCTTCAATATCTTCAAGCATGATCTTCAATCATCCATGCTTAGATCTTCAAATCTCTAATCATATCTCATGTAATCTTCAATCAATCTCTATACATGATTAGTCTCCATGAATAGTTCCGCCCATAATTAGCTCTTGGATCTCTCTTTAAATAGTTTTTGCTAACTATGGTCTTGATAATCACCTTGGCTTGTCCTTGCCTAACTTAGTTTGTGTCTTCAAATAGCTTCACACCAAACTAAGTTCCATACAATCTTCATGATCTTGAATACTTGCCAATGATAGAATATTCCTCTCCCTCTTTAAAATAGATCTTTCCACAAAAGAGTTCTATCAAAGATATGATTTATCATCCTGGATCTTACCAAGGATAGATAAACATACTTTAAATAAAACTTACCCTTCTTGAAGAGATTCTTTTAACTTGATACACTTTCCAAAAATAGTTGATCATCACATGATTTCATTGAGAGGAATATCTTCTAAACATCATCTTCATCATGATCTTCTAACCCTTGTAGCTTCACATGTCATGACATCAACATTTTGCCACATTATCATCCTAGTCATTACTTTCTTTGCTGAGTCATCATGCCACGTCACTTTCCTCTTGCCATGTCACTACTTGGCTTGTCAAATAATGCCAATCCACGTCGTCAAACCTAACAAAATGCATCCATTATCACCTACAATTCTTTGCATGTAAGAGAATTAAATAATTCAGGTTTCCATTGTTATACTGCTTCACATACTCGAAGATAATTTAACAATTGAGTTTTCCTTCATTATCATTTACAAAACTACCATAAAATATGCTTTATTAGTAGTTTAATCAAAAAAAAATTCCGACATCATTGATAACTGAAATTTTTCTTCATTTCTGCTTCTTTTATTAGTGTGAGTGCAATCAAACACTAGAATATGAAATTGAACCAAAGGATCAAAATTAAAAGTAGAAAATAATTTGAAATGATAATATCTTCGAGAACTGGATTTTCGTTGAGTTGGAAAGGAACAATGTAGTCGGCGATCGTCACCCATCTCCACCTCCTCCTATCGGCGCCGCCCAATCTCCCCTCCCATTCTTTCCCACATCGTCGTCCTTCGCATTACTTTGATCTTCCTCCGCGATAGGTCCTAATGGCGTCGGCACCGTTGGCTCTTACAAAACTCCCAAGCATCAGCGGGATTTGCTGCGGGAATGGGTCTCGGAAAATGATGGCTTTGTTTGGGTCCTACCTATCTACGTCGATGGATTCTCCTTGCTCGTTGCCCTTCTCAATCGCTCCATTTCCAACATTCCACCCGTCGCTGATGCTTCCAAGTCTTTGTGGATGATTTCTGTTGTTGTTGTCCTTTGTATTGATTGAAATTTTTATGAGTTTTGATCTTGGTTGGAAGTAAATAGAGATATCATCATACATTCATACTTGATAACATCGAGAAACAGCAAAGAGAGAAGCTTTATTTATAAAACTGAATATTTTAGATGAATTGTACTGGATAAGAGACCCATCTCTAATTCGATTTTGACTATATCACTTTTAGAATATTGTTTTTTTAGATCTTTTTTCTTTTGTAATGTTTTTACTGTAAACGAGCCGAGCCGAGCCGAGCTTTGCCTTGTTCAAGCTTGGCTCGTTACTATTTAATCGAGCTCGAGCTCGAGAAGAGCTTTCTTCGAGCTTCATTTTTCATGTCCAAGCTTGGCTCGTTACTATTTTAACCGAGCTCAAGCTCTAATCTAGCTTATTTCGAGCTTCATGCTCAAGCTCAACTTGTTAAGAAAATTCGAAGCTTAACCTTGGCTTGTTAGCTTAATTTAGGCTTGACTATTTTTTTATATTCTATTTTTTTGATTTAGTAAAGTATCATTTAAAGCTTATTTAATGAATTATTATCAAATGTGACTCAACTCGATTTGAGTTTGAGGATTAAAAGAATAATTTAAGCTTGTTTATGGAATCATTAAGGTTTGAGTTCAAGCTTGTTAAAATCTTCATCAAATAAGTTAACAAATAATTACAATAATAACAAAATAAACATTGTGATGTAACTATCTATAAATATTTTTTTAATATTATTAATGATCCGGTAAATAAGCTTGTTCATGACATTATGAATGATTATATTAATGATTGTTACAAATAAAATTGGAAATGATACCATAAACGAGCTTTTAATTATACAATAAACAAGTTGTTCAAAAGATTTAATGAGACGAGCTTGGTGGTGTTCAAGCTTGGCTCGTTTATCTTATGAGCTCATTTAACTTAATGAACTAGCTGACCTGAGCTTTTAACGAGCTGAGCCTTCGAATAGTAGTTTAGAGCCCTATATGTGTGACTCAAATTGACAACAACGACATAGTCACATATACACCTTAACATACATACATACATACATACATACATATATATATATATAAACGAGCTCACAACCGAGCTTATAAACGAGCTTGTTCGTGAGCTATGTTTGCGAGCCAAAATGAGCCGAGCTTTTGGCTGCTCAAGCTTGGCTCATTTATTAATCGAGGTTAAAAATGATGTTCAAGCTTGGCTCGTTTACAATATGAGCTGAACACGAACGAGTTTTTATCGAGCCAAACACCGAGCCGCTCACGAACGGCTCGGCTCAAATACACCCCTAGTTTTTATTATGTTTATCCTACATTAGCAGTCTGTAACAGCTAGCAAGGGTCAAATTTGCAGCTCAATTTGAATCAGTGGCTGCGCTCAAATTGGGGACAGGCTTACATAATTCAGACTTTTCTTCTTTTATTAGTTGTTTAATGTTCAGAAGAAGTGTCGTAGGAGTTAATGATAATGCATAGGTTTGTTTCTTGATTGTTAATTGCCGCTTTTTTGGAAACCTATGGATGGTTGCATTAATCAGTAAGTAACTCAAAACTTATTGAATGAATTGGGTTTTGAAGGGTTCCAAAAACTTCTTGCATTTGAAAAAATTACTTGTATGTTCTACCCAGTATTATTTTAATATGATGCCTGAAATTGTCTTTGAAGTTCAAACTTAGGGTGTTTTGTCAAGTAGTAAATATCAATTTTCAACTCATGAACTTTAAATTTTATTCTCCTAATTTTTTTATATGTATTTATTAAAAAAAACTTTTTGTATTCCTTGTATTTTTACATGCTTTGATCTTCTATCCCCACCAAAATTAAAAAATAAATGCTATTAAATAATTATTAAGTTAATACAAAGTGTTACATAGTTTCAAATTCGGAACACAAGGTGAGTCCTTATATAATTAAAAAAAAATATTTGTATCACCAATGGGATTGGTTACTACTTAATTAATAAATTGGTATAAATTTATAAATAATTAATATATATGTATACATTGTATGCATTGTTGTCCAAGTACAATTTTATTTAATTTTTGCAACAACATTGGGTGATTGGATCTAATTTTTAATGAAGATTGATTAAAAGAGGAGTACAGATTTTCCAAGTTTGGATAAAAACAAAGGACAGAGTTCATGGAAATTTCTCTCTTTTTTAGTCTCTCAAATGGCAAAGATATTATTATAAGTTGTAGGTTATAATCAATTATAGGTTCAGAGCTACATATTTCAAACTACTGGCTTCAAACTTACCTAAAACTAGAGAGATAACAAACGCTATATCTTAATTAATTAACAGTGTGAGCCACTGAATTCCTTAAAAACTATTCATAATTGTAATAAATATCAATATTAAGTTTATGGACTACTTATCTAAGTCTAGAGTCAAAGTCTACATATTTTTCCAATAATATGAATATAAGTAGAAATCAAGGGACAAGTTTGGTCCTTTTTTTTTCAAGGGGCCCTTTAATAGTTCATGGTGTGCTTGACAAGTTAGAAATTGATTTTTTTTATGCTGTGCTTATCGGTGTAATAAGACGTTACTAACAGGTTAATTAATGCAAACTCACATCTCTCGTAAAACATTATTCCTAATGACACTGCATTGGACCATAACACATCAAGATCTATTAATAACCCATTGGAATTGTCAAATCCTAATTAATGGTGCGAATGATTTTATAAATAAAAGGAAAAGTTCATATTTAGTTAACAGAAAAGCCATGGTCAAAGAATCACTAAAGAAATAGACTTACTTTTTACAGATATTTGCACCGCAACAATAGTTCTTAAAAACCCATACTAACATTAGAATTTGTTGAAAGTTTTAAACTGAAACTTATATATTTATTACAGATATGTTTTCAAGCTTTAATCTTCTATATTGACTCTAATTTCAATTTAAAAAAAAAAAAGATAAATACAACTTAACAATGTTTAGATTTGTGTCCCACATATAAATTAAAAAAATGTTTGTATTTACAATAGTTATTGTTTATTTAATAAATTGGTTCAAAAATTTTTAAATGAATTATAAAAATTTTCTAAACAAGAGTTGATGGCAAGATATCACATTTTTAGTCTCTCAATTGGCTAAAGATGCACGTTTAGCATCTTTCAATTGCATATCATTACAAGTTTTAGGAATTCGTATATATATATATATATATATATATATATATATATATATATATATATATATTATATTAATTGTCAAAATATAATTTTATCTAATTTTTGCAACGACATTGAAGGTTGTTCTACAAAACGGAATTGAGGATTTTCATTGCCATTGGGTGATTAGACCTAATTTTTAATTAAGATTAATTAAAAAGAGGAGCATAACCAACAACCAATTGGTCTATTGGTAGCCGGGTCCCCAATAGAATTCTTCACAAGTGATGAGAGTTCGAATCTTGGGTGAAGACATATTTTTGGGAGTGTGAGTAGTGGTTGTGTGCGGGTGGTCCCAGCGCCCATATGTGCACGGGCCCCACTCCCACTTGCTCTGCTGAGGCTTGTGCACGCCCTTGCCTTTCTTAGTAGCTAGGCCGCTCATCTTGGCAAAAAAAAAAGAAAAAAAGAGGAGCATAGATTTTCAAGTTTGGGAAGAAAAACAAAGGACAAAGAGTTCATGGAAATTTCTATATCTTTTTAATCTCTCAAATGGCAAAAATATCATTATAAGTTGTAGGTTTTAATTGATTAGGTTCGAGAGCTTCACTTTTTAGACTAATGCCTTTATTATTAGCTAACATAACATAGATAACAGATGCTCCATCTTGATTAATTAACAATGTGTGAACCACTTAATTCCTTAAAAAAATGTTTATAATTATAGTAAATATTAGCATTGAGTTTATCGGCTACTTATCCAAGTCTAGAGTCAAGTCTACCTATATTTCCAATAGTATGGGTACAAGTAGGAGTCAAGGGTTAAGCTTATATGTTTTTCCAATGGATAGGGGTGGTAATGGAGAGGGGAATCCCCGATCCCCGCGGGGACCGGACCCGGCGAGGACGGGGATTTTCCCTGAATCCCTCCCTCATGGGGGCGGGGACGGGGCCAATCTGTCTCAGTTTCCTAATCAGGGACGGAGGCGGGGAATGCTCTAATTTTAAGGGCTAATTAATAATATAAAAAACTCTAATTTTAATTTAATTGGACTAATCACATAAACTATGTAAACTAGATATGAGAGCTCTATGTTGAGCAGTTTTAATGTTATCATATTTTTACGTGTATATCTATGTAGAGTAGTTTTTAAGTTCCAAAATATAATAGTATGTTTGCAAATAAAGAATTTCCGTGGGGATCCCCGCGGGGATGGGGATGGGGAAGCAAATCCCCCCATCGGGGAATCAGGGATGGGGAATCCCCGTCCCCGCAATTGGCGGGGATAGGGACGGGGAGAGGACTCCCCGCCCCACCCCGCCCCGTTACCACCCCTACCAATGGACCCTTTGATAGTTCATGCCTTGCCTGACAAACAAGAAATTGATCTTTCTTGTGACGTGCTTATGGGTGTACTACGACGTAACTAACAAGCTTATAATTAGTATAAACTCACATCTCTCCTAAAACATTGTCTAAATTAATGACGCTGCATAGGACCAAATCAAGATCTAGTAATAACTCATTGGAATTGTCACATCCCCATTAATGGATGCAAACAGTGGTGGAGCCAAAAATTATAGGATAGAGGGGCAAATTGCAAAAAAAAAAAAATCAATTAATAATTTTTTTACAATTTTTTAAATTTATTTATATATTAATTTATAGTTTAGTTTATAAAAATCAGTTACCAAAAAATAAATTTTTAAAAAACTCTGCTAATAATATAATTTTATATATTATATAAACTAATTTGTAAAAAATCAAAACCAACGACCAAGTGGTCTATTGGTACTCAGGTTCCCATTAGAATCTTTAGTGGTGATGTGTGGGTGGTTCCAGCGCTCACGTGTGCGTGAACTCCACCCTCACTTGCTCCACTAAGGCTTGTGCACTCTCTTATCTTTTTTAATGGCCTAATCGTTCATCTTAGAAAAAAAAAAATGTAAAAAACCAAAAACTAAAATATGGATTTTTTTTTTCAGAAAAATATACTACATAAAATAATTTATAAAATATTAAATAAAATAATAAATTTCTATAAATATTTTTTAAAAAAATTATTATGTTTTAGACTATAAGTATTAATTTGTAAAAAAAAAATAATATTTTTTGAAATAAAAATAAAAATAGTAAAGGAAGAGAGATATTTTTAAAAAATAAAAATAAAAGTAAACGAGAGAGAGAGAGAGGGAAGTAAAAGGGATAGAGAGGGGTGTCCATCGGCGACAGCGGGGGTCGCCTCCTAAGGCTGCAATCGAGCCGAGCTTTGTTATGTACAAGCTTGGCTCAGTACTATTTGAATTGAACTCGAGCTCGAGCCGAGTCTATTTCGAGCTTTCTTTGTTAAGCTCGAGCTCAGCTCGCTAAGGAAATATCGAGCTCGGCTCAGTAGCTACAGTATAGAATGTACATTGATTTGCTACAGTAATATATACAATATTTTTATCACTCTAACATAACTATAATATGATTTAAAAAATATTTAATTTGCTACAGCATATGTATAATACCGAGCTTTTCAAGAGCCTTAATAAGCCGAATAGTGTGAGACTCGAGCTTGGCTTGATTATCTACTCGAGCTTGAAAGTGAAGCTCGAGCTCGGTTTTTTGCTTAATAACAAGTTTTTTTTTCCAAGCCAAGCCTCGAGCAGCTCGCAAGTGGCTTGGTTCGTTTGCACAGCCATACCCCCCCCCCTTCTTCCCTCTTTCCCTCTTTTGGATGCAAATGATTTTATAAAACTAAAGTTGAAATTCATACTTTGTTAATACAAAAGCCATGGCCCAATAATCACAAAAGAAATAGACTTTACATTTTTCCAAGGTTGTCAGACCCGGACCGGGCATTGACCCGGCTAAGCCTAGGGGTCAGGGCTCAATGGGTTCGACCGGGTCGAACCCGGGTTGAAACGGGTCAATAATAAAATATAAAAAATATTATAATAATTAATAATAAGCAAATATAATATTAAAACCATAATTATAATATAAAAAAACTACTCAAATTTGATATTTAAATTGATAAATGACTTTATATACACTAGTGTTTTCTAATTATGTCATTTATTTTTAAGTTTTTTAAATATTTACAAATTTAATATATTAATATATAATTATCGAACTTCTCTTAGTGTTATTTATTTATTTATTTGTTTATTGGTTGATTTTGTTAGAATTAATAAAAAATTTAATTCACTAATTTTTATCCTTTTATATGGATGATATATTTATCAATAAATTATATAACTTACCCAATCTCAATTGAGTTTTTATTTTGTTTTAAATTTTCTTATATTTTTTTATTTAGTTAAAATATTTTATTTTTATATTTTTATAATAAAATTGCACTCATTTATTATTTTATTTTCTTAATAAATTAAATTTTTATAAAGTATTTACATAACATATTAATGGATTTTATTTTTAAATGTTAATTTTTGTTGGTATGTTTATGATATAAATATATATATATATATATTTGTAATTCTATTTATTGATTATAAATTAAAAATTAATATTATTAAATATACATGATTTTGTGGTTTCCAATGAGAAAATAATAATAAATTATGAAATATTGTAAAAAAAAATTCAAACATTGTGACCCGATTGACCATGCCGGGTCACCGGGTTTTTTCATACCCGGTTCAATGGGATATACCCGGGCCGGCCACATGGCCGGTTCCCGGTTTTTCTGGTTGAACCGGCCGGGCCGGTCCAAGTCTGACTACCTTGCATTTTTCTAATATTTGGACCACAATAAAAATTCCTATGTAGTACTCATACTAATATTAGAATTTCTTGAAAGTTTTAAACTATAAATTTTATATTTATTAAAGAGTTTTTTAATGCTTTAATGTTCTATCTCAACTATAATTCCAATTTAAAAAAAATAAATAAATCTTGCTTAACAATGTTTAGGTTATTTTTTTCTCGAGGTTGGGTAGTAAGCACCAACTCTCAGGGCCTATAGGTCGGGGAAACGACCATGTGCCCACACCTTCATTGAAGCTGGGGAGTGGGGTCAGGGAGAATCATACTCGCGTTTCTCTCAAGCGAGGAGACCCTGGTACCACTAAGCTACACACTTTGGTTCGATGTATAAATAAAAAAAAATATTTATATTTACAGTGTTTACCGGTTAATTAATAAATTCGTACAAAAAGTTTAAAATGAATTATAAAAATTTTCTCAACGAAGAGTTGATGGCAAATTATATCATATTTTGTAATCTCTAAATTGACTAAAGATACAGGTTTAGCATCTTTCAATTGCATATCATTACAAGCTCTAGGTTCTAAAAACTTGATTTAGTAGGTTCCATAGCACCACTTTTCCATATATTGCTTTCTTCTCTCACTACATTATGAAAAGGCATTTTGCAGCCCTTTACTTGCGGCGTTTTTTTAAAATGACATTAAATATAAGAATTTTAAGGTTTTTTTAATAAACACCAATAAAAATAAACTTTAGAGGCGTTTACATTAATAAGCGCCGCTAATGTTATTTCTAAATTTAAATTTATAATTAAAATTTTCAATTTAGCGATGTCTTTGCAGCAAACGCCGTAAAATTGATAAATCAATTGAAAAATATTTATATTTTAGCGGTGTTTTTAAAATAAACACTATTAAATTACAAATGTTTTTAAATTGATTTATTACTTTAGTGACGCTTTTTATTAAAACGCCTCTAAATTGAAAATTTTAAATTTAAATTTAAATTTGGCGCCATTAGTAAAATATTTAAATTCGGTGTTGCGCTTAGAGATGCAAGTTAGGTTCCCGTCCCCATCCCCGTCACCGTTTCCTACTGGGCAGGGATTCCCTACCCCAAAATTTCCCTCGAGGGAGAAACTCTCCCCACTTACTCCCCCGCGGGGTCGGGTAATCTTCACCCAACCTAAGACAAAAGTGCTAACCCCCATATCGGGGATTACAAGGGTGCTAACTACGATGTCAGGGTTACAACTTACAAGGTATATATATATGTGTATATATAACTTTTTAAAACAAAAATTTCTGTTAAGATTGTATTTGTAACTCAATTGTTTTAAATTAATTTTTACTAAACTTGAAAATTATATTTACTAAAACATTATTAATAAATACAAAAAAATATTTTTTTTCAAAAAATCAAATATTTGGTCAATATAATATTATATTCATGTAAATTTATTTTAAATTAATAAAAATAAAAATATATAATTTATTTTTGTTGTTAGGGAATCCCTACTAGGTATGGGATTTCCGTGGGGAATCCCACCCCCCATGGGGGCTATTTTGGAGAATCTCCGCCCCACTTATACCTCTAATTGTGCTAAAAATTTAAATTTAGTAGCTCTTTTAATAATAAATGACAATAAATCTATTTGCAAATTTAAAAAAATTTCACTTTAGCCGCGTTTATTCTTAAAAAACACCGCTAAATTAATAAATTAATTAAAAATTATATATGTTTTAAAGGCGTTTTTAGAAATAAATGCCGCTAAATTATAAATATTTTTTAATTGATTTTTTGATTTATGGGAGTTTCTAGAATAAATGGCATTAAATTATAAATATTTTTATATTGATTTACTGCTTTAATTGATTTTTATAAAAATGCCGGTAAAATAAAATTTTAAATTTAAATTTAAATTTAACGTCAGTTGCTAAAAAATTTAAATTCGGCGTTATGTGCATAAAATTTAAATTTAGCCGTGTTTTTAAAAACAAATGCCGCTAGATTCCCTAAGTTTTTTTTTATTTTCTATAAATACCTCCTTTTATTGAGAAAAGGGAAAAAAAAAAAGGGGACTAAGGAAGAAGAGGAAGCTAGAGAAGAAAAGAAGTGGAGGAAGAGACAAAGAAAGAAAAGGAAGCTAGGGAAAGAAAGGAAATTAAGAAGGAAGAATACGTATAAGCTTAGAGAAGAAGATGAAGGTCATGAAGAAGTTAGGAGGAGTGAAGAATAATAACTAGAGGAAAAAAAGAAAAGAAAATAAGAGCAGGAAGAGAAAACAAATTAAAAATAAAATAAAATAAAAAAGAAGGTAAATTAGGGTCACTTCCATGTATAAACGTGGCTAATTTAGGATAGTCAATATTTTATGGGATTGATATATTGATATATTTTTAAAAACTTCACATATTTTCATCATCGTAATTTCACTATTCAATAATATTGTTATTAAAAATTTTATATTATTTCAACAATATAAATATGGGTTTCTTCATGTGATAAATAGTGATTAGTTCTCATGAACATTGTGTATTCACCCCCTAAAAGCAAGCGTATTTATTAAAATAAACTTTTAAAATATACATATTATTTATTTATTTATTTATTAATAAATATAAACATACCACAAACCCTGAAGTATTGTATTGAAGAGAGTCAAGTCCTGACCTTTTACTTGGGAGATAAATAAAATGCCACTGATTAGTTAGGTTGAATTTAATGAAATTGATACTTTTGCATGTACATACTCATTGAACATGGATATATCATATATGCATTGATGTTTTCTAATTTTATGAGAATTTTCATATAATATCCCATACTATACAACTATACTCCTCTACCAATTAAAGAAAAGGTTTCCAAACATATACCCAATAAAAAAAAATTATATTTTCACGTAACAAAAATGTTGAAGTGTAAGTTTATTATGATTGTTATGAAGTTTAATTTAGAGAATTTTGTTATTAAATACATGAAAAAGATTAAAATACTTGCATATGCACTGCATAAAAATTCATATTTTCATATTATATAAATATTGGGGCATTTAGATGTATACACAATTATAAAAGTTTTTATGAGTACAAACACAATTGAACACTTTTATCATGTGTATATATTTTATTTATGATCTTCTTTTTCATTTTTTTAATTTTAAAAGCACAAAAACAACTCATAAACCCTGGGCTGGGCATAGCCATGCATATTGATGAACTTATTACCTTACAACAACACAAGCCCATGCCTTGGGCCGCAGAATGGATGATTATCCACTACTTTAAACAACATAAGTTTTCAGCTTCCACGGATTAATATTCTTGGGTCTTATCATCATGCAGATGCCAAATGCTTATAGTGAAGGGTTTCCTAAACAACACCTGCAATTTACTACAATTTTACTAGCAAGAACTTTCAAAGGGCGACAACCACTAAATAGCTTAGTGGAAGTCAATGATGCAAAGTCGAATCCTTATGTTGTAGTATTGTACAGTATTGTGTAAAATGTTATAGATATATTGCAGAAATATTGTATCAATACTGTTCATCCATTGTTTATTAGGTCTTTTGTAGGAAGAGTCATATTCTCTAATCCTTCTGGGTTACAAGGCAGGAGAGATTTACCATTATGTGATTGTGGTCCTTGATATATCATCTCCATGTCCTGTGTATTAGCTCGAACCACATAATAAATTCTTAAGGGGTCGTTAAGCTACCATAATTGGTGCACCATCAAACTAACTTATCCTTTCGACATTCTTTTGTGAGGCAGTGCTTGTCACCATTCATAAAAAAAAGTTAAAAAAAGACTTTCCAAAGGTGTTATTGTTGCCAAAGATGGAGACAAAAGTGAGAGTACTGAAATATAATAAGAGTGTTCATGTGGTGTTTCCAAGGACAAGCTTGTTGGCAGGGGAAAACCATCTTTTGCATTTGCGATTTGCGGAGTTTTGTGAACTTTGATAAGGATATCCTAATAGTTATAATCTGTTGATCTTGTGGAACAAGGCTCATCCATTACTGTTGTTGTAGTTGGACCTGACCCATGCTCTTTGTTTTTATTATGATAAAGGAACTATAACAATATATCAAAACTAGAAGAGTTTCAAGACAGACACAACGAGTACCAATAACCCAACAGTCTATTGGTATTCGGGTCTCTGTTAGAACCCTTCACAAATAGTGAGAGTTCGAATCTCGGATGATGGCACATTTTTATAAGAGTGTGAGTAGTGGTTGTGTGCAAATAGTCCCAGTGTCCATATGTACGCCGACATTATCTCCATTTGCTCCATCGAAGTTTGTGCTCTTTTGAGTTGTTCCGCTGGATCGGTAGCTCAAGATCTTTGGTCTTCATCCGGACCCGATGAAAAAAATGGGATCACTTCTTATGGATTCGTTGAGAATAATTCTTCTCCAGGGAAATATGTTGGTCTCGCAGAAACAATTAGGGGGTTTCAATTCATTCTTTCCGGAGAATTAGATAGTCTTTCCAAACAAGCCTTTTATTTGGTGGGCAACATCGATGAAGAGGAAAGGAAGAACTTAACATATATACAACACTATAACAACATATATAATCAAATGCTATTCGGTCGGATCTAAAATGAATAAAGAAATAGAATTTTCGAGATAAGGAATAAAAAAAATAACCCATGGATAAATCCAAGCAACCTTTTCGAAGAAGACCTCCTAGAGATAAGAGACATAGGATTAGAATTCGTAAAGGAAAAAGGAAATTGGAATTCTTTTTTTTTTTAAAAAAATATATTAAAATAATAAATAATAATTAAAATAATAAATAATTATAATAAATAAAATAGTTAAAGTTAACTAATTAAATTCAATATACATTCCAATTCCTTCCCGATACCTACCAAGGAAAATCCCGAATTGGATCCAAAATTGACGGGTTGGTGTGAGCTTATCCATGCAGTTATGCACAGTACCTTCATTAGTTCCTATACCCGTTATGTTTCTTGGCTTATTTACGAGTGGTATTTAAGCTCTTATTTTTGCTCAAGCTACACGACACACACAATTCTTATTACTATACCCAACTCATGAATTGAACAATGAACCTGTTGATTCGGAAAAAATACACCTTGATATTATCGATCATTCTTTGATTCAAGGAGTCATCCCATCTTAATTGAAAAAGGAAATATTTTTTCAAGAAAAAAAATAGAGTTCTGCTTCCTTATTGCTTTGGATTGTATAGGGGGTCTAAACTAAAAATAAGTACTATCATTACATGTATGATACTCAATTTAGTTGGAGATCCAATTTATTGTAATCGATTAGTTAACATGTTGGTTAACCATATTCTGAAACATGGAAAAAAAATCATTGGCTTATCAAATTATCTATCGAACCATGGAAAAGATTCAAAAAATTCGTAACATTTCAAATAAATTAACTAAAATAACTAGGTTTTTCATTTTTTTTGTGTCGAGTTATTAGTGACATTCATGATTTGTATGTGAATGAGTCGAATTACTTATCCATCGGTCTATTAGAGAACTATCTCTCCAGGGATACCAAGTTCAATGTTAATCAGATTAGTCAACATTTATATGTTTCGATGCAACAACAAGATCTTATTTGTAACAAGTAGTTTTGTTGGACCTGCATAAAAATATGCTACTGACGTGTGTAAAGCTAAAGCAACAGTAGTTAATAACGAACCATTTTAACATTTTAATTAGTTGATAATATTAGTTGACTATTTTTTGAAAGATTTTTCTCAGAGATTTTATGTGGTAATGCTTTCATTTCTATAGATCGACTGACCATCTATCTATAGAAATGAGTGAATAAAAACTATTCTAAACTCAAATGGAATGTCTTGGTTTCAACACTACGACATAGAAGGACTAGTGAAGGAGTATATAGAACTATTTCCTGACTCGGTATTGGTAAAAAAAGAGGGGAAGCAGAACCAAGTCAAGATGATACGATACGGAATGAATTCGACTTTCACTTTAAAGAGACATGCTATAAAAATAACCCGGTTCATGAAGATTCTTATCTTGATAGTCTATTGAACGTTCCCATTGCCGTGCATCCAGCAGAAATTGAACCTACGAATTTGTGAAGAATTTAATCTATTGATTGATTCATAGTCACTGTCATTTCTCCATAAAATTCATTCTTACCAAGAAAGAAGGAATCTTGTGGATAAGATAATCCAATAAAATAAGAATTATTTATATAATATTTTCTAATAATATCTTATTGAAAACTTCGATAAAAAATAATAAAAAAAACTAATCTTTTCTACTGTCTTTATAAACCATCTGGATAACTTCAGCACCCTATATATGGTATAGGGATAAGCTCCATTTCATTTGACAATAGTTTTTGCATTTTGGTTATCACTAGTTGAAGATTCGATGCCAATTAAAAAAAATACCTAAGAGCTTGAAACAATTCTACACAATTAGTGAAGCCGCAACAGACTCTCAACTTCTAATTTCAAGCACCTTTGTTTACAATTAAACTTAAAACTAGTTAACTCTCTTTCCTGTGAATAATCCTATTTTTAAAAATTAACAAAAAAAAAATCTAACTACATGTATATAATGAGAGATGCTATTTTTACCGAATAGATTCACTGAATAGGTTTCCCGAATGATGTGGATGCCCAACTTGTCATCCACATCCTCATCCACGTCATTATTATTTTTTATATAAACTTCAAATTTAAACCTTAAAAATCCTTAAATTCTTAATTTTTTTTAAATATAAAACTATATCTAAAATCTTAAATCCAAATACTACAAAATTTATACCCTAAAAATATAAAAACTTTAACCCTAAATCCTAAGCCCTAAACCTTAAACCCTAAATCCTTTGCCCTAAACCCTAAAGTGAAAATCACAAACCCCCTTTGGGGGAAGAGGGGGTTTGTGATTTTCAGTTTAGAGTTTAGGGAGGGGGTTTTTGGTTTATCATTTACAGGTTTATTTTTTACTATTAAGGTTTAAATTTATTATTTAGATAATAAAGAGAATTAATTTTTTTTTTTTTGAAATAAGAGAAAAAGAAAGAATGACATGGATGCTGACATGGATGCCGACATGGATGCCAACTTGACATCTACGTCATTTAGAAAACCTATTCAGGAAATATATTCGGTAAAAATATCATTATTCGTATATAATTTCTCTCTTATACCCTTGAATTGGTTTTTGGACCCATGTTGGGCCATTACACAGGCTTGCGGATTGTGCTTGAGCTATGAGCCATTAATCCTAATTATTGTTATTCCTTTTTTTTTCTTACTATTCTTATTTTTTAAGAATATTTATTTATTTATTTTATTTATTATAAACTGGAGCATGGGTTATGCATTACACTTGGATGGGCATTCAACTTGGGAAATGGGCATTGTGTCTATTGTGAAGAATGGGAAATGGCCGAGGCTCAAATGTTCACATTTGCCTATCTCCAAAGAATCTATATGTTAATTGTGATTTTTGAAATTTTTTTATTATATATATTTTTATTTTTTATGATAGTTTTTGTGAATATCTTCGTAATACACAAATGGTAATGCAATTGACACCGATGGAGAAGGCCGAAGATTTTATTTTTTTTCGAATATGGCTGGGAATCTAAAATGTGCATGGTAGTTTGTTCACATTGTCCCAATAAAAAAAAATGTTTTTATGTTTTTATTTGTTTTTCATGTTTATTATGTCTTTGCCAAAAAAATTAAATATATGCCAAATTGTATGTCATTAAAATTATGGATTTGAAATTAAATAAAATATTTAGATATATATTTAAAATTTTTGTTAGAAAATTAAAAATAGAATTCTATAAAAAGTTAAAATAAATCTTAAATAGTAAAATATTATTTGCATTATACATCTACTTGAACTTTAATCAATTAAGATTATTTTTTTTCATACTTATCAAAGTTTGCGCTTGAACCCACTTATGTGTTGATAATTTTATTCATTAGAAAAAAAATTTATACCAAAATTTTTAATTTTATTAAAATTATTCTACTATTTGATTATGGGAAATATGCATTCATACTAATATAAAAAGTGGATATTTATATATAAACCCATAAAAATCATATTAAACATAATTAAATATTAAAACTTTTGTTTTATAATTAGTATAAGTGTTTATCAATATTAATATCTTTAAAATTAATAACTAAATATTTTTATTTTAAATAATGAAATTTTCTAAAGGAAACTTCTTCCCTTAGAACTTTATGAGTTGTGAGTACAATCGTATGGATTGAGTTATAACTTATAAATTAGACATAAAAATTAAGAAAAAATAATAAAAATTTTAATTGAACCAAGTTTGGTGATTTATCCAAGATTGATTATTCAGAATATTCATATTCATAACCTTTCCTCGCTAGTCTACATCAACATACCATCAAATGCTTAGGAAACATAATAATAAAATAAAACAATAAAAATTAAAAAAGGTCCCTTGATGCAACATGCAACCATAAAAAAAAACAATATTTCTTCTTGCTTAAACAAAAAAGAGCATAAATTTTTAAAATTGGGCATTTGCAAGTTTGCAACAAGCTCCTCATGGCTCCACAATGTTTTGATTTTAGACTTTTAGAATCTAATCTTATTTAATTTTTTTGACAAATTATTTATCTTTCTTAAATTTATTTTTCTAATTTAATTATTTAAAAAAATTATATTCGATATTATTATATAAACGAAAATACTTTATAGGTACTAAAAAAAAAAAATCTAAAAATTAAACTTAAAATCCATATCATTTTAAAAACATTTAATATTATTAGTAATTAAAAAAAAATTCGAACAGGGTCCACACACATGGCTAAGAGATCCTTATCACACATCTGAGACGTATGAAGTGCCTCCAGATAGGGAAAACCAAATCTTAAAGCACACCATCATCATCTCCTCAAGATATGAACCACCAACTAGTAAACACGTGGACGGCTATGATGCTCCGAATCAATCCCCTCTTCTCTTCAAATCCTCGACCACTCCCAAGCTCTCCACGCAAAGCATCTCTCTCTCTCTCTCTCTCTCTCTCTCGTTCGCTCTCTCGCTATCTTGCTCTCTTTGATGGGGAACGTACCATCGATGCTGACTCAGTATGACATAGAGGAAGTCCAGGAGCACTGCCACTACCTCTGTGATGATCTTCTTCACCTCTGTTTTGATTTTCATTGATTGTTGTTTGGTTGATGCTGAATGGAGTGTTTGAATTGGTTTTGTGATTGGATTTTTTATTCAGTTTCGCAGCAAGAGATTGTGGCATTGTACAAGAGGTTCTGTCAATTGGACCGCAATTCGAACGGGTTTATAGCTGCTGATGAGTTTTTATCCATTCCTGAATTCTCTCTCAATCCGCTCTCTCAGGTTTTTTTGATGTTGGATTGTGGTTGGGAGTGATTTTTGTTTGTGTTTTTCTTATTAAATTTGATTTTGTTTAATTGTTATGTAGAGATTGTTGAAGATGGTTGATGGATTGAACTTCAAGGATTTTGTTGCTTTCTTGTCTGCTTTTAGTCCGCTGGCCACACCACACCAGAAGATGGAGTGTATGTAAATTGGTTGGTTGGTTGATTGATTGGCTCTGAAAATTTTGTTCTTTTTTTTTTGTGTGTGTGTGTGTGTGTGTGTGTGTGTGTGTGTGTGTGTCTTTGGTGGAAGTCATTCATGGCGATCTTTCAATTTTGGTGTTATATAAATATATATATATATATATATATATATATATATATAATGGTTTAGTGATTCATAGGTTTTTTTTCCAGTGATCTTCAAAGTTTATGATATTGACTCTAAAGGGAGAGTGACTTTCAGTGACTTGATAGAGGTGCTTCGGGATTTCACGGGATCGTTCATGTCAGATAAGCAAAGAGAGGTGCATTAATCCTACTAAAATTGTTTTATTTTGTTTTCATTGATCATTTGGATGATTATTGCGTTATATATAAAAGGAACTAAAACATGAATTATATGGCATAGCATGGATGGATTTCTGATATTACTTTCGCAACTGGTATATGCTCAATCTTTACTGTTGGGTAAATAATTAATGAAAATACTTATAATAAGATAATCCCATAGGATTTTAGAAGCTGTGTATGTTTATTGCAATTTTATGCTGATGCCATTTAAATTACTGTCTTTTGGTGATCTGTCAGTTTTCAGCAAAAGATAGTGTGGATACAATTTCTGAGGAGCACTAGTAGATTGGTAGGCAGGATATATGGGCGAGCAATATTTTTCAACTGAACTACCTCCTTGGCAGTAACTCTAAATTTTAAGGAAGTCTAGATGAGAGAGAAAAAGTATTAGACTGATAAAACTGTTACTTATCTTTGGTAGCGGAATTATAAATAGGTGGTGAAATATAACTTATTCCCAAAGTAAGCCTTAGAAAATTATCTATATGCAATGCATATGTTATCATGTATCAACTTGTACAATTCTTTGTGCATTTTATGTTCTTGGAAAGGAAGATCATAGTGCACCAAAGCTTTCTAGGGAATATGAATTTATTGATTATGTTCAGAATTTCATCCATAATGAAGATTTAATTGGCAAGGGTATTTTACATTCTTAAGAGTTTGTCATTGATGAGTATTAATGGCTGAGCTCATTTTTAATTCCTCTTTTTATTGACAATGTCAAGTTTGAAAATGAGAGAGATCTTATTTGTTGATAACAAAGGCCTTTTTTATATGAAAAAAAACTGGGCATTAAAGGGGAAAGGGTCACATATAGAGCTAGGCTGTTGATTCTTCTTTTCCTTCTGTATGTAATTGAAGATGACAATATGCTCATTTTCACCTTTGATTTGAAAGTGATGGGGACTATTTGGCTCTTTTTGTCTTGGCCCAAACAGATGTTTTTTTCTTTAGCTATCTGGCAAAATTAGCATCCAAGATTATCTTAGGTTTTGGCCTTTAGAACATTTGGTTGGAAATGAGGCTGAATCCATCACCAATTAGTATATTTAACTATTTAATAAATTGCCAATAGTTTCCCAGTTGCAAATTTTGTAGTGTGCTCTAAGTAGTGTATTAGAAGAGAACAGGTTTGCTTTCATCGTTTTTTAATTTGTGGTAGTTTTTCTATGAGAAGCATTCTTAGCCTTTGAAATTTTGGTGAGTGTCTTAAGCTGAAAGACTTTTTTTTTTTTCCGGTTTTTTAAATTATTTTTTTGTTTTTGCAAAATATCTTGCTTTTGAATAATACTAATATAGACTCCATTAGGTGACCTTTATGTGCATGCTTCATTGTTCACACATTTAAAGTTTTTCCTCTTTGATTAATAATTTATCCTTGTTCAAGTGTCATTTATATTATATTTTCTTACTTATGTATCATGTTAACAGCAAGTCTTGAGCCGTCTATTGGAAGAAGCCGGTTACACCAGGAACTCTTCTCTTTTATTGGATGATTTCATAAAGGTAATTTTCTAGGAATCTACAAACAGTGCCTTTTTATCCAAGAGTCTTAATGTTCAATTTATGATTTATAGCTCAATTTGCTCACTAGTTTGTGCTGATGGAGACAACAGATATTGAGCATATGATAGATTTGTGTTTCTAATGGAACTGCTATTATCCGCATAGTATCATTTCATTAAAGCAATATATTACTTTATTTACTCAAAGAAGCTATCTGCACAAAAATACTGATGCTATACCAAAATTTGAGCTGATTGGATACCCTTGGTATTTTTGTTGAACGAGGAACAATATGTTGTTCTGGTTATATTACATATGCTATCTATAGTTAGTGCAATTTTTTTATGGTCTTCAGCCATTCAATCAGGTTCGAATGACAACCGTCCCATCTCAAATTGTTCTTCTACCTGATGGTTTTTTCAATGCAAAGAAATAAGAAAAGTAAAGTGGCACCATTTATCTTTCATGTGTGACAGATATTTTTAATCCTTTTGATTTCAGTGTAACTGAAAAATTTTAAAATGAACTACCACTAGAGACGGCATGGACAAGCTTAATTGTTGGCAAGAAAATTTTGCTATTTATGAAATTTTTTTGCACTTGCAAATGTTTACTATTTCCTTTGAAGCACACACTCACAAAAAGCTATTTAGAAGCATTAAGTAACAATTCTCCAAAACTTCATGATAATTGTCTCTATAATTGGTACTCTGTTGTTTACTAATTCTTTCAATAAAGGATTTCATTCTTTCTGCATAATAAACTGGGCATCAAATTTCTTTATATATGTTTTGTACTGTGACTGTTTTGCACTTGACGGCTGTTTTACTGTCCATGTTGTTTTGTTGCTAAAAAATATCATACATATCTCCACCCACTGGAGAAGGGCAGATAAATAATTCTTTATTTCTGAAGTTCAATTTTCTGTTATCTGTACTCATGATTTGTGTGATTACCCAACTGTTTTCTTTTTGAGTGAGATGAAATTCTCATTTCTGCTGTGTACTATGCATTCATGGCTCTTACATGCACGCATCTTTCAGATTCTTGGCAAGTCTGGCATGAAAATGGAGGTTGAAGTTCCAGTTGACTAAATTGGCCTTCCTATACATAAGAGGCTCCAAATCAGACAAATGAAGTGTCTGTCTTATACGCTTTGTATCCATAATAAGAAATGTTCTCCGTTTTTTATCTTGTAAATTGATTTTTCTTATAGTTTCTGAGTTTATTGTTGAAAAAAGACTGGCAGATGAATGCACAAGGAGAAAAATTGGAGCAACTTTTTCTTATGTGTAAATTTTCTTTTTCCTTCTCTTTATTTTTTTGGTCAACATCTTGCAAAACTTGCAGCCTCGATGGCAGGTTTAGGAAGTCAACGCAAGCTTACTTACAGGCAAGAGCATGAAAGTAAGGAATATGAACAAATACAATTGAAAATGGTTTGATAAATATAGGCTTATGTGATTTTACTTTGATGGGCTTGAGTTTTGGAATATTTCCATTGGAGTCCACTTCCAAGGTATTATTATTTAGAAGCATTGTTTGGCTCCGCAAGTTGGCATCCTTGGCTGTAACGTGGTACTCATACCTCACGTGCCTCCTAGCTCTGGAAATCTTGTGATGATGAAAACTTGATCTTCTTCTGCCTAATTTTGTAACTTTTTTACTGTGGAATACTCGAGAATTGATATACACTTGACTTGTTCTATTGCCTTCGAGGTTGACCAAGAGCACTGTTATTCCTCTCTGCAAAGTGAAGCCAAAGAAAATGAATACAGGGAAGAAGAAAAAAAGGTATTTAGTCTTTTTTTAATCTTACTGATTTTCTTGCACAGTGAGCATATGCTCTGATCTTATTTGTGCTGTTAAAGCTTGTTTCTAAAACATTTCGTCCCATCAATCGGTACCACAAGAGCGCACTGTATTGTGAAAGAAATGAATTATTGATGTGCATATATATATATATATATATATCATCTTCGTTTGATTGATATGATTTTTCATTTACGTTGTTTGAGCAATTGCAGACGCACCTGTAGTAATCAGGATTTGGTTTGAAGGTGGTTGTGTTGAGTAGGCCATAGTTCCCGCCAATCAAGCTTTGTCTGCAGTAAGTCTTGGTGTCATATTTTGAAGCCATTCCAAGCTGATCCAAATACCTACCGTGTTGAAGCCGAAACAAATGTGAGCAAATTACTAGTTTTTCTTTTACTTCACTTTGAAACTATGTTGATATATATGGCATTGTCTCACCAAAAGCTGAAAACAAAAGAATTTGTTACAAGGTTTCTGCCACTGTTGTAGGCCCCTCCTGCTTCACCAACCCAGGCTTTTGCCGAACTTCCTGAGCTTCTAAGTATTCTCTGAAGATTTCTGAAGACCGATTCCTCGCCATCAAGATACTTGGGATCAAGAATCTTGTCAATCAAGTGCTCATCCACACCTACCAATTATTAGTATCAAACTTGCCGTGAAATTAGAGACACCAGCTGAAATTTCACTTTTCAGGTAACAAATTTAATTACCTGGACCAAGATTATATATGTGGTGACTGATTACATCCAGTGAATTTGCCTTTGTTTGATTGATGAGTTTACCCAACCAAGCTGCATCAAAGAAGCCCCCTGGTGCAATCACTAGTGGCTTCTTCACTGTCGAATTTTTATAAATTTCATTGATGATTGATTTCAGGGTGATAACATCAGCAGCATATTGATTTGCAGAAATTCTTGTTCCAATTCCATTCCCACTCAATTCATTTCCTAACAAGCAAAGATGCAGAGTGAGTTCAGGTGTTGATAACTGAAATCCCAACATGAACATTACTGCATGTAGGATGTTTGAATTTACCAAGCTCCCAACCATGGATTTTGTAACCCTTGTTGACTGTATAGCGAATAAGTGCAACGGCATTTGTCGAATTCCAAGGTCCTCCTACTGAACCATCTTGCATAGGAACCCGTCCATTTAGCGCATTCAATCCGAAAACAACTACTGCCCTGGTTAGAAAAACAGTGTTGATATGAAGCAGTTATTGTCAAAGTTCAGTAAGTCTAGAGATGATCACTTGAATGAAAGGCTCAACAGAAACAAATACCCGGTTTTTCTGAAGAAGTCATTGAGTTCATCCCATCTAGACTGAGGTAAACAGCCTTGAGTAAAACCGAACATTTCTGAACTGTTTTTGACAAATGAAGTACAAGGTTCTCTAGTATTCCCGACGCTGTAAATGACTTTGTCTTGCAATGTACCGCCTAGACGGAGTTTAAGCGGTGAAAACTCTGCATGAATAGTGAAAATCAGAGAAAGAAAACATCGTCTTTTGCTTGCTCATCGGTTTCTCTGATCTTTTTTAGTCAGTATCAGAAACTTGCCTTTGACAGCATTCGCCAGAATTTTGCTTGAGAGATTCTGCATGAAGCAAAAGGAGAAACACCTGTGTCAATCAAATTTTTAAGAAAATGACTCTATTTATTGCTTAAGGAAACAAATTAGGATATTCATTGCAGAGTTTTCAATCTTTTGATCTATTGATTAATCATTGATATTTTTTTTCATTTCAGAAAAAAGAAAAGAATGAATTATTTTGGTCATTGTATTGTGTTCATTTTATCTATATATTTAAAAAATGTCTAATATTAATTATTGTACTTTATTTAGTTTTATAGATGCTATAATCAGGGATGGTAGATTAAGAATAGTTAATGATTTTCCTTGTAAAGACAATATAAGGGGGACCATCTGGATGGGGATCTCTAAACAAATCCATTGTATAAATATATCTTATAATGGACCTAAACTAGCATCTATAAAATATACAAATAAAATCTTATTTTATAATCAAAGTTTAACAAATTATTCTCAATAAAATCCTAAAAAAAGAATAAAATTAAAATTTTAAATATTAATGACCAAATCTATTTGTAATAAATATTTTAAACATAAAAATAAAACATTAATTAAAAAAAAAATGATAACATTTTTAACCAAAAACTTATATTTTTGCCCTCCATATTTAAGGTATTTCATTTTCATGTGGTGTTATGAATTTAATTCCCACAAAACTAATAATATACAAGGTCTCCTATGCACAAGTAGTGGTGTGAGGTTTCTCATACACAGGATGAGGTTAGACTATATATTTAAGATAGACCTACACACACACACCTCTAACATCAGCTTGTCCACTTTGTCAATTCTCATTTAATTTATAAATGAATCATCTTAAAAAATGTCAAATAATGGGGAGAAAGACATCACCCGTCATCACCATCAACATATACAACATCTATCTCAATGATATATACATATATATAATACATAAAAAATACATCTATAATTTCAATAAATACAAACCATTCTATAATTATCCTCTTACAATACCAAAAGATTATCATTCTAAAATACACATAAAAAAAAGAAACTGTATCTCAAAAATACATACAGTAACAATACAAAATCAATAGACATACCAGATTGAGCAAAGAAGCAGAACCCCAGCTACATGTACCATAGTCACACTTCTCCTGCGGCCACCAGTCAACGGTGGCGCAAATAAACTCATTGTCCGTCTTCGCCACTGCCACCTTTCCATCAACCATCACTACTACTTCATTTCCCATCAAACTACCACCATTGCATTGATGAACTCCTCCCAAACTAAACAATACCAATATTATCATCCCATACAATAACCATTCCAAATTACCAAACTCCCTTCTCTTCATCATCATCATCATCATCATCATCATCATCATCATATATATGTATATATATTGAAGATAATTAATGGAATGAGTTGGTAAAGAGGAAGCAAAAGAATAGAACTTAAAAAAGGAGAAGTTTGGTGTGGTGGGGGGAATGGGAGTGAGTTTTCTTTGTTTTCTTGTAAGCAAAGGGTTGTGGTATTGTGAAGAGGGAGGGATGAGAGGTTTGGTATATTTGAAAAGAGTTTTTGGTTTGCTTTGGTTTGTTGGTGGATTTGGGAAAACTTATGTTGGGGGTTATGCAATTGTAGGGTGGTGGTGAGGGGTACCTATGAAACAAATTATGGAGTATTTTTATTGCAAATTATGTAATTTTATATTTATGATTTTTTATCATTAGGATTCTCTTTTATATGTTTAATTATAGCCTATTCATTATTTCCTATTTCTCTTTTGTAATTTTCTTTCCATCTATATATATATATATATTATAAGTATAAATTCAAGTACTCTAATTTATATATATATATATAATGTTAAATGATTGGAGATATGTGTGAAAAAGATATTGTATCTAATTTTTATCTATCATTAAATTTTAATATATAGTTATTTAGAAAAAAAATTAAATGCGTATAAACTTAGCTTGCAGGGTTTTTAATTTCCACTCTTACAATAAAAGACCTGATATTTTATTTTATTTTATTTAAAAGTTAAAAAATCTATCCCGCTTTTTTATGTTTATAATAATAATAATAATAATAATAATAATAATAATAATAATAATAAAAAAGCTTCATGCCTATACATCTAAAAAAAACTTTTATTTTAATCTATAAAGTATAATATTTTTACCTATATAACCTTATAAATGCTTTTTTCTTATATATTTGTTGAAAATTTGAGTTGCCAATTTTAGTTAAGTTAGTTGCTTATCATCATATTTAAAAATTTATCAAACTAGGTAAAATGTTGTTTATACGCCGTATATATACACACCATAAAATAATCAACATTTTTTTATTTAATTTTCATATACTATTTGGCATTTTGAGTTATAATATTAATAAAGTAAATTTATATTTTGGAAATATAGCTATTTATATAATTATTATATTTATACCATAATACGCATATGTGGGAGGAGAAATTTTAAAAAATGCGGCTGTAAAATATTTTCTTATAAAAATGTTAAAATTTTGTTTTCGGTCTTATTATATATCCTATTGAAAAATATCAACCTATTTTATTTTATTTTATTATTACTCTCCAGTCTCCAAAAGCTTTAAAAAAATTTTATCAAAAAATAATAATAATAATTTGTCAACAGCATCTTTCCACATTTTAGATGTCATTTAAAGAAGAAAGCTAAAAATAGGCATGTTACCTATATTTAAAAAAATTCAATCAAGATATTTATTAATATATATTTACTACTATTAATATTTTTTAATTTTGATCATCAAATATATTTATTTAAATAATTAAATGCCCTAAAAATAGGTTCTGCACCAATCCAATATTTCAGCACATATTCTTCTCTCAATCAAATATCCAATTTTTATAAATCCAATATCATGTCAATAACATACGTATTTAATATATAGGCCCATTGGATTGCTTTTTTTTTTTTTAAAGGAAAAAAAGCACATAGTTTAGAGAAAATTTATTATATAAAATAATTTTCTGGCTTATCTAAAAAAAAAATCAGAATCTTGATATTTCTAACAAAAACATAAAGTAAAACAATTGTGGCAAAACATAAATTAATAATAAGAGTGGAAAAACAACGGCACCGAAGTATTAACTTTAAAAGTTCGATTAAAATGCTCCTGTGTTATTTTTGTTTTACTCATATATAATCAAAATTTAGATGCATAAAATATCTCTCAAACATTTAATATTATTCATAAAAATATAACTAATGGTATGGTTGAAAATATAAGTAAAAATCATTTTCATAATTATAATAAAAGTTCTCTTAGCTGGTCACTCTCATATGTTTTTCACGGTAATCAATCAATTTAATTTTATTTTTTGTAAATTATATAAAATAGTATAATATTTTTTTTATATATGATAGAAAAACTTTATTCGTTAACTTTTTCAAAATATATAACATTCTGTCAATAAAATTGAAATTAGTTCTCCAATTTTATTTGTTTTATAATTCAATTATTTATTTTATTTTGGATTTTTTATTGCACCATTAATCATAAAGTAAAGTAAGCTAATTCATTACATAATTATTGTCATTATTAGTTAAATATTTAATTGGAGATTTATCTTTAAAACAAGCATTTTTTTTAAATAATGTTTATTAACATATTAAAATCATAAAAATAAAATTCAATTATGAATATTTTATATTTATGTTCATAGTAGGTAAAATATAAGTTGTTATCAGTTTTGATAATAATTTTTATTACATCATTTATTGACATATTATTCATAAAAATGTTAATATATATAATTTTTTATAAATATTATATACCAATATTATTCAAGCATATATTTATTTTGAAAAACATTAAAAATTTATTATAAAAAATTATTAATTAATCTTATTTTTTAAGATTACTGTTGATAATATTTATTAATAAAAATCAAATCATTTTTCACTTTTATGTCCCAAAGGGGGAAAAATTACCCAAAAACTAATTAATTTATATTTTAATAAAATTTCCAAGTAGATTTTTAAGCATGAAGTATTTGCAACAAAATGAGTGAGCCTAGCTGGATCCGGTTAGATAGGTTCTTGGTTAATCAAAGCTAGTTAGCTATGCACCCAAGAGTGCACCAGTCAAGCCTGCCTAGATTGGGGTTGGATTATATTCCCCTGCAGTTGAAGGCTGGCTTTTTCACCTTCAAGGCAAGAACCTTCAGGTTTGAACAAGTCTGGTTCTCTAAAGAAGGTCTTGAGGAATTGATTAAAGTTTGGTGGGATAAAGCAAACCCAATTGGCTGTGGGGCTTTTGCCCTACCAAAAAAACTCAAATTGCTTAAATCCAAATTGAGAGAGTGTACTAGAGTAAATTTTGGTTCTATCAAGTTGAAAAAATGGATATCTTGCATGCAATTGACGAAATCGACAAGGCAAAAGAGTCTAGGGCTCAAACTCCGGAAGCATTGATGAAAGAGACAAATATTCTCTCAGATCTAAACACCATCCTTAAAAAAAAGAAGAAATCTATTGGAAGCAAAGATCTAGAGCTAAATGGTTAAAAGAAGGTGACGAAAACACAAAATTCTTTCATGCCTTTGCAAATGGCAGAAGAAATCAAAATTTCATTTCGAGGATTCTTGACAAGGGAATTCTGGTGGAAGGATCAGATAATTTGGGTAAGGTGTTTGCCTCCCATTTCCAAAACCTTTTTGGAATTAGAAGAGATTCCAGATTCATGTTCTCTTGGAGCGCTCTCCTGAGAAATAAATATTTTCCGAAGCTTTCATCTCTAGAAGCCCCTTTCTCAAGGGAAGAAATCAAACGTGCTACCTTTGACCTAGGGGCCGATAAAGCATTGAGACCAGATGGATTTCCAATCTCTTTCTTCCAAAAATATTGGTATATCATTGAAAAGGATATCCTCACTTTGTGTGTTGATTTCCATAATGGTTCAATCAATTTGGAGCGTATCAATTGGGCTAGCATTGCTCTCATACCCAAAAACAACTCCCATGAGGTCTCGACCAATTTTAGACCGATTAGCCATATCAACTCGGGTCTAAAAATCATGTCTAAAATCTTGGCTTCGAGATTGAGTAAATTAATTGATTCCCTTACTGACAAGTCCTAATCAGCCTTCATTAAAGGTAGTTGTATCCTAGACAACATGTTTACTGCTGAAGAATTGATTTTTAGTTTACAAAAAAAGAAAAATTTTGGGACACATCATTAAAGTTGACTTCGCTAAAGCTTTTGACATGGTGGACTGGGACTTTCTGGAAGAGCTCCTTAATCCCTATGGTTTTGGTAGGCAGTGGGTTGGTTAGATTAAAGCAATTCTTCTTTCCTCTAAAGCCAATTTCATAATCAATGGAGAACTAAAAGGGTACGTCAGATATCTTAGGGGTCTTAGACAAGGTGACCTTCTCTCACCTCTACTCTTTGTGTTGGTCATGGACGTGCTTAGTTTAATGTTCAATCACGCCTTAGAATCAGGAATCCTACACGGGGTCCCGTTGGGTTCCTAGGGCAAGATGTGCCACCTCCAATATGTTGATGATCTTCTTGTTGTTACTGCTGGGGTAAGGAAGATCTAAGTATCACCAAGCTAATTCTCATCTTATTCGAGGGTATGTCTGGCTTGACTGTCAATTTGTCAGAAAACCTGTTTCTATATCACTGTTAAAAATATGTTGCCTGACAAATTTGGCTAAAACTCTTAACTGTGATAAAGGAACTCTTCCTGTGAATTGTTTGGGTATAACCATTTCTGGGAATCGACCAAATTGTCAAGTTTGAGAGGAGCTTATTGTAAAAATATGGTCAAAATTACTTACATGGAAAGCCAAACTCCTCTCTCTTGGAGGCAAACTAACACTAGTTAATTCTGTACTTTCTGCCATCCCAACCTATTGGATGTCTATTTTCAAACTACCTTGCTGGGTAGTCAAGGCAATTGATAAGATAAGAAGAGACTTCCTATGGTCCGGACCAGACATTGAACATCCCAAAATGCGATTGGTCAAGTGGCAGCGCATTTGTAGACCGCGTGATTAGGGGTCTTGGGGAATTCTGAATCTTTAAATTTTCAATAGAGCTCTATTAGCAAAGTGGTGGTGTAAAATAGTTACCAGAGATCCTTGGTGTGGGGAAAAAATCGGCCACTTCAACTACTCCCATTCTAATTTTGTGTAGAACCTTCACAGCAGACCGTCGAATAGAAGGTCTTTTTTATGGAATGGGTTGCTCCAATGTCTCCCAGCTTTTAACGCTTTCGTTTCGTTGATTGTACACAATGGAGGAACACTATTCTAGCTGGATAATTGAGTAGACAATTGTGCCCCAAAAAATCTTTGGTCAAATCTATTCAGTATAGCTGAGAGGCCGTTAGGTACAATCAAAGAAATGCTAATCCTCACCCAAACTACCTGGTTTAAAGCAAAATAGACATCTTTGCCCTTTCTACTCAACAATAACATTTTGGATGGGCAAGGATCCGAGGATAACAAGAGGTGGTCTCTCACCCCAAACGGAGTCTTTACAGTTAAATCCATGTGTGGTTTTCTTATTCATGGAGGAGTCACGTGTAGAATCACCAATGTGATTTGAAAAGCCCCTTGCCCAAAGAAAATTAGTATGTTCAATTGGCTTGCCTAGGATAACAGTATTCTTACCCTTGATAACCTTGAGGCTAGAGGTTGCAACAAGCTTGTGACATCCACCTACATGATGTGCAATGCGGAGATAGAAACTGTGGATCACTTGTTCCTTTCATGCCCTTTTGTTGAAAGACTATGGGATTTCCTATCCACGTATTTCCAACTTCCACCTCCCCCTCTCTCGGTTAAAGCCCTGTGGGGGAGTTGGCGCTCCCTCATTCCTGAACCTGCCAAGGAGATGCGGCTGTCTTAATCATTAGCTTTTTATTTTGGAATGTTTGGCTAGAAAGAAATGAACGCATCTTTAGGGACTTATACTCTGTGCACAAATCAATTCTTATGAAATGCATTCATATGTTCTTTCATTGGTTAAATGCAGTGCCTAAAGCCATAAGAGCTAAAATGAAGGAGCCAGCTTCAGTAGCTAGGCATAGTTTGAAGTTCCTCAATGACCAGACTGGGGCAGGCGAGTCTCTTGTGTTTTTTTGTGGTCTCCGGTAGCTCCCTTTGAGGTCTGGGTGACCTACTTTCTTATGCTTTTTCTTTCTTTTCCCTGTTGTGTTTGGCCTTCTTGGCCTTTCTTTGTCTTAGTTTCGGTTACTTTGTTACTTTCTCTTTTTTGTTTCCACACCTAGTGGCCTAGTGGATTTTGTACCCCTTTTTCTTTTTCTCTAATGCACGTGGTTTTTTCACTTTCCTCAAAAAGCAATTTTGTCGCGAAAGCCCATAATTTCACACATGTTAATAGTTTTTGCGATGGCATTTGTCTTCATAGGAAGCCCTCATAGTTTATGCGTAGGAGTATATCTGGGTCACAAAAACTCAAAGTGTTTGCGACGAGTATTTGTGTTGGTCGTAAATAGTAATGGTTTTTGCGATCAATGTATATGTTGGTTGCAAAAGCTTATAGTTGTTGCGATGGGTATTTGAGTTAGTTGCAAAAGATTATTGTTTCGTTTTGCTACAATGATTTTTTATGGTAGCAAAAAACTTGTTTGGAAGGCTATTTTAAGCCGTCGCGAAAAACATTTGTCGCAAAAGTCTGTTTTTCTTGTAGTGTAGTTTCATTTAAAATACTTGGATACCTTCAAATTTTCTACGGAATCTCTTATTATATTTTGTAACATGAAGATCTAATGAATCCATTAAATCCTTTTGCCAAAAGCTTTTGCAAGAATCATGCTAAGGTAGCAGTCTACTTGTGTTTCTGTTATGAGCATTTTATAAAGTTCATTTTCATTTTCTTTATATTTTTATATATATAATGATTCAACAATCTTTGCATGGAAACTTATGGATAAATCTAAATTTCCATTAGATCTCTCAAAAAGGAGCATCCAGGTTATTGGATTACAAATTTACAATGTAAATATTCATGATGTTTTTTAATACATGAACATGTTTGACAAATTAATTCTATTTGTGTTTACTTATAAATTACTGAAATGACAAAGAGATTGCAAACAGGAGAGTTGTCATTTTCTAAAATAATGTGTTCATTGATTTTTATGGCAATGGTCGATCTAAATATCACATAATACTTTATATTTTCATTCATAAGGTACTAAACAATCATGGAGGCCTTTTTTGTGCATGTTGATTATTTTCTTTATTTTGTATTGATTTCTGCAATTTGTTCAAACTATAATTTTTTTTTTATACGCAAGACATTGAAAGTTAAATATTGTAGTATATTTACAAATATAAAAAATGATTCTTAATCAATTAAAATAGAGTTATAGAGGCAAAATTTTCATCTCTATATATTGATATCTTTTAGTGACAGTTTATCCAGAGATGTTAAACTACCTCAAAATCTTTAGAAATAGTAGTATTAGATGCGGATTTGTGATGGTTTAAATCTGTCACTATAGCTTTTAGGGGTAGTTTTTATAATTTTTAAAGATTGAAAAATTAATCCGGCCGTCAACAAAAGTAATATTTGTTGTGCGCAGTGAATGCTTAGGTCCTCAAGAAGCCAAGCTGATGCACCTTTGGAGGATGAAGCATCACCTTAAGATATATAGATGTTATTGTTTCGGCAAAGAAGCTAATGTTAGTAAAGTAAATTTGCAATAAAGCTAAGAAAGAGAGTGTTGCCAGTGATGAGATATATATGTGGGTATGGCATGCTACCATTAAGGTTACTTGAACCTATAAAAAGGCCATCAAAGGAGTGTTGAAGAGATTGATGGCCATTGGATATATATCTTGTGAATGGATGGAAAGGGGTAGTTGAAAGAATATTAAGAAGGCTGAGTCTTATGGCTCATGATACATTAAGGTGGCAGGCTGAGAAGAACATGATCACTAATAATGTTTTGATCCAAAACCCAAAGCATTACTATTGCAAAGACTGCATTTCTTGGGTATAGAGAAGACAGAGACCGCCATTGTTGAGGTTCTTGTAAGGCTGAGCTGTGTTTGCTGGTATGAATAGAGATGTTATAAAGCATTAAAATTGCAGCAATGTCTCAAGCTTTAAGTTTTTTTTAAACAGATTCTAGTTGTTTGTGAGTTTAGAGTTTTTTTTAGGGGCTGTTTGGTTGCCGTATTTTCAATTACAATGTAAATCAATTTACTGTATTTTAACTTACATCATAGTTTTTTGGTTACTTGTAATTAAAAATGCTGCATTTAATTTTCAAGTGTTTGGTTTGATGTAAGTTGTGGGTTAAAACTACCATGTAAAATAAATGATGAGATTATCTTTTTTTCTAATTTTTTTATATTTTATAATTTTTTAATATTTTATTTAAAATATATTTTATTTATTTAAGTTTAATGTATTTTATTTATTTAAATATATTTAATTTAATGGATTTTATCTATTTAAACAAGAAGTAGAAATAATAACATTGAAATGCAGGGTTGGAATTGAAAAATTGGTCCTAAAGCTCTTGCATCTCCATCAGAAATATTTACACAAAAACCCGAATATTTTTATTTAATTGTTTTTGGTGGAAAATTTTTCTGGTGAAACAAATCTTCAGAATAGAGCAACACGTGGAAAAGACCTCCAAATGGCTTCATGTGGTTCTTCTCCTTCGTTGAAATATTTACAGAAAAGACCCTGAGATTTTAAGATATTCAAGAATACTAGGTTCTTGCCGGAGGTGATCACCGGAGGAGATGGGAAACCCAGGCGACGTCTGGCGAGGAGTTCTTCGGCTTCTCGAGGCCGCTTTCCTTGTTGAGCCTTTTGAACATCTTGGCTCCTAGAGCTCGGCCGGATTCCACTCTCTCGGCGGGCTGGTTATGGTCGGGTTCCCATTGGTCGAGCTAGTCGGCGACGTTGTTGATGGTTGAGCTCGTCGGAGTAGACTCTGCTGATCTTGGAGAACCGAATGAGCATCCTCCCAGTCGGTGACATCGGAGGGGAATCCAACCGCGTCAACGATGGCTATTGTTTGTTTTATGAGGGGTAATTTAAAAAAAAAACAAATGCTGCATTTCGACTTACGACCAATTTGGCCGTAACTCCAAATGTAGCAAAACACCCCAGTTATGTAAGTGAAATCCCTGCATATATGCTTTCACAGTAAACCAAACAACCCATGTTAACATTTTACTTGTAAATCAAATTACATCACATCTAGTTACGGGTAACCAAACAGCCCCTTAAAGAAATAGTTATTGAAAAAACTAAGATAGACACATGCTCTCTGCTAGCACAAGCTACATGAACATGGCCGACCAAATAGGGAATTTTTTTAAAAATCTTTTCTACACACATTTAACAATTTGTGTTGACAGGCTAATTGACAAAATGTCCTCAGAACTCATTTGATGAATATAATGGGACGAGAGACATTGTGATAATTTTTAAAAAGAGAGCTATGTTTAAAAGAAAAATCCCATTTTGGATTATGCCTTTGCTATGTGTCATATTCACCAAACATTGGGTACATTAACGGATCTACCTTATTAATGTGCTAATTGGATCCTTGACAGTTGACGTACTGACCTTAGGCTCAATTTGATGAATATAATGACCTTGGCGCCATAGTGACAACTTTTTTTTAATTAGAGATATGTTAAACAAAAAAAAACTCTTTTTTAAATCATATTGTATGCTTACATCTTATTATCCATTTTTTTGTGCATGATAGATAAGTTTATTTGAAAAATTTGGATATAAGCATGTTGTCTATTGCACTCATGGCTCTGTAATTCCAAGGCTCCTACTTGGTGTTTGATTTTTGAAAAAGCCTTTATTAAATTATTTTTGTACGTTCAAACCTTCAAAAGTATCATTAAAACAATGTTTCCAAGAGCCATATTTTTGGGGAAAATTACTATTTACCCCTCATGAATTTCAAATATTCCTAAACAGCCCCTCCAACTTTGGCAAACCCCGGACAACCCTTCCGTTATTGTTTAAGTTCCCTTTTACCCCCGACCGTTCACTTCAAATGGGTCCATATTATGAAATTCCATTGTTGCCCTTGAAAATGGTGGGGAAAAAATCGCCTAATCACATCATGTCCGACCTTTATACATACAATTTTGCATTTTTTTTTTGCCTTTCTGCTTGCTTTTTTGTCAAAGAAAGTTTAGAAGGGTCATCACATCTTCTTCTCCTCATTTGGTTTGTTCGATTTGAATTCTGCCGGTTTCCTCATGAGGTGAGAATTTGTTCGATTCGAGTGCTAATGTTCATGGCACTGACTTCTTGGGAATCGATGTTAGCAGAGATATGTGAGCAATGGGGTCTCAATGTTTCCCGTGTCAGGGTGAAGTTTATCACACCCGATGGATATAAAACGGTTTGTCCAATAGAAAACGAGGTTGACTTCCAGCGGATGTGTCACGTGTACTCCATCTTCAAATGCACTGTAGTCGATTTTGTTGTCGAGACAGACGATGTGCCATTGTCGAATTCTACTGAAAACGAGTTTTTCTCGTTATAAGATTCTTCTCTTTTATGTTTATCTAGTTGTATAAGTTCATTATTGTTTAACTATGCCAGTCTCTGTTTAAATATATTGCGTTTACATTTAAACATTATCTTCTTCGTTTAATTTATTCTGTCTCTGTTTAAATATTTGTGTTAACGTTTAAATATTGACTTAACGTTTAAATTTTTAATTTATCATTTAAAAACTTTATGTCTCTGCTTAAAATATTGATCTTTTTCGTTTAAACTGAAGTGTTAGCAGGTGGCAAATGGCAAGTTTATGGTATCCCGTGCCCAAGAATTAATGACGCCATTAAATTTTCTAAAATTTAACATAAATATCGGAAGACCCCTTCCTCGTTATCAGTCAAGCTCGGTTCCTCTGCGTTTTCCTTTTTTTTTCTCGGATCTGAAGCGTCAACCGGCTTATGGACTTCACACCATAAATGAGAAGGAAGACCCCTTCCCCTGGACACCCCCTCCTCCTCCTTTTCCTCCTCCTCCTCTTCCTCTACTTCTTCTCGGATGAGTTTCTTCTTCATGTGTCCAGGATATTCGCTTCAGTCAGGCCACATTTTTGAGATCAACTCTATCTTAAAGGATGTGTCATGATCATCCTCTTCTGGAGAATCAATCAGCCGCAATCACGCAACAAGTTAAACTATCTTTTCTTGCCCAAGTCGGAATGCCCGCGTAATTGCCTGAATGCGGAGGATTCTCCAGCAGAGGATGATGGGCAAGCAATTAAGTGGGCATTTCGACTTGAGCAAGAAAAGAAAGTTTTCACTTATTGCTTGATTGCGGAGGATTCTCCAGAGGAGGATGACCATAACACATCCTTTAAGACGGAGTTGATATTTATCACTTGAGAATTGTTCTTATCCTTTAAAAGCTTTTCTTTAATGTGCAAACATCATTGTCTACGTTTAACTATCTCGCTCTTCGTTTAAATTCTAATGTTATCGTTTAAATATAATTTTGTCTATTTAAATATCAGTGTCTTTGTTTAACCTTGTTTAAGTGTTCGTGTTCTACGTTGTACAGGTTGAAGTTGATGCGCATGTTATGCAACCGGCGTGAGCAAGTGAACAAATGGGAGACCTACTTATACCCGGACATACATTCAAAGGTAGAGATACTTGTTGAGGAAAGCTGAAATCTTCATGTTGGTCGTTGTGTCGATGATCTTAATAGATAAAAGAGGATCGAGTCACAAGTGTCCGAGGTCCGACTAGGCATTGTAAATGTTTAAATATTTTAAATGAAACAAACTTATTTGAGTGTCAACTTTTGATATTTAAACAGAGACATTCTCTCGTAACGTTTTACTTAAACATTTTGAGAAACAAAAACGGCATTGTAAATAAAAAAAAAATTAAACAAAAACGCTTATTATTTAAACAGTGACAACGGTATCTAAGCCAAAAAACAATGATATTTAAACAGTGAGACAATTTTGTTTAAACAGAGACAATATTTTTTAAACAGATAAACTTAGAAATCAAACAATGAAAATGATATTTACACAACATCAATTATATTTAAATGAGATATAATGTTATTTACATGGTATCAATGTCGTGAATAAAGTGGATGTTGCCGTCGGGCAGGGGGTGTCATTAAGTGAACGGCGTCGAGGGCGCATTCAATTTAAAAAATAACATATATTTTTAAACAGTTAAATGAAAATATTTAAACGGTTTACATATGTGTTTAAACGATATCAAAAATATTTAAACAGTGAACCGAAAGTTTAAACACTAAATCACATGTTTTATTGCCTCCTTTCCTTCGAGCGATGACAATATGGCTTCAATCGTCCATCAGCCACTTGTTCATTGCTTGCGCCCATACATATCGTCCCATGCATATCATTCCATCAGTTTGAAAATCTCTTTTTTCTGTCATAATCGTTTATTAAAAAAAACCATAAACACAACTTCTTCAACGTCGTTCACCTCGGCTCAATACCTCACGCTGCAAACTGATGAATTGCAGAATACTTCTTCGAGACAATGGTGGAAAGCGAAGAAAAACTTTGAGACAAGGATGCCCAGCCGAAAAGAAAACCTAAAGAGGAGGAAAGAGAAAAAAAAAGTATAACCGGCGCCAGTAATAATTGTCTCTAGGGATTACCACTTGTCGGTTACTTCAAGTGGGTCTATGTTATGAAATTCTTTTTTTGCCCTTGCGATGAAAGGAAAAATACCGCCCAATAACATCATGTGTAACCTTTATGCATACAATTGTGCACTTTTTTTGTTTGCCTTTCTGCTTGCTTTTTGTGAAACAAAGTTTAGAAGGCTCTTTACATCTTCTTATTCTTCTTCTTATTCTTCTTCTTATTCTTCTCCTCATTTGGTTTGTTCGATTTGAGTTCTGCCGATTTCCTTCTTCTCCTCATTTGGTTTGTTCGATTTGAGTTCTGCCGGTTTCCCGATAAGGTGATAATTTCTTCATTGTCGTTGCTCTCATTTTGATCATTCTGCGGTAGGGAGGGAGTAATACAGTTTATAAAAATGCAGGTTTATTATCGAGAGTTTTTGTGGTATTGCTAGATACAACGGGGAGGGACGAATGCTAATGTTAACGGCGCTGACTTCTTGGGAATCGGTGTTAGCTGAGATATGTGAGCATGGGGTCTTGATGTTTCCCGTGTCAAGGTGAAGTTTATCACACCAGATGGATATAAAACAGTTTGTCCAGTAGAAAAAGATGTTGAGTTCAAGCGGATGTGTCACGTGTACTTCATCTTCAAATGCGCTATAGTCGATCTTGTTATCGAGACAGACGATGTGCCATTGTCGAATCCTACTGAAAACGAGTTTTTGTCATTGTAAGATTCTTCTCTTTTATGTTTATCTAGTTGTATAAGTTCATTATTGTTTAACTATGCCATTCTCTATTTAAATATATTACGTTCCCATTTAAACATTGTATTCTCCGTTTAATTTATTTTGTCTCTATTTAAATATTTGAATTAATGTATAAATTTTTAATTTATCATTTAAACACTTTATGTCTATGCTTAACATATTGATCGTTGTCGTTTAAACTAAAGTGTTGGCAGGAATTCGGATTCTGCGAGCGCTCCGGTCCTACCCCATGGTGACCCTGATGGTGTAGGATGCCTTCCTTCCTCCTCAGATCAATCTGAAGTGTTGTCGTTGGATATCGGACAACGTTTTGAAGGTGTTGAACATTTCAGGGACGCACTTCAAAATTTTGCAATCAAACGGAATTTTGACTTCAAATTCATAAAGAACGAAAAACACCGAGTGACTGCGGAATGCGCTGCCGATGGTTGTCAATGGCGCCTTCATACATCAAAAGAATATAATAAAAATACTTTCAGAATCAAGACAATCAACCTGTCACACACTTGCGGAATGCACTTGTACAAGGACCGGCACTTGTACAAGGCCATCGAGTGACTGCGGAATGCGCACGAGTGATTCAGAAGCTCAAGGACCGGCACTTGTACAAGGCCATCGACATTCAAAAGGACATGTTGCAGGAACATGGTGTCCACATTCCATACAAGCAGGCTTGGTTGGGAAAAGAGCATGCCTGGGTGATCCTCAACGGCAGCGACATCTCCAACTACGATTTGTTGCTTTGGTACGTGGATAAGGTAGTTGAGATGAATCCTGGCAGCATTGCGATTATCGAAAGAGACGGTGAGCGTTTTAAGTGTGCATTCTTTTCTTTCAGTGCGTGTATTGTGGGATTCAAGAGAGCTTGCAGGCCGCTGCTGTTTCTCTATGGTACCCACCTCCTTTGAAAGTATCGGGGTACTCTACTGGGAGCCACAGTCAAAGATGGAAACAATGATTTTTTCTACGTTGCCTTCGGTATTGTTAACAACGAGACCGATGCCAATTGGACTTGGTTCATTTCCAAGTTAGGTGATGCTTTATACGATGAAGGAGATTATCAAGAGATAATTACATTCGTGTTGAGCAGGTCTAAGGGCCTTGTGAATGCTATTGCGAGAGTCTTCCCTTCTTCCCCACATGTATACTGTCTTCGACACTTGGAGGCAAATTTTATGAAAGCCAACGTCAGACTTAGGAAGGCATTGAGGGAGGACTACTGGTCTATATATTTTCGTATTGCGTGGGCATCGACGGCTAAAGATTTCAATGATACCGTGAATTATCTTCAGGCCACATCTTCCGAAGCCCATCACTAGTTGATTAATAAATCGGATATGGCACATTGGTCAAATTATCTCTTCAGAGGTGAACGTTGGGGTGAGATGTATTCAAATATCGCGGAGTCGTTCAATGCGTGGATCAAAGAAGCTCGGTATTTACCAGTGACAAAAATGGTCGACTCCATAAGGTATTCAAAATTAAATTAATTTCATTATTGTGCAAAAACGTTTTTCTGTGTTTAACTTTCTTACTCTTCGCTTAAATATTTCTCCTACCCTTTACACATAATTGTTACTGTTTAAATATCAGTGTCTTTGTTTAAATATGTTCATGTTCTATGTTGTACAGGTTCAAGTTGATGCATATGTTATGCAACTGCCGTGAGCAAGCGAACAAATGGGAGACCTACTTGTGCCTGGACATACATTCAAAGGTAGAGATACTTGTTGAGGACAGCCGAAATCTTCGTGTTGGTCGTTGTGTCGATGATTGTTATGAAGTGATTGACCAGTGCAGCAACTCTGTAGATCTTGCCAATAGAACTTGCTCATGTCGCAGATGGTAAGTTTATGGTATCCCGTGCAAACATGCTTGCGCTGCAATAATACAGACAGACACCAACGTTCATCGATTTATTAGTGGCTACTTCACCGTCGATAATTACAAACTGGAGTATAAGGAAGCTATATTCCCCATACCCGACGATGACAAGCCTATGGACAGACATCGTGAATTGCGTTTGTGACCTCCTGTGATGAGAAGGCAACCTGGGCGTCCTAGACAAAAGAGGATCGAGTCTCAAGTGTTTGAGGTCCGCGAGTTACATTGCAGTCACTGCCACGGCTCCAGTCACAATTGTAGATCTTGCAATGAAACTGTCACCGACTAGGCATTGTAAATAAACAAATTTTTAAAAAGAAACAAACTTAATTGAGCTCCAACTTTTGATATTTAAACAGAGAAACTCTTATTCTTAACAGGTAACACATATATTTAAATAGAGACATTGTTTGTTTAAACAGAGACTACTTTATTTTAACATATTATCCTACGTTGTTTGGTTAAACAGAGACTACTTTATTTTAAATGTAAACACTGATATTTAAACAATAAAATTGAAAGTTAAACAAAGAAAGTCAATTACATAAGTATACAGACTAGTAAATTTATATTGAAAAATTTGTCATGTTCTTCGAAAACAATGAATTGAATTTAAATTGAAAACAAAAAATATCATATCAATTCTATTTCCCCGCAGTCGAAGACCCCCCTTTCTCAGTGATGCCGGCTGCCCTCCCTTCCTTAAGTATGCGGGAAACATACTTTAATCTGAGATAAGGGACGTCTGTTTGCGGTAGCCGTAGCTTTTCATCGTTGAGTAATTGTTTGATAAACCGCGTGACATAGATGGTGCAGTCGACACTTCCTTTTTTTGTCGTGGGGTTTCAACGTCGTGAAATAGTGGGTACTTTGCGGTCACCGTTTCACCGATTTCCATATCGATACAAGTATCGAATAGTCTCCGCTGTCGAGGTATACAATTTGAGATTAGAATACCGATTATTTACCAAACACTATTAGTCAAACTCTATTTATCAAAGAACTTACCATTTCTAACACGTCTTTATCATACTCCTCACTTTGGCATGAAGAATAATGCATGTATTCTTGTTTGTTATTGTCAAGGACCACAATATGGAAGTGGCCATTCATGATTATCGGGAAGATGACAATGTCAACATCATGCAAATTGCGCGCGGTGTCTCCGATCATAGCGAAAGTCGTGTCAGACGCGTCTTCCTGCTTTGACATTAGCAGCGCCAGTGCCATCGGGTGGGGGGGGGTGCCACGGTCGCCGGGGCTGTGGCGATCGGGGGGACTGTCGTGGCCCGGGGGGGTGTTGCAATCGGGAGGGGTAGGGGAGGGCCTCTCCGGCATCGAGGAATGCGTGCGCGCGTTGGGCTGGAAGTAGGAGAACTACATCTAGCGCGCACGGAAAAGGTTGGCCTCTCATCTTGCCTTCGAGCAAGTGGTTCCGGAGCAATAGCATCCACCCGGTGGTTGGCCCGAACAAATATATCTTCATCAGCATTCGCCTGGACCAGCTTAGGAAACTAACATATGTAAACCAAACAATCTCACCGAAATCATTCAGTTTAAACAATAACAAATATATTTAAACATTTAACTTAGGTATCGCATGGTTTTAAACATAAAACAAAATATTTAAACTCTATAGAATACTTTTAAACAGAAAATAAATACTGTTAAACACTAAATACTATATTTAAACATTAACTACTGCTGTTAAACACATTGTTCATGATTTATTACCTCTTTTCCTTCGAGAGATGACAAACTAGCTTCTACAGTCGCTTACTTCCGGTAACTATTTTCACCGTAAGACAGCATCCTTGGGGTCTTACCGAAACAGACTTTCTTTCCGGTTCCGGTCAGCTCGTAAAACCAGATGTTCACCGCAACCGAGCAACCCTTAATATACCCAGTGTTGGTCTTCTTCCCCGCGCATCTAGCTTGCACTTGAGCGGCTGCTTGTGGAATATCCTCCATAAGCCACTTGTGAGTCACCTGCGCCCATGCGTATCGCCCCATGCCAGGTAGATCATCAACATAATCAAAGATCCAATTCGGAACCGAGCATGAGGTATTCGGGAAGAGGATGGTACCCATGAGGTACACCATCAGGAGTTTGACAAAATTTTCTTCTTCTCTCCTCTGTCGAACAAGTTGCTCAAGAGTTCTCTTGATGGAGTCTCTGTGTCTCTCGTAGGTTTTTGATAAATACCTCTCTTCGAAAGCTGAGCGTGTTTTCTTCTTCTGAAACACGACTGCGTCTCCATCGCAACGCAGACCAAGAGCGAGGGCCACATCTTCAGGCCTAAAACTCAGCAGGCTTTCCTTGATCCTGAACTTATTAGTGCGGCCATCGTACCTTTGCAATAGAGAATCAAGAAGGGCCCTTTCTTGGAATACAGCTTCCAGCTCAGTAAATGCTGCAAACGGTGTCCTCCGGATGATCTCCTAGTATCGAGGGTCATGTGAACTTTCAATTCAGCTAAGGTCTCCACTACCGGTGTCAAGTAGCATCGCCCATTAACTAGGTTGACCGCCATAATCACAAGCCTGCGACAATAACAACACATTCAACAGTATTTACAAATTTTTAAGCGGAAATATAAGGTTTTAAACGGTATCCTCTCAATTCTTAAACAGAGATATTACTTGTTAAACAGAGACCTAGATTCTTAAACAGAGACAACAATATTTAAACGGAGGCATACGTTTTTAAACTAAAACTTATTTGTAAAACGGAAACCTCATTTGTAAAACTGCAACCATATCAAACGAAAGGGAAAACGTACATTATAAACATTACACAAATCATAACAATTAAAAAACTATTTCGATCGTGTACTTAGACAAAAATGTAAAACAAAACAAAACCCTAGCCGAGAAATCTCTCTGTAGACTAACAAAACCCCAGCCAAGAAATCCCCTTGCAGACTTTAATATCTTCCAATAAAAATAGAACCACAAAACAAAACCAAAAAATCTTTCTTTGTAACAGAATAGTTAACATAAAACCATAATCACAACTTCTTCAATACCTTAGATTGCAAACTGATGAAATGCCGAATACTTGCACGGGACTTCTCCTTCGAGACACCGATGGAAAAGGAAAAGCTGAAATTACAGAGGAAGTGCCGGTAGAGACAACTTCGGAAAAGGAAAAGTTGAAGACGCAAGTTGAGAAAAAACAAGTATACGGCTCCAGTATAGTGGTCTCTTGGGATTATCCTAAGAAAAACCCCCCCACTTCCTCTCAAACCGCCGAGATGATTGCAGTGCCACGACTTCCCATGCAAGGGCAATTTCGTCCATAAAATTTAAAAATAACTCCGTTAACCACCGTTGCATGGTTTGGTGGTTTGGAAAACATTGAGTTTAAAAGGAGGGGGTTTTTAGGCATTGCCAAATTAAGGGGGTGTTTTTAGCAATATTGCAAACTTAGATAATTTTTTTTGGCAGTTTCCTGTATTTTTTTCATATATTAATAAAATGTATGAAAAAATATTTATTATTTATATTTTATAATGTTTCAAGTTTAATAAATCTCTTATTCATTAATTATTAATTATTTAAATTTAAATATTATAAAATTAACAATAAACCAATTTAATTTAACATAAAAATTAATTTTGCATTTTTATATGAAGTACTTATAATTTCATTAATTTATATAATGAACATTATCTGTAATTATATAAGAGCAAATAAAACAATTATTCATTAATTATTAATTGTTTAAATTTAAATTTTATAAAATCAACAATAAATCAATTTAATTTAACATAAAAATTAATTTTCTATTTTCTATGAAATGCTTATAATTTTATAATTTATATAATGAACATTATCAGTTATTATAGAAGAGCAAGTAAAACAATTATTAATTAAATATTTATTATTTAAATTTAAATATTAGAAAACTAACAATAAACCAATTTAATTTAACAAAAAAATTAATTTTCTATATTTATATGAAATACTTATAATTTCATTAATTTATATAGTGAACATTATCTTTTAATAACGTGCGCCTTTTTAAATTGATATATCAAATAAATTATAATCCAATGTTAAAAGTAATTTTTAAAAAAATTAAAATCAAATATTTATTTACCAAAAAATCATATATTTCTTTTTTAGTAGTTGTCGTGATGATTGTTAATCTTTTAAATATTTATTTTGATAATTGTTTATCTTAAATCAAATAATCAAATAAAAAAGTATATGTTACAAATTTATTTATATAAAATAAAAAGTTAAGTGATTAGATTAAAAAATTATTTTTTAATGATATTTTAATGATAAAACTGCCACGTTAGCATGGATGGACGGAAAATTGGACGGACGTTGGGGTGAGGGACTAAATTTAGCCAATCTGAATAATAGAGGGATCTTTTGAGGACAAATTGTATTAGAGGGACTAAAGGGGGAGATTGAGTAAATTACAAGGACTAAATAGCGTATTCTACCTTATTATTATTATTATTAATGGATGCATTAAGAATGTAAATGTTGATACGTTTCCCCTCCACTAATATCCCTTTCGTTACATTAACAATGTAAATCCATGAATCCTATTTATGGGAGTTCTGATATGTGTTTGAGAGAAGTGTGTTGAATATTATAACACTTTTCCTTATTATATTATTTCTCATTTATTTCCTTTAATTAAGTAATTTGGGAATATATTTTACTTTCATTTATTTATTTTTATTACTTATTTCTATGTCACAAATTCATTACTTTTTAATATGTTATCAACACAACTTTGCTTTTGATATATATATATATATATATTCTTTTGATTTAATTCTTACATGCTTTAGCTTTATATTGACTAATATTAAATTTATTATTTATCATTTTCATTATTTTAGTATTTTATTTTAATTGTTTAAGAATTCGATATCATGGCTAATATCGCAAAAAAAAAGAAGAGAATTCGAGGTTTTTTTTATCTCAGGAAACAATTATATATCGTCAAACCTTGATGTTAAGCTCCATCTAAATGCCAAAAACCTGGAAAAAACAATTGGGCCCATTGATAATCAATCAAAAGCATTGATATTCATACGACATCATCTTGATGATAGCCTAAAAAATGAATACTTAACCATTGAGGATGTACAAGAATTGTGGTTTTCCCTAAAAGAAAGATTTGAACATCTCAAAATGGTTTATTTGCCAAAAACACTTAATGATTGGGCAAATATTAGATTTCAAGATTTTAAAAGTGTGCAAGAATATAATTCTGAGCTATTTAACATAGTTTTAATTTTACATCTCTATGGAAAAATGGTGACAGAAAATATGATGCTGGAAAAAACATTAATAACATTTCATGCTCGAGATGATATATTACAACAACAATATAGAGAAAAGAATTTTACTAAATTCCTGAACTGATTTCTTGTCTCCTTGTGGTAGAGCAAAATAATGAATTGTTGATACTAAATTATCAAACCCAACCATCCGGATCAACGCCACTGCCTGAAACCAATTATGGGCAACGAAAATGGCGTCATCATAATGATGGTTATAAGAACCGAAATCGTGGTGGTCGTGGAAGACGTGGTCATCCTGGGGGCTGAAATTATTTCTAACCACACGATGATAAAATAAATGTGCATCAACAAAAATAACAAAACCATAATGATGGATTAGATAAGAAAAGAGATACATGTCACCTTTGTGGATTAATTGGAGGGTCATTGGTCTAAAATTTGTAGAACCCCCAAGCATTTTATCCAACTTTACTAAGATTCACTTAAAGACAAAAAGGGTAAAGGTGTTAAAACAAATTTTGCAAACAACTCCACAGAAACTAACTTTGTTGATGATATAATTAAGCATACACACTCAGATGTGTCAGACTTTCTCATAGATTAGATTTATAATATATGAACTATTTTTTTCCAATATATTATAAATATCATTAAAGTTATATTCCTTTGTTATGTTTTTTATATAGATAAAATATGGCTGATGATGAACGCATTGTTGACTATGCAACGACGCACACTGTATTGCAGAAGCAAATATATTTCACATCCTTAACAATGAAAAATACTTTTATAGCCACAATAGTTGAGCCATCAGACCTGACACTTTTGTTGTCAAATGGGACACTTTTGCAAGGAAGGTTACGGTAGAGCAGCACTAGTGCTGCCAAATGGGACACTTTTGCAAATTAAAAATGCTCTATATTCTCCAAAATCTGGAAGAAACCTTTTAAGTATTAAAAATATACGTCTCAATGGATATCATTTAGAGACAGTTGATAAGGAGGGAAAACAATATTTTTATATTACTCAAGTTTTTTCATGCCAAAAAATGTGTACTTGAAAGCTTTCCCTTTATATCTTCAGGATTATATTATACACGTATTAAAGTATTAGCGGGATCACATACGGTCTTAACAAGGAAGGTTAATGATCCGGAAATAATTAAACTATTACATGAACAACTTGGGCATCCAGGTGCTATTATGATGCGCCAGATTATTACTAGTGCCCATGCACACCCATTAAAGGATTATAAAATCCTAACAAATAATAAACATGTATGTTCAACATGCTCATGGGAAAGCTGATAGCCAGCCCTTCTAAAAGTAAGGTGGCTGGTGAATCTCCTAAATTTTTAGAAATAATACAAAGAGATGTGGGCCAATACATCCATCATGCGGTCCCTTTATGTATTTTATGGTTTTAATCAATGCATCGACTAGATGGTCCCATATTTTGCTTCTATCTACAAGAAATGTAGCTTTTGCAAAGTTATTGGCACAAATTATTAGGCTTAAAGCACAATTTTAAGATCATTCTATAAATACAATTCATCTTGATAGCACAGGTGAATTTACATCAAAATCATTTTATGATTATTGTATGGCAGTTGGAATATAAGTTGAGCATTTGGTAGCTCATGTACATACGCAAAATGGGTTGCCCGAGTCATTAATTAAAAGACTCAACATAATTGCTCGCCCAATGTTATTATGAACAAAACTGCCTACAAGTGCGTAGGGTCATGCTATTTTGCATGTTGCAGCTTTAATTCGGATCTGGCCCACTGCATGTAATTTATATTAATCACAACAACTTATTGTTGGTGAAGAGCCTAATATTTCACATATAAGAATATTTGATTGTGCAGTATATGTGCCAATAGCACCACTAAATCGTACAAAAATGGGTCCACAACATAGATTTGGTATATATGTTGGTTACGATCTCCCTCAATTATACGATATCTAGAGCCATTAACGGGAGATGTATTTACGACAAGATTTGCATATTGTCATTTTAATGAATCTATCTTTTTTTTTTAATTGGGGAGAGACATGATTATTCAAAATGAGTGGAAAAGAATTTGATTGGAACACATCCAAATTATATACATATGATCCTCGTACGAAAGAATGTGAACTTGAAGTTCAAAGGATCATTAAATTACAAAATATTAATTGCAAATGAAATACCTAATGTGTTCACAGATATAAAAAGAGTAACCAAGTCATATATACCAGCTGTCAATGCTCCTGTAAGAATTAAGATACCTATTACACCATTAAAAGAAAAAGAAATATAAAATTGATGTGAAAGGCCAATAGGTACCAAAGATTTAGCCCCAAAATAATAGGAAGTAGAAAAATATAGCTCTTGAAGAGGAGGATCTCTCATGTGAAAAAAGAGAGGAAATATGAAACCCTCAGAACATGTCAATGAAAAAGAATTAATGAGAAATAATATCTCTAAAAATAGTGAAAACTCAATATGTTATGTAGATAATTATAAAATAATAAATCGGTGGGCTAATCGGAGCATCCATTGGTGATGTAGACAGAAAAGAAGGGGGAGGGGGGCAGGGAGAGCGGCCCCCCCCTTTCCCCCTGTCGCTGGTGGGTCTGTTGATCTCGCTCCTTCTCTTCCAAAGGCCTCGCTCGCCGCCCCCCTCCCGACACCCTTGTCTTGCTTGCCCCTCTTCCTCCCCTCCCCTTCCTCCCCACTCCTTTCAATGTTTTTTTTAAATATATTTTTAATTTTTAATTTTTTATCTTTATGTATTTTTATATTTTCATTATTTTATATTTTTTATTTTATTTTTCTGTTGAATGATTTTATTTATTTATTTATTTATTTGTTTATTTATTTTTTCAGTTGAATGATTATTTATTTAAAAAAATTTGTAAAAATATATGTGATTGATTAATGTGCATTGATTTTTAGGGATATGAGAAATATTAAAACTTTGATTTAGTAATAAATAATTTTTTTTTAAATTATGATTACTTTAATAGAAGTTTAAATGAAAGTTATTATTTTTTAAAAATATTTAAATATCAGTTTATTTTGTAATTAATAAGATCTTAAATGTAAATAATTTATAAAAATTAAATTAATAAAAAAATTTAAACGAATTTAGATAAATTATTAAATTAAATATGTCCTATAGATGAGAATTTTTTTAATATAAAATATTATCTATATTTTTACAATTACAAATCAGAACAACATCAACTTAAGGGTAAGGTCAATGAAGTAATTACATTATGCCCTTTATTTTTTTTAAATCCCCATCTTTAAATTTTTTTAATAATAATTTTGAAAACTCAAATTTTAAAAGACTACCAATAATTATCATGATACAAAAATATTTATTTCTTTTAATTATAAATAACTCATATTGTTACAATTTTCTTTTTTAAATTTTTACTTTGTTGAATTTTATTCTTTAATTTTAAATATATCATTTTATCATGATTTTAGTAGTATATAAAAAGATAAACAAATATCTCATTTATTAAAATAAAATCAATTTTTATTAAATAAATTACAGGTTTATTCTAAAATTCCGTTATATTTATCTTAAGCCGGCTAAGTCAGAATCATAAAGAAATCTAAATTTTGAGAAAAATATTTATTTTGATATATTAATTAATTTTAATTATTTCTCTTAATTTTTACTTATTTTTATTAAAAAAAAAATGTATTTTATAATTTAAAATTTAAATTTTAAAATTTTTGTTAATTAATTATTTTAAAATTTGTAGTTCGGCCCCCTTCTATATAATTTCTGGCTCCGCCCCATATAGATAATTATAAAATAATAAATCGGTGGGTTAATCGGAGCATCCATCGGTGATCTCAACGGAAGAGAGGAAGAGAAACTAGAGCGGTGCTCTATAGTCGTCAGTCGTGGATGGGCTGGCTGGTTTTGTACAGACTTTCAAGCCATGTGCTTTGCACGACAAAATTGGCAATATACGAGTAAATTTTTTCAGGAGGTTACCAAACTATTACCTTGTTTCATTTAGGTATCCCAACTTTTATTTGAATAAAAAAGGATACCAAACTCTGATTTTTTTTCACCGACAGGTCACGCATAACATTCCAGCATAAATAAGCTGATGTGGAGCCCGGAATTTCACAGTCAGCGTGTGATTTTTAATAAAGTGGAAAACCTACTTGGACAAACTCATTAAAAACCACATGCTGATTATGAAATTCTGGGCTCCACATCAGCTTATTTATGCCAGAATGTTATGGGTGACTTGTCGGTAAAAAAAAAATCAAAGTTTGGAATCCTTTTTGATTCAAATCAAAATTGGGATACCTAAATGAAACAAGGTAATAGTTTGGTAACCTCCTGAAAAATTTACTCGGCAATATACCCTTGGAAAATATATATATTATATTTATTTTTTTTCTACATATTGTTTATTTATTTTTTTTTATAATCCAAAATTAATTAAAAATTACTATTTCTTTTACCCCTTCTCTCCATTTAATTTTTCAAAAGCATCTATCTATATATATATATATATATATTGTGCTTCTACTTATTATATATTTATTTTTTCAATCCAGAATTAATTAAAATTTTGATTTAAAAAATTACTATTTTTTTTTACCTCTTTTCTATATACATTTATATATATATATATATATTACAAATGTTGACAAACCTTTAGGTGTGTTTTGAGAGAAAATCAAACTCATAATTTTTTTTATCAAACGTTAATCTCATTATTTGTTGTGTATCTTCGTGGTGGTTTTAAAAAATATTTTTTAAAACATAGTTTTTATATAAATAAATATAATTTTCATATACATATATACATAAGAAATTATCTATTTTTAAAAGGGTATGTAAGTAATTTTTTTTATAAACAAATATCGATACGTTGTATTAGTTATGTAAATGAGGTTAATTGATTGAGGAAAATTTTATGCGCACAAAATTTGACTGTATGATTAAAAAAAATGAGCATTTAAGTCAAGTTTTTTTTTTTCTTCTCAAAATTAAAACTTTAAGTCAGGAATTGATTATTATTTTTTTTAGGGAAAATTACTGTTCACCCCTCGTAATTTTCAAAACTTCCCAAAAACCCCCTCCAACTTTTGCACACCCCGGACAGCCCTCCGTTATATTTTACATTCCTTTTAACCCCCCGCCGGTAAGTTGAAGTGGGTCCACGATATGAAATTACTTTTTTGCCCTTGCAAAAGGTGGGAAAAATGGCGCCCAATCATAACTTTCTTTATGCATAGTTTTTCAATTTTTTTTTGCCTCCTGCTTGCTTTTTCTCAAACAAAGTTTAGAAGGCTCATATCTTGTTCTTCTTGTTCTTGTTCTTGTTCTTCTTCTTCTTCTTCTTCTTCTTTTTCTTCTTCTCATTTGGTGTATTCAATTTTAGCTCTTCCGATTAAATTATGGAGAGTTTTTTTGTGCTATTGCTAGATACAGACGGGGAGGGGACGAGTGCTAATGTTCACGGCTGACTTCTTGGGAATCGGTGTTAGGTGAAATATGTGAGCGATGGGGTCTCGATATTTCCGTGTCGAGGGTGAAGTTTATCACACCCGATGGACATAAAAGCGGTATGTCTCATATAAAAGCGAGGTTGACTTCCAGTAGCATGTGTCACGTGCACTCCATCTTCAAATGTTACATTGTTGATCTTGTTGTTGAGAGCGGATGATGTGGCATCGTATCCTCACGAAAAGCGAGTTCTTCTCGTTGTAAGTTTCTTCTCGTTATGTTTATATAGTTGTAGAAGTTAATTATTGTTTATTATCCACTGCCATCGTTTACATTTATCAAGTTTCCATTTAAACACTATTGTCTCCGATTAACTTATTAACTTATTATTTAACTTTTTTTGTTTTAACGTTTAAGATTTATGTTTATCGTTTAAATATTTTTGTGTCTCTGTTTAAATATTGATCGTGTTTGTTTAAACTAAAGTGTTGGCGGGAATTGAATCTGGCGTAGCTTACATTTCCCACATCATGGCGAGCTCGAGGGTGTGGCATGCCTTCCTTCCTCATCCGATCAAGGTGAAGTGTTGTCGTTGGATAGTGGACAATGTTTTTGAAGGCGTTGAACATTTCGAGACGCACTTAGGAATTTTGCAATCAAAAGGAATTTTGACTTCAAATTCTCGAAGAGCGAGAAACACCGGGTGATCGTGGAAGGAAGCTTCGACTTCAAAAAAATGGCGTATAAGGAAGCTATATTCCCCATACCGGACAATGACAAGCCGATGGATGAAAAATCGCGACTGCGTTTTGCGACCGCTGTGACGAGAAGGCAACACGGGTGTCCTAGGCGAAGAGGATCGAGTCGTAAGCGTCCGAGGTCCGCAAGTTGCGTTGTAGCCATTGCCACGCTTTCGGTCACGATCGCGGATCGTGGAATGAATCATGTGCCGACTAGGCATTGTGTATATACTTCTTATTATTGTTTAAATATTGAACTTTATATTTAAATATATCTCTTACGTTTTAAATATTTATTCTCTGTTTAACTGTTATTTTTATCGTTTAAAATAAATTTGTATCCGCTTAAAATGTACAACGGGATGGTGCTAGAACAGAACCTCAAAACGAAACAGAATGAATTTAATTGAATTTAGATACATGTACATTTACATTGACAAAATTTGTCATGTTCTTCGGAAAAAAATGAATTGAATTTAAAAGCTGGTTTACATTTGAAAACTATTACACCTATACAATGACTATGACCCCGCTATGCGTACACTCCCCTACGGTTCGTTTTTACAGATGAAAAGCGGAGTTTAAACTAATTACATTGATATTTACACAATGAACTATATACTTAAACACTCGAAAGTGTATGTTAAACAATGAATCCGGATTATTAAAGAAAGAATCGTGTATACAAATATAGAAAGAATGACTAAGAACCCGCTTGCGAAGACTCCCCTCTGGCTGTGATGCCGGCTGCCCTCCCCTCCCTAAGTATGCGGGAAACATACCTTAATCGCAGATAAGGGACGTCAGTCTGCGGTACCCGTAGCTTCTCACCGGCGAGTAACTGCTCGATAAACCGCATGACATAGGCAGCTGCGATCGACACTTCCTTTTTTTACGTCGTGGGGCTTCGATTGTCGTGAACAAGCGGGTACTTTGCGATCGCCGACTCGCCCAACTCCATGTCGATACTGGAGGTCGAATAGGTTCCGCTGTCGAGATATACAAGTTCATATTAGAATGCCGATTATTTACCGAACACTATTACACAAACACAAATTATTAAAGCACTTACCATTTCTAGCGCGTTTTTATCGTATTCTTCGCTTTGGCATGAAGAATAATGCCCATATTCTTGTTTTTTTCATTGTCAAGGGACGATGACATGGAAGTGGCCACTCATAATTATCGGGAGGATGAGCGATGTCCACTTCATGCAAGTTGCGCGTGGCATCTCCAATCATAGCCATCGTGGATTCATGTGCGTCGTCGCCTTGCTTTGACATGAACAAGGCCGGTGGTGCGTGTGATGGAGCGCGCCTCTTATAACGATATGGCACTACGCTCATCGTCTTTTTGCAAGATACATACGAATGCGTCCATCACATCGATGCGTGACCATCTCCTTCCCCTCGAGCGGTCGAATAGATTGGCCCGTGTGGTGCTGACAGAGTCATTCTTCCACACGACGAGTCTTTCGTGGTTGAGCGGAACAAAGACATGTAAACAATGTTGTAAGTATAAAAATTAAAGCGTTAAAGTATAAACTTTAAATTCTATATTGAATGTTTAAGCGAGTAGCGGTAATATTTAAAGGGTATCACTTATAAGTTAAATGTTATCCAGTAAATTTTTAAAGCGTTAACGCTCCTACTTAAATGGTAACTAAAAGCAGTTTAAACAATATCATAAAAAAACTTCAAACTTACTTGTCCATAGAGGGCGGTTGAGGAAGATCCTTATCAACTCACGCTCGTACTTATTGAGTAGCGATTGGTCAGCGTATTTTTTTTCTTCGAATGAAGACTTTCCGAAGTTCTTCTACTTTTTATTGGCTTCCTTTAATGGGGGCACGACGGGCGGCATCAGCGGGAGACACTTCCTTACATGCTTCTTGTTCTTGTGGGATTGTGTCTGCCTTCGATGCGGCACGGTCAGCCGTTGGTTCCACCGTGAATTCCACTTCGTTGAGGATAGACTCAACGACCTTCTCAACCGTGAGTTCCACGGCAGCAGCATCAATGGGAGACACAACGTTGTCTGGTTGTTCTTCTTCATGGATTGTGTCCATCTTTGATGCCGCACTGTCAGGCGCCGGTTCCACCGTATGCATGATGTCGTCAACAACAGAGTCGACGATCTTTTCCACCGCGGCAAACTCAGCGCCATCTTCAATCTCCTCCACCGTGATGGGCATGTCATCAACGTTAACAACATCAGCCGCCGATGGTGCTGCTGCCGATGGTGCTGCTATTATTTCATCGTCAGCCGGCACGGGTGGAGACGGAGGCATTATTGTTTTCCTCTTTTTTGCAAGCTTCTTCGAATGAGGCCGTCTTTGAAGGGCCACCCCGATGATGTCCTCGTCGTCGAACTCCGACGGCGTATCCGTCCCGGGTGCTTCATTTGTTTGAAGGGAAGGCGCAGTCGATTGTGACTGTGACCGGCCTTCCAATGCCTCCACCCGAGCGACAAGCCGAGGGAACTCGGTCATCAAAATCTGGCAAGCCTGCATGAGAGTTGTAGTGACATCCTCGCCTAGTGCCGGCAGGGGAGCTGCCACGTTCGGGGGGGCTGACACGGTCGGGGGGGAAGCCACGGTCGGGCGGGGTGGGGGAGGGCTTCTCCGACCTCGACGAATGCGTTTTTGGCACAGGCGAGGAGAGCGGCGTCCAGTAGCGCAAGGAAGAGGTTGCCCTCTCATCTTGCCTTTGAGCAAGCGGTTCGGGAGCAATAGCATCCGACCGACGGTTGGCCGAACAAATACTTCTTCATCGACGATTCGCGGAACCATTTCAGGGAAACTAGCATGTGTAAAAGCAAACAATCTTAGCGAAATTATTTAGTTTAAACAATTAAAAACTATATTTACACATGTAACTTCGTATATTTAAAGCGTTATAACCTATTGTGTTAAAGCGATGAAACAAACAAATTAAACATTAAACTAAAAAGTTTAAAGCGGTAGTTGAACAAAGTTAAAGCGGTAAGTTATAATGTTAAAGCGATAGATGAATAAAGTTAAAGCGGTAAATGATATGGTTAAAGCGTTAACGTCTCGAGTTAAATAAAATATTTTTTTGAATTATTACCTCTTTTCCTTCGAGAGATGACAAACTCGTCTCTATCGTCAGCTTGCTTCCGGTAAGTATTTTTCACCGTAACACGAGCATCCTTGGGATCTTGCAGAAAGCGGACTTTCTTTCCGGGTTCGGTCACTCAGTAAAACCAGATGTTAAGCGCTACGTGCAACCCTTAACATACCCGGTGTTGGTCTTCTTCCCCGCGCATCTAGATTGCACTCGGGTAGCGGCTTGTGGTATGTCCTCCATAAGCCACTTGTGCGTCGCTTGCGCCCATGCGTAGCGCCCCATTCCAGGTAGATCATCGACATAATCAACGATCCAGTTAGGAACCGAGCAGGAGGTATTTGGGAAGAGGATTGTACCCAGGAGGTACACCATCAGTAGTTTGGCAAAATTCTCCTCTTCTCCCCTTTGTCCAACGAGTTGCTGAAGAGTGCTCCTGATGGAGTCTCTGTGTCTCTCGTACGTCTTCGATAAATACCTCTCTCGAAAGTCGACCGTGTTTTTCTTCTTACGAAACACGATCGCCTCCCCATCGCAACGCGAGCCAAGAATGATTGCCACATCTTGAGGGCTCGAAAGTCGACATGCTTTCCCGATCCCGAATTTATTGGTGCGGTTATCGTATCTCTGCAACGAGAGTCAAGAAGGGCCCGCTCTTGGTATACTGACTTCCAACTCGATGAAATCTCTGTGAGCGGTGTCCTTCGGATGATCTCCCGATGTCGAGGGATCATGTGAACTTTCAATTCGACCCACGGTCTCCACTCACGGGTGTCAAGTAGCATCGCCCATTAACTAGATTGACCGCCATAATCACAAGCCTGCGACAATAACAACACATTGTTAAGCGGAAATGTAATTTGTTAAACGGTAAACACTCAGTTCTTAAACACTGATATCATTTTTTTAAGCGATGGCGTATACTATTAAAGCAGAGATACAAATAATTAAAGCGGAGACGAACTAACTTAAAGCGGTAAAAGCTCATTGTTTAAAGCGGAGACCTCATTTTTACAAGCTGCAACCATATCAGCTGAAAGGGTAAAGCGTAGATTATAAACATTACACAAAAGCACAACAATCGGAAAAACCATTTCGATCGTATACATGAGCGAAAATGTAAAAACAAAAACAAAAAAACCCTAGCCGAGACATCTCCCTCGAGACTAACAAAAACCCGAGCCGATTAATCCCCACGAAAGCTTGATGTCTTCCAACAAAAAAACAAAATCACAAAACCAAAAAGCGAAAAAAATGTCTCTTCGTAATGGAATAGTTAACAAAAAAACCATAATGAATACCTTAGACGCAAAGTGACGAAATGCCGAATACTTGCACGGGACTTCTTCTTGAGGCACGGTGGAAAGGGAAGAGTGCCGGTGGGAAGAGAAGAGTCGGAGACGCGAGTTGAGCTGAGTCGCGAGTTGAGAGAAGACAAGCAGTTTGTAATGCCTAAGAAAAAAACCCACCCACTTCCTCTCACACCGCCGAAATGGGTGCAGCCACGACTTCCCGTGCAAGGGCATTTTCGTCCATAAAATTTTAAATACACTCCGTTTAATGCCGTTACGTACTTTGGGGGTTTCAAAATCATGGAGTTGAAAAGGAAGGGGTTTTTGGGTATTCCGAAACTATGAGGGTTTGTTTGGCAATTTGGCAAAGTTGTAGAGTTTTTTTGGCAATTTCCACTTTTTTTTAAATGTAATGTGTTTTTCCACTATCAGTCTGTCGTTATTAATTTATTATTATCATTAGGTAATTGATTTATTTTGTGTTTTAATTAGAAATATAAAGTATCTGATTTTTGAAAATAAGGCATAAAAAAATATTTTCTAAATTAAATATTTATCTTAAATTATGTGTTTTTACCATTTTTTTTAAATGGGCCTATAATGTATTTGAATATGTATAATTAGTCACAAGATATTGCATTTATTAATATTTGGTATTCGATTGAGTGAACAATATATATGTGTAAAGAAATATAGGTTGATATATTTGAATAGGATATATATGACAAAAACTAGGACCAAACATTAACTTCATTTTCATTCACTCATATAAATATATTACAAGGAAATATTTTACTTATCACATATCCTGAAACTTCTCCTCTCACATGCATATATAGGGGTCATTTAGTATGTGAGAAAGTAACAACTTTACAAGAGAAAGTAAACTTGTGAAAGATTTTCACACTTTTCGTTTTAATATGAACTATGCAAAGTAACGGTCTTCGGGTAAATTTCTTGAGTGGTCACCTAACTTTAGTGTTATATCAAATCAGTCACCAAATTTTAATTTGAATCATTTTGGTCACTTTACTTTAATCTTGTTACACCGATAAGTCATCGGCTAATTTTTCACACCCCTTTGCTTATGTGGCAACCGGAGAACTCCAATCATCCTCTGACTGTGTCCAAGTCAACAAGTCTATTCATACTCCTTCTTTGTACGATCCTCGTTGGGAGATGCCCATCACTCGAGTCTCCGTTGGTGCTTCTGTTTCTCTAATGCATTCTGCTTGCCACTCTTGGATGACACTGAAGGAGAAGACGCGGTGATCCAGTCGCTCCTTGGAGGCTATTTCTTGATCTCCAAGCAGATCCACTCCATCACGTAGTCCTTGTTGGATAGCACGCCACCCAGTCTTTTCCGGCTACTTCTTTGGGTTTCACTGTCGACACTCAGCCTATCGAATCCTATCGTTTCTGAAGTCGAAGCCACATCCACACAACCCCAGCAACCTCGATTTGAGAGGATGTCATCTCGGTTTCTTCAACTCTGGAAAACTGTCATCCTCCTCCTTCCCTTGTGTTTTCATCTTCTAATAGGTCTCTGTTGTCACCTTCGTCGTAACTAAGCTCTCTACTGTGATAACTGATGTATCATCTTTGATTTTTTTAGGCTTCTCGATGGCATCCTCTTCATCACGCTGAAGTTCATCACCGATAGAGCTCTTGAATCTTACAAGACCAAAGCCAATGATCCGAGCAGAGAGATTGGCATCAAGGAGAACGTTGCTGGGCTTGATATCTCCATGGATCACCGGGGGGTCACATATAGAGTGGAAGAACTGAAGGCTTTGGGCGATGTTGAGGGCCATGGAGAAGCGGCGAGATAAGTCACGGAGCTCTCGGCAATGGCAGTCGAGCAACACGTCTTGGAGACTACCGTTGTCCATCAACTCGTATACCAAAAGGACTCGTCACCCCAGAGATGGATCATCATCGTCGATGCTCGTCTCCTGCTTGAAGCATCGCCATTGGGCTTGCTTGGATCGGGAGTGGCACCCACCGATGATCCAAGGTGACCATCTTCTCCCTGAGGGCGAGCTCATTCAAAAACTGGACATCGCCAATGATTATAATCACTACTCAGTTGGTGGTAGGATGTGGAGTGTATGAAACTTGCTGACGTGAGGTGGACGTGGTCAGAGGATGATTGGAGTTCTCCGGTTGATACATATGCAAAGGGGCGTGAAAAATTAGTCAATGACTTACCGGTGTAACAAAATTAATGTAAAGTGACCAAATTGATTCAAATTAAAATTCAGTGACTGATTTGATACAAGATTAAAGTTAGGTGACCACCCAAAAAATTTATCCAACGGTCTTCATGTAATTACTTTCCCTTTGACTAGGGAAATTGATTCATAGGGGGGACGGTGTGAAAAGGATTACACAGTGGTTGTGTAAATATTAGGCGAGTGAAATTCCGATACAACCCTTATTTAAATAAATTTTTTCTTGATCTTTTCTTGGTTTTGAAAACCCTAGAGCAAAACTCCTTGTTTTTCTTTTCTTTCCAAAACTCTAGGGCAAGAGAGATCACTCATTAGATTTTTCTGATTTTTTTTTTATTTTTTTAATTTTTTTTGGTTAAATTTTTATATTTTTGGAACTAGATTTTAACTTCTTGTATGGTTTTAACGAATTCATTTGATGTTACAAGGATTTAGTGATGGGATTTTAACTTATATATATATATAATTTTATTAACTAAAGTAATCAAGGGCAAAATTGATAATGCATATAACTTTACATAGAAACATATTCATGCCAAACGAAGGAATTAACTTTACCTGCATTACAATTACAATTTTTATTATATATACCAAACATAGTTTTGATACTTTGCAGGGAAGGGAAAGTAATTGCAGGGAAAGACTTTACAGTGAAAGACTTTACAGGAAAAGTCTTTCACTACAAAGCACCAAACGACTTCTCCACTCACATATGTGTATTATTATGGCTACAAGGTACATAGTCTTTTTATCACACATATGTGTATTATTATGGCTACAACATACGTAGTCTTTTTATCACTGAATAGTCCAAGTATTTTTATAAGACTTGAGCCCAATCAAGGGCACTCTTTCCTTGGTGAAACCTCTGCTGAAACACCTCAACATAGTCCTTCACCTTCACATTTTTGTACATCCTTGGTCTCATATCATTCACTAGTTCATCTACCGGTCCTATCACTTTTCCGGGTAGATTTGCACAAAACATAGCAATAGATATCCTATCCTTATCCGAAAATGTGACCACCCTATGAACAGGGCTCTTAAATATTCCATTGCTCATTATCTGCATAATTTAGAACAATGTTATAAAGTTAATTGCATTTTGTCAAAAGTAACTCGGACTGAAAATTTTGAAAGTATTTTACCTCCATTTGATCTCCTATATTAATGATCAAAGCATGAGGGGAAGTGGTCACTGTGATCCATTCGCCGTCATTCATTACCTGAAGTCCCTCCACATCTTTGTCAGGTAAAATTACAGTGATCAGAGTGCCATCAGAGTGAGGTTTGACGCCGAACACAAGATCAGGCTTTGAACAACATGGATAGTAGTTGAATTTTGCCAATATTGAGAACTTGTCTCCGAGATGGCTTTCAAAGGAATCTTGATTCAGTTCCAGTGACTTTGCAGTTGTCTTTAGGACATCCTCGACTAACTTTTTTGTCTTCATTGTAAATTCATGCAATACATCCCTGCATGCGTAATTCATGCAAGCCAGTAATAAATTTATTTGCTATGTGCAGCTTGATGTATTCTTGTGCATATAGATAGATTATATATGGTTCACTTCTCAATCTTATCAAGCGTTTTTCATTTTCAATGAAGAGAGAACATGTTAGTTGGACAAAATATAATTAACCAAGCAAGATACTGCATTCGGTAATCTGCAAAATATATACAATCCCCTGATTGTCATGATGATTGCGAATAAATTACTGAAGCATAATATCACATCTAAATCCCAATTTTTCTCCATGAGATTTGTCATTATTTGCATACTTCACTGATAATTGCAGCTAAATGAAGCAGCCCTTAATTTTAACACTTGCATGATCCAACCAAATAGAGTTAAACAAAAAAAAAAAAAAATGCCTTTTCGGCAATTTGGTGATTGAATATTAGTTATAACAGAAATAAATGATCAGTTTATGTGGAAAAAACCACATGCAACACTTGAAACTTCATGACAGTACAGACGGTCTAATACCTAAAAGAAGTTGGATTTGTTGGCCAAAGTTCTGGTTTCGTTTGATCTTCAGGTTGGACAAAGAGATAAAGGCGGTCAGTCCAGTCAAGGATCTGGCCTTCTACTTTAACTTGATCATTTCCATATCCCTCTCTTCCAAACATTCCATCTCTTATATTGATATATTTTTTCTTCTCCTCCACTGGAAGTTTAAAGAAAGCTCTTGCAACATCTCTGACTTCATCCAGAAAGGATGGTGGCATACCATGATCAATAACCTAAAACATGTAATTAAACTAGTTATGACATCTTATCTAGCAAGATTGATGCAACAGATCATATATGCATAAATTTTGAGTTCATTAACAAAGAAATAGATCAGAAATAAAAATTCTTGGTTCTGTTTTGTTCACCCTGTTTTGTATTTTGCACCAAAAAGCAAGGCCTCAACAAAAACATTCTTTCATTTCCATATCAATCAAAACCCCAACATATTTAAAAAAAAAAACGCCAAAAATCTCATCTTTTCTGCATTCTTCTTCAATCCAAACAAGCCCAGATCTCAAATGGGGGAGAAGAAAGAGATCACCTGAAACATGCCCCAGGACTGAAGGGCGGCCTTGATCTCCTCGGCCTCATCCGGCTGGCCAAGATGGACGACGGGAAGCGGAGAAGCCAGCAGCGGCTTAGCATCGGCTGGGCGTTGGGACTCTTTTACTATATACTCAATGGGCCGCGCTTCACCGGCCTCCGACCTCTCTTGGACCATCTTGCGCTCGGTGCACACGCTCTTCACTGCTCGGCTCATCGGAGCATCCATCGATGATCTCAACGAAGAGAGCAAGAGAAACAAGAGCAGTGCTTTATAGTGCTGAATAGCCAACTACTCTGCATGGGAAATTGATAATATACCCTTATAAAAAATTATATTTATTTTTATATTTCTACAAATTATTATTTATTTATTTATATAATTTTCAACTAAAAACTAATTAATTTTTTTTTAATAAAAAATTAACTATGTTTTACACCTTCTCTTCATTTAATTTATAAAATGAATTTTATAAATTTTGTAAAATTTATAAATTGATTTTAACGAATATGTATAAGTAATTATGATTTCTATGAAGATATGTGTTTGTACTTATCCACTGTTAAAAGACTATGTAAATAATTTTATTTAGCCTATAAATGAGTTTGGTAATTGAGAGATATTTTATGCATATAAAATTTGATTACGTATGAGTAAAAACAAAAATAACATTGGAGCATTTTAATCAAATTTTTAAAGTCAGTAACTCCGTGTCATTTAGTTCACAGAATGGAATGAGATAAGAATGTGATACGAAGATAATTATTTCATAAATATAATGTTGTTTTTCCAATCTGATTAGTAATTTATGATTTTTCACAATTGTTTTATTTTATTTTTTATTAAAAATATAAAGTTGCTTATTTTATTAAAATAAGCCAGAAAATTATTTTATAAAATAAAAATTTCTCTAATTATGTGTTTTTTTTAAAAAAAAAAAATACATCCAATGGGTTTATAAATTAAATATGTATGTTATTGACATGATATTGAATTTATAAAAATTGGATATTTGCTCGGGAGAAGAATGTGTTGAAATATTGGATTGGTGAAGAACCCATTTTTAGGATAATTAATTATTTAAATAAATATATTTAATAATTATATTTTAAAAATATTAATTGTAATAAATATTTATTTGCTCGGAAGAAGAATGTGTTGAAATATTGGATTGGTGAAGAACCCATTTTTAGGATATTTAATAATTATATTTTAGAAATATTAATTATAATAAATATTTATTACTATCTTGATTGATTTTTTTTTAAATTATAAGTGATATGTCTATTTTTCGTTTTATTATTTAAATACGATGTGGAAAAATGTTGTTGACAAATTAAAAAATTTTGTTTATAAAATGTGGAAATATGTGTTTTTTGGTTTTAATTATTAATAAATAAATAAATAATTGTTTGTATAAAAACAATAACAAATTCAAATAAAAGATTAAATAAATCAAAAAAAATCCAAGAAGCAAAGGATATATATTAAAAAAAGATGGAATAAGATAAGATGATAATATATATATATATATATTATTTTTGAATCACGCTCATACTTATCGTCCTGCATGTACCTGAGAGTAATGAAAAAACAGAGAAGGGGAAAAAACAAAAGAAGAGGAAATAATGGAGAGACCGGGAAGAAGCAGAAAAGCCAAGGAGGAAACACAAGGACGAAGATAGAGAAAAAAAAACGTGGTACTTTCTTTTAAAAAAACCAAGACATATTATTAGATGATATAGAAAGCATGATGAAGTGATGCCACCGACTCGGTTATGTGGGGGAATCGAGACGTGGGATAACAACATCCAAGTATTTATTTACTTTTTAATAATAAATTTTTTTACATTTAATATGATATTTTCTCTGAAAACATAAATAATCTTCCGATCTCTCTTCTTCAGCCTCTCTTTTTTTTTTTTAATCTTCTCTTGCTCTTTGTTTGAATCTATCGCAACAACATAGACCTATTTTAATATTTTTTTATATTAAAATATTAAAATTTATATTACCGAGGGTAGTATTTTAATATGTGTTTTTAATTATTAAAAAAATTAATAAAAAATTGTTTGTATATAAAAATAATAACAAATTCAAATAAAAAGATTAAAAACCCAAGAAGCAAAGGATATATATTAAAAAAAGATGGAATAAGATAAGATGATAATATATATATATATATATATATATATATATATATATTATTTTTGAATCACACTCATACTTATCGTCCTGCATGTGCCTGAGAGTAATTAAAAAAACAGAGAAGGGGAAAAAACAAAAGGAGGAAATAATGGAGAGACCGGGAAGAAGCAGAAAAGCCAAGGAGGAAACACAAGGACGAAGATAGAGAAAAAAACGTGGTACTTTCTTTTATAAAAAACAAGACATATTATTAGATGATATAGAAAGCATGATGAAGTGATGCCACTGAACCAAGTATTTTTTTTTAATTACCAATTTTTTTACATTAAAATCTTGAAATTTATATTAAAATACTACCCGAGATAATATGATATTTTCTCTTAAAACATAAATAATTTTCTTCGATCTCTCTTCTCTTTTTTTATCTTCTCTTGCTCTCAGTCAATGTTTGTTTGAATCTATCACAACAACATAGCCCTATTTTAATATTTTTTATATTAAAATATTAAAATTTATACTACCAAGTATTTTAATATGTGTTTTTTTGTTTTAATTATTAAAAAAATTAATAAAAATTGTTTGTATATAAAAATAATAACAAATTCAAATAAAAGATTAAAAAAATAAAAAAAAAATCCAAGAAGCAAAGGATATATATTAAAAAAAGATGGAATAAAATAAGATGATAAGTAACCAATTTTTTTACATTAAAATATTAAAATTTATATGAAAATACTACCAAGGGTAATATGGTATTTTCTCTTAAAACATAAATAATCTTCTTAGCTGATCTCTTTTCTTCTTCTCTTGCTCTCATTCAATGTTTGTTTGGATCTATCACAACAACATATCCCTATTCTCTCTTCCTTCTCCTTTCACACAACCGAGCCCCTTCCCCCTTTTTTATCCAACACACAAATTTGGGAGATATTAACATGATTTTGTAAATACTTGCCTCTCTTTCTGAGCGTTCTTGGTTAACCTTCCCTTGTTGGAACGTTCGTGATGGCCCGCGGGGGTCGTCGTCCCACTCTGCTCTTCTATGTCCTAAAGCTGGAGTTTCCTGGGCCAATATAGTTTCCTCAGGAACTAAGTCAGATGCTTTTGAGAACCCTCCTCATCTCTAAAAGGAGCATCTTGATAAAATCAAACAACATTCTACTACTTCTGTGAAGATTGGCGATGACCTTCGGCGTCTTGCTAGAGATAGAATGCAAACCTCTCTATATGCTAAATTTCTTGGCAAATCTCTCCCTCTTGATCAAGTGAAATTAGCCTTGGCGGATGCATGGCGAGGTCTTGGTGCCTTCTCCGTTGCTGACCTCCCTAACGGATTTTATTATATCCACTGTGAAACCTTTGAGATGCAGAACCGCCTCCTATGGGATGGTCCCCGGATGGTCGCTGGTCGAATCCTCCAGCTGCCTTGGTCTGAATCCTTTCATCCTGCCTTTGAGAAACTTGCCCTGGTTGTAGTCTGGATCTAGATTTTCCACCTTCCTATAGAGTTATGGGAAGGGAAAATCCTGGAGATGATTGTTTCTCAGTTTGGTAGGGTTCTCAAGGTGGATGATCATACCCTCGACCGTTCCCGAGCGAGATATGCCGAGATCTGTGTGGAACTTGATCTAAGCAGGCCTCTTCAGCAAGGCACTTGGGGTGTTTTGTTCTTGTTCTTTATGAAAAACCGCATGTATTTTGTTACAGATGTGGAACAGTGGGGCATGGTGAGGCTCACTATGCAGTCGGCGATCCCTCGCACTCTAGGTCTCATGTGCCCTCAGGGTTGGCTACCGAGGAGATGGTGCAAGATGACCCAGAGATGCAGGTTGATGTGGTCGACACTGCACAGAGGGGCGTCGCTGAACCTAAAAACCTCCGGATGGTGAGTTTGGTCCTTGGCTCACTCCTTGAGGTTGTCAGAACATTTCTAGGGGATGATCCACTCGTAGAGGTGGTTGTGGCTGTGCTCAGGCCCGTCCCAGTGGTCGAAATTCTAAACCGGTCCAACCTCATGGCGACGATGACTGTGAGACTGACATGTGGCCACCTACATGGAAGCCTTCTAGACACATGGCAGATCCCTCTTCGTCTCATGCTAAACTTGGTGGTAAAGTTGGGCGAGGAGGGCATGCTCGTCTTTTCCCCAAGCCTCAAATGCTCCGTAACTGGATCATGTGGATCAAGAGCCTGTTTTTTCTGGTCCTGAGAATTTTAAACCCTCCATCCTTCCTATCGTTCCCTTTGGCCCCTCGGAAAAATCGCCCATCTCTCTCCTTAATCAGCGTGCTAAAGGCAAAGAAATCCTACAAATTCTCCCACTAATGTCTCTTCTTTCTTGGGAGACAGTGAAGGCCGACCGTTGGGGTTTCCGACAGCTACCTCTTTGCCCATACCCAAGGAAAAAAGAGTCCTCCTATGAACCCTTGCTTATCACTTCAAACAACATTCCTCTTCATGGAGAAAACCCTAGCCAAGCTGAGCATCATTTCTTGATGGTTAGCAAGATGGTGGATGCTCTCTCCCAAGGATGAAGAAGTGAAGATCAAGTAGAAGACAGCATGGAGGAGTCGGCTTCTAATGCTTCTGATTCTCTTCAGGAAGCCGATGACGATATGATCCTTTGTTAGTATCAGAAAGACATTAAACTGGAGTCTCTTGCTAGGAGAGAGCCCTCAAAGAGAGGCACGAAAACTAAAAAAGGGCAAAAATCTCTAAACTATTAGTTTTTCTTCTCTTCGTTTCTCTTTTTCCCTTCTTTCCTTTATTCCTTTTGTTTATGGATACAAAAATCTTTGCTTTGAGTTGAAGGGGGTTATTGAACTTCCGGACGGTGGAGTTTCTCTACAACATCATGAATAGATTAAACCCGAACTTTATTTATTTATTGGAACTAATACTGATCGTATTCATCATTTTTGTGACAAACTTAAGCTTAGCTGGGAATAGGCTGCATCCCTTTTACTGGTTTCTCTGGAGGCATAATGGTTCTTTTAAAGAAGCAGGTTGGACGTGTTGCTCCGGTAGCTGTTTCCAGACTTGCTCTTCACCTAGTCATCTCGACCTCAGTGGACACTTGGATTCTTTCAGCGATATATAACTCCCAGATGTTTTCTGATCATTAAACTCTTTGGAAATCCCTCTCTGGCATTTCCCTGCTTAGCATTCCTTGGGTTCTCACGAGTGATTTCAATGCCATCTGCAATAGTGATGAGCATTTGGGAGGTCTTTTTCTTAATTATTCCTCAAAGGCCAAGTATTTCTCTTTTATTTCTAGCAATAGCTTGTTGGATCTTGGCTTGGTTGGCCCTTGTTTTACTTGGTGTAATAATCAAGAGGGTTTGGCTCGTAAGCGTGCCATACTTGATCACTTCTTAGTTAATATGAGTTGGTTTTGCAAGTTCAATTATATCTCTAATCAACATCTCGCCTGTCTTAATTCGGTCCGTTCTACTTTATTTCTAACAGCTCGCATTGGGGCACACTCTTCCAACAAAATTTTTCGTTTTGACAACTTCTGGCTTGACTATGAAGGGTGTCATAATAGTGTGTTTAAAACCTGGAATATCGATTATAATGTCTCCCCTATGCATTTTTTTTCTCATTCTATTTCTCGTACTAAAAATAATCTTCTCAAGTGGAGACGTTTTAGCATCAGTCAGATTGAGGATGAAATTGCTAATATTGAGAAGGAGATCCTGGTCATAGATAAGGGGAACACTATAGCTAACGAGCTCTGCCGGAGTACTTGGCTGCGGGCTTTGAGAAATCCTCACACGGCCCTCCTTACACAAAAATCTCTTTACTAGGGCCAAAGGGCTAAAAATCAGTGGCATAGCAAAGGTGATCAAAATTCTAACTACTTTCATACTGCAGTCAAAATTAGGAGACATAGGAATTATATCAAAGCTAACAAGGATGAATCTGGTATGATCTTTACTGAACGTTCTGATATTGAGAATAGCTTCTCAAATTTCTATAAAAAACTTTGGTCAGACTCTTCTGATTTAAATCCTGATTCTTTTTTTAGTATGTTACCGGACGATTACCCTGTTTTGTGTGAAGAAGATTGAGTGGCTTTGATCAAACCCATCTCCAAGTGAGAGGTTTATCGAACCCTCACTTCTATGCCACGGGTAAAAGTCCTGGTCTCGATGATCTGAATGTGGATTTTTATGTGTTTTATTCGAATATTATTGGTAATCGCTTTTTCAATGCCATTTCCCATTTTTTTTAATACTGCTCAAATCCCTCCTGCTTAGGGTAAAACTTTCGTGGCTTTGCTTATGGAAAAAAGAGAACCCTTTGCTTGTTAGTGATTTTTGGCCAATTTCCCTATGTAATTGTTGCTATAAAGTTATTGCTAAAACTTTGGCCAATCGTTTACGTCTTGTGATCCCTAATATGGTGGGTATCAAACAAAATGGGTTCATTTCAGGGCGTGGCGCTTATGACAACATAATTGCATCCCAAGAAATAGCTCATAGTTTAGAAACTGATTCCTCTGTCCTCTCTAGGATGATCTTAAAAATTGATGTGGAAAAACCTTTGGCACTTTAGAATGGAATGCTGTTCTTGCAACCCTCTGGAGGATGCTTTTCCTTGAGCGCTGGATTTCTTGGATCCATAATTCTTTCTCCTCTGCCTCATTCTCCTTTATTGTTAATGGTAAGCATCTGATTGGATTACTAGCAGTAGAGGTGTTTGTCAGGGTGATCCTCTCTGGCCTTTACTCTTTATTCTGCTATCCTCAACAAAGCTTGTTCCCTTAGCCTGGTTCCTGGATTCAACAATAATCTGCCTAGAAAATTTAACTATCTTATGTTCACTGATGATCTTATTCTGGTCACTAATACCTCTAGAAAAAATGGTAGAAACTTTCTTTCTCGTCTTAATCTTTACCACAAGCTTACTGGTCAAAAACCCAATTTGCAAAAATCTGCGATTTTCCTTTCCTCCTGGTGTAACTCTAAAATTGCCAAAGCCATATCTAAGATTCTAGGCATTAAGCTTGGCAATTTCCCCTTCACTTATCTGGGTATTCCTATCTCTCCTAGAAAACTTTCAATTAGCCAACTTAACTTTCTCCCAACTCGTGTTCATTCTGCCAATCATTCTTGAAATCACTCTGTTATCTCAACTGCTGGCCGTGACATCTTGCTTAACAGCACCATCTTTGCTACTCCCAACTATTTTCTCTCGGTTATGAATCTTCCTTTATCTATTCTGGATTCGATCTCTAAGTTGGCTCAGGATTTCCTTTGGGACAGGATAGGCAATGGTAGCGGCTTCCATTTTGTTGGTTGGACTCTTACTACACTTAATAAACCTGAGGGAGGACTTGGAATCAGGAACCTCAGATTAGTCACTCACTCTCTTATGTCTAAAAATATTTTTGCCATTCTTAATTCTCACAACAAGCTCTGGGTGGACATTTTCAAAGATAAATATAAGAATTGGCATCCTTGGACTAGTGATAAAATTCCTGGTTCTTCCTGTTTTTACAAATCGATTTGTAACTCAGCTTATTTCCTCAAGCATAAACTTACAATTTTTTCTGCTAATCCTTCTTGTGTGGATTGGTTGAGAGACCCTTGTCTCCTCGACCTTCCTATTCATGCATAAACCTACTTTCATCAACATGGACTTGGCTCATGCGGATCTTTATTTCAATAATTTCTTTGTTGATAATGGTTTAAATTCTTCTGTTTTGAACTTGGTTTTTGGTAACAATTTGAATATGGACTGGCTTAATAGCTTTAAGATAGATCATTCTATTGACTACTTTTCAATTTGGGCCTCTCCAACCCATAATACTTCTATTGCTGCTTCGGTTTATTATTCCATTAGTTCTAATAACAATTGTCATGACTCTTGGGATGGCTGGAACCAAATTTGGAAACTTTGTACCCTCCCTCGTGTTAAATTTTTCATCTGGAAATTGATTCATGGGAAACTCTCTACCAGTGCCCTCCTTTACAGACTGAACTTTGGCCCATTCAGTTTATGTCCTTTCTGTGGGCTAGAAGAGGAAACTACTGAGTACTTAATCTGATTTTGCTCTAAAATAAATCATTCTTGGATCCTTCTCCTCAACTCTTTGGGCCTAATTACTAATGATCTCACTTTTCTTTCCTCTAGTGTTTGGTTAACTTTCAATAAGTACTCTAGAACAGGAAATGCTTAGGCCAAAGCTCTTTTTGCTTCATTGGCTTGGCTCATTTGGAAAGAAAGATGCAGTGTCATCTTTAAGAAGCAGATTCCCAGATTTGATAATCTCATTGCCAGAGCTTGTTCTCTTTGTTCAAACTACTTTAAAGCTACCGGGAAGACTTACAGGGAGTTTTCAAAGGCCCTTATTCTTCTTCATACCCTTCACACTATTTCCATTTTCACAATTGCCTCTTGGCACTCGGGATCTAACACTTCTGGGCTTGGTTTTATAATTATTGCTTCTTATGGTCAAATATTGCTTGGAGGCTCAATGGGTGCAGTCCATTCTTCTCCAATTTTTGCTGAGATGGATGCCATTTCCCAGGCTCTGGTGCTTTGCAAGGATCAAGGCTGGAATCCTTCTAGAATTTGTTGTGATTGTCCTGTGATTTCCAATTTAATTGAGAAGCACCATCCTTGCATTGCTTGGAGATTCAACCATGAAATTTAGAAGCTCAGGAACATTCTCAAGTCCTTTCCTGATATCTCATTCATCACCGTTCCTAGGGAAGATAACAACATTGCTGATGAACTGGCGCTTCATGGCAAACTCAATCCTCAATTCTCTCTCTTTTCTTCAGAGGTTTGGACAAACCAAGATGGCTTGAAGATCTCTGCTCTTCCAGAAATCTCTTCTTCTGATTCTATCTCGCTATTGCTTTTTCCATTTTGTTAGCCTCTAGCTCTTACTCTAAAAAAACATGATTTTGTGGTTTTATTTGTATAGAAAAACAAGGAGGCCTAGGAGCATGGATAGAAGGGTGTGATTGAATCTAATGCTGGGAATTTTTCTTGGTACTTTCTTATAAGTTTCTAGTGAATTTATTTTGTTGTTTATGACTATTTTGATATTAATTTTTTTTGTTGAAGTTTGTTTTATTATAATAAATTCCTATATTCTCTTTGTTTTTTGTTGGGCTTTCTCATGAATTACGCTTCTAGTTTTTTTTTAAATATAACAATTGTTGTGTCTTTGGTTTTATGCATAAAGTTTATTCACAGAGTTTGTTGCTTTCAAATATTAGTTTGAATTCTATTCTAAATTAACTTCATGATGATATTAATCCAATATGAATTCAAACTGAATAAAGTGGTCCATGACTTTATTTAATAGAATCCTAAGTTAACTCTAATTGGCATTTTAGATAATGATCTACTTAAACATTTAAGTGGAGTTAATCCTTTGATGGTAAGGATTATATATAGTACAACACCAAGGGTCCCCGATCTAGCATTCTCAAGAATACTCAACCCCATCTACGGGAGAGAACGGGATAGATTGGAAGAGCCCTTGGTTTCTTCAAGTGTATGTATTGTTTAATTTGCTATAGTTGGAGGTAAGTGATCCTACTTTCACTATTATTAATATGACATATTAGATGTCTTACTTTGATTTTATAATATGATATATTTACATGCTCAGATGTCATATAGCGTACTCTGATTAATTTCTAGCAGTTGGCACCAGAGCCCCATTTAACCTCTGCTTAACATAGATCATTATTTTTTTTATGATCATATTTGTGATGATATATTTTAATTAATAGATATTTTATGATCATGATTATTAGTTGTAATCATATTTGGGCATCTATATCTTTGTTTATATATGAAACATGTTTTATGATTGCATGATATTTTTGTTCTTTCTGATCATATTAGGGTATTTGTTGTTTTTAGTTTATATACTGGATATAAACATGTGATTATTTTAATTTCGCAAATAACTTTGCACAATGGAGTTGCATGGGGTGCAAGCTCTAAACTCAAGGCCGTATGAATGTAGTGGCTAGTGTGGCCCTACTGTGGTTGGACATATGTGCATTTACGATTTCAAAAATTGGCTATTAGGCCCAAACTTAAACCCATAGTATGTAGCCTTGTGTTACTGTACAGTTCCGCATGTTGCCACATTAGTTGTTGTTGGGCAGTGCAAGAGCAACTATTAGGGAATGCGTGGGTCAGGGTTAGCATGCGAGCCATGGCTTGGAAGCACCCAGTCGTGTGCGGGATGGGCTTGCACAACGCATAGTTGTGCAAGGCCACACATGAACGTAAGATGTTCGCAGCTGTGGGCTGTGCATAGGCGCAGTTATGCACAGTTACACCTGCGCAGCATGCAGGTGAAGGCACTACACGGCCCCGTGAGTGGAGTAGTGGCTGCATTGCGCTACGCCCAGGCGCAGGTGGGTCTTGCAGTGGAAGCGCGGCCTCCCCGGTGAGCAGAACCAGCTCAAGCCAAAGCGGCAGCGCCTGGCCACGGAAGCCGCCTACCAAGAGCAACCTTGCTGGTGGTGACAAACAAGCTAGGCTCAGTCTTGCCGTCAACAATGGTCAGGCACGGCCTTACACTGGCGGTTGGCCGCGGGTGACATTAGGGTTAAAACCCTAAAATTTTTTATTTTATTTTATTTTGTAATTTACATAATTTAATTTATTTTGTTTTTATATTATTCATCATTTTGAATGATGTTTTGAATAAAATAAATTGATGAATGTTTTTTTTGCAAAATTCCTTTGCTTTAAACAAATTGAGTGTGCTTTTGCATGTTAAACCCTATATATTTATTTATTTTATGAGCGTTTGTCTGAATGAATTTTCCATACATTAAGTTTATTAATTATAATAAGTATAATTAATTGTTTTATTTGCATTGAATTTGTCCAAGGATATTGGTATATGTTACGTGATAGTATAAATTTGTTGATCTAAAACTGTCATAGCATCCATGATCATGTAAATTATATATTAAGACTTTAGAAGATCACATTGAAGATTATTAACATATATTGTGATTAATTATAATTAATAAATATATCATGTTTGCGTCAAGTTTTGTTTATGATATTGAACTTCACTTGTGCATAAGGTTATCAGTCATGTGATCATACAATTTTCATTAATTATGGAGTTGTCACAACACCTATGATTATGAATAATTGTACATTAAGTGTTCTTATAGGATCACATCTAAATTGAATGGCATAAATTCCTATTAATTATAATTAATATTTAGTCTTTTGGTTGTATTAAACATGGTTTATATTTTGTGTTGTTAAATTTTTATTTACGCATAAGTTTCATGTCATGTGATCATATAGTTTTGATTGACCCTAGAATAGTCACAATAACTATGATCATGAAAAACTATACATTAAGAGTTTTTACATGATCACATTTAGATTAATGACATTTGGAAATACTTTCTTTCTGCGTTAAATTGATTTATATGTTGTACGCAATTATTAAACCTTGTTTATGAATAAAGTTGGATGTCATGTGATCCTGTGAATTTGACTGATTGTGGAGTTGACATGATTATGTAAAATCACACATTAAGAGTGTATCTGATCACATTAAGATTAAATGACATAAGTTGTGATTAATTATGATTAATATAATGGTTTTGCCCACAGGGATTTCACTATATTTTCATGATTAATTAGGATAATATAATGAATAATTTTATTTCTTAAGTAGCCCACAGGTATTAAGAATTTAAATTATTTATTAATTTTATCAAATGGTAATTAATTATGATTACTGTAACAATTTTGCTCCACAGGGATTTTGTTATATTTTTTATAATTAATGGGGAAAAATAGTGGATACTTTTGTTTCTTAAGTCGTCCATAGGTATTAAGAAATTTTAACTATTTACTAGTTTTATCATGTGGCAAGTTGTGATTAATTATAATTGATGTAATAATTTTTGCCCACAAAGATTTTATTATATTTTTACAATTAATTATGATAAAGTAATGGATAATTTTTACCTCTTAAGTCGCCCATAGATATTAAGAAATATTGATTATCCATTAGTTTTATCAATAAAGATGATTCTATTGTGTGTTTGTCTTTGTTCACAGGCAGATTATAAATGACACTTGATTCATGTTTTAGGTATGGCTTGCTTTGGTAAGCATACTATTTGTTTATTTGCCTCAAATTTTATTTTATAAGCATGGTTATTTTATTTGTAATAGTTTTAGTTCCAAGGTTTTGATATGATCATTGAATGTTCTCTATTTAAGTGATGATAACTATATAATTTGAAATTCTTCTCTATTTAAGTATATGGACAATGTTTACACTATTATCAACTTCAAACTACATGTTGTTTTGGACACTAGTGTTTAGAGGGTGATTGTCTTCTATAAATATTTTGACTGATGTGATTACTTGAGAATAATATTTATTAAAATCACATAACTATTGGTATACTTAGTTCAATTCTTGAGTGTGAACATATTAAAGATTTGCTAAAGACATTGATTTCTAATTTGGAACTTTGGATAAGCCCTTTCTACTATTCTAACGTTAGAGTTATCATCAATAAAGTTCACTATTAATAAATGTGTAAAATAGCATATCATTAAGAAGGATAATGGCTCATTTAAATCTCTTGAGGTTGAGGTAATCTAGCTTTCTTATTTGTCTTTCCATCAATAACTCTCTTATTATTACTTTAAAATCTCCTATAACACATATAAAGGCAAATTGTTAATCATTGTTTTTGACCATGTGTGTTTATAAGAAAAGAAGTTTGATAATAGAGAATTGTGAAAGTGCATAATCAAAAGATAAAAGACAATACCTATTAAAGTTAAGAATAATAAAGAATCCTAAATGTTTCTTATGGTAGATTGAGACATATGAAGAAGGATTATTCTAAATATAGGGTGTGTATACTTAATCTCACATATATGTTATAAATAAAATTCTTCTATGTTGTGGTATTGGAGATTAGAATAATCTCTATAAGAAAAATCAAAGATTATGGAGTAGTTGATACTCCTGATTTATAAACTTTGAATTTTAGTATGGATTACATAAAGGGAAGGTAAACCAATAAAGTGGAGTTAAAATGCTAAGAGGAATTTAGTTTGCAAACTTGGTTTGTAATATATGTGCATTTCGATTTCTTGTATCTAATAAGGTTTCTAATTCATATGAGAGAAATTTTAGACCCAATGACTATTACGTGTATTATTTTAAAGATTACCTAAAAGTCTATGGATTATAAAGTTTGTTGTTTAATTTATATCACTAGAATTATGAAGTTGACAAATGTAAATTATTATGAATAACTTGATCAGTAGGAGTGATTAACTTTTCAAGTTTTGAGGAAGATCATGTGGTTGTTATAAATAATATCTATTTAGTTGAGATGAATATTGAATAACTTGTATTAAGGATCTAAGTAATGATCTAGTAGATCGGGTTAGGTTACATCTATCAGAAGTTGTTGACTAATTTGTTAGGAAATAACCTCTTTAAGGTTATGGTGATGCAACTTTAAATAGATCAACTAAAATAAGTATTATCTGGTGATTATGTTGTGTATCTATAATTCTGAGCAAATTGTAACCTTGAAAATTTCCACAAGTATTAATTAATTTTAGTAAAACTAAAATGTTGTATAAAGCCATAAAGTATGATAGGGCTCTATTGTGTGATTAGGGTTTGGTTGTTGTGAGAGATTTCAAACTAACATTCACAAAGACAAGTGGAGAAAAAGAGAGGGGAGGAGGAAGAAATAATAGGGCTCTATTGTTGTGATAGATCCGAACGAACATTCAATGAGAGCAAGAGAAGAAAAGGAGAGATCGGCTGAGAAGATTATTTATGTTTTATGGAAAAAGACCATATTGCCCTTGGCAGTATTTTAATATAAATTTTAATATTTAATGTAAAAAAATTGGTTGTTAAAAAAAAATTGGTTGTTGTTATCCCATGGCTCGGTTCCATTGAGATTCCTACAGAACCGAGTTTGTGGCATCACAACTCTCCTTGCTAAGGCATGTACGTATTCATGAGGCCCCACTATATACATGTGCTTAAAAAACCATTGATTTTTCTATAATACGAATGCAAACAAAAATCCAAGCAACGCCTAATGGAAGCCACATGAGTAGTGGGTGAGTGATGCGAGGTTGAATCTCTTGTGCCATAGTACTATACAGTCTATGCAAATATACTATAGATATGCTATTATCTATATTGTTCATCCAATATTTATCGAGTCCCTTGTGGGAGGAGCAGTTGCATGGCAAATTTACTATTGTGGGGTTGTGGTCATTAATATATCATCTTCCCCAATAAATTTTAGGGGGTCATTAAGCACCACTGTACCTATCTGTCTTTTTTACACCTCCGGGATAGGGTTGTAAACGAGCTGAGCTTGATCGGGCTGGGCCCAGCTTAAAATCGGCTCGAAATAGGCTAGCTCGAGCTCGAAATTAGCTCGAAAATGTTGGCTCTAGCTCGGCTTGATTTTATTTTCGAAAGCTTGAGTTCGGCTCGATTTTATTTTTGAAAGCTCGAGCTTGGCTTGGCTCAATTAGCTCAAAATTAAAATCTTATTTATAAATTATAATTTATAACACATGACAAAATTTGTAAAATTCATAATGAATCAATTTATTTATCAACCTAAACATGCAAGTGTCTTTTTTACCTATATTATATTTAACACAACACAACGATAAAACACATGACAAATTTTGTAATCTATCAAAAAATACTTATAAGAACATCTTAATTAGTCCATGAACATTACAAATCTATAAATCATCCATAGAATTTTTAAATATCATAAACCAAACACTTCAAAGTCTTAACATTCAATGCTTCAAAGTTAATTGCCATTAGGCCCATCACAAATTCATAAATCACAAATAGAAAAATTTAAGTGACATAAACCAAACACTTAAAGTTGATGACATAAAGAGCTTGATGGTTTGTTGATCTTGAAGACTTGATTATTTATAAATTTGTAACTTTCAAGCTTCATCTTGATCATCCAATAGCCACTAAAACAAAATCAATTAATCATAAATTAATAATAAAAGTGCTAAATTAACAAAAGTGCTAAAGTTATAAATTAATTATACCTTCTATCATAAGAAACATTAATTACTTTCAGGGATATGTATCCAAAGTTCATCTTCTTCCTTTTCCTTCTACAACAAAAATAAAATCAAAAACAAAAACAAAAAGATAAGTTATAGAAATTAAAAGTAGTGATATAAATAAATGGAAAATAATTGAACTTTTTACCTTGGATTTCATATTTCCATGCTCGGCTCTAAGCCAATCAGAAGTACAAACTAGTGCATCAACTATCTTAGGAGAAAGAGAACTTCGATATTTGTCTAGCACTCCACCTCCAGCACTGAATGCGGACTCTGAGGCAACTTTAGTAACAGGTACTGAGAGTATATCAAGAGCCATTTTTGAAAGAATAAGAAATTTCACAACATTGACCTTCCACCAATCTAAGACATCAAATGTAGTATCAGTCTCAACACCAAATCTCACAACATCTTCTTCCAAATAAATTTCCAACTCATTCTTCATAGGTTGTAAAGTATTATTCTGCTTTATAAATTTATCAAACTCTGATCTACCTTTGCTTTTATACTTTTTACCATAAAAGCCACATCTGTTGCTTGAAGATGCTATTGAAATATTTCTAACTTCATGATGTGTACTATTTGAAGTAGAATGGGAGGCTTGCTTAGTTGCATACATTTCATATATGGGCTTGCTTGACTTCAAGAATATTTCTTTCACTCTCAAAATTTGAATAAATTCTATGAAAGCAAAAATTAATCAAAATCATTTTATATCTTGGATCAAGCACAACCGAAATTGCCATAAGCATATTGCAATCACTTCAATATTTATCAAACTTACCATGCATCAACAATGCCATTCTTTGCATGAAATAATTATAAAACTCTGCATGTGAATCAAGTACTTCTTTTACTTTCCATATCTCTGGTAGAAACAAATTAGCTGTAGGATATGAAGTTCCAGAGAAAATATGAGTAACATCATAAAACACTTCAAGGAATTCAACAATTTTTTTGGCTTTTTCCCAATCATCAAATGATGGCAACCACTTATAATTGGCATCCCTAACAGCATATTGATCAAAAACTGATTGGAAAACAATAGCATCATCAATCATGTTATAAGTGGAGTTCCAACGAGTTGGAACATCAATACACAAACCCTTCTTAGTAGATATATTCAATTGTCTAGCAATTTCACCAAATTTATGCAACCGGCCGGCGACTTCTTCAAATAATTGACACTCTCTCTTATTTTGTAAATTATTTCTTCAATCTCCTTAAGACCATCTTGAACCATCAAATTTAATATATGTGCACAACACCGAATATGAAAAAACTTTCCCTTGAAATGAAGTTTGCCTCTAGATTCAAAATTAGACTTGAAATGTCTAGCAATGACATCATTACTTGATGCATTATCCAAATTGTAGAGACTTAATCTTGGATCCCCCAGTCAAGAAGACAATAAAAAATTGCATCTGAAATAACATGACCGGTGTGTGGTGGCTCCAACTCATAAAAACTGATAATCCTTTTCTGTAGCTTCCAATTGAAATCAATAAAATGAATAGTCAAGCACATATATCCAATGGTTTGATTAGATGTCCGAGTGTCGGATGTGAGAGAAATCCCATCAACATGCTTTAGAGTTTTGATTAATTTCTCTCTCTCATGTTCATACAATTTCATACAATCATTTTTTATTGTATTTCTTGATATTTTCTCATATTGTGGATTCAATGTCTTCAATAGTACATTGAACCAAACGTGCTCTACCATGTTGAAAGGATATTCATGTACTATAACCATCTTTGTAATAATGTCTCTAATCTTCATCATGTCAAAAGTAGAATCATAAGAAACATATAAGGACATGCCTTCAAAATCATTTTCTATTGGTAGAAAATTGATGGTGCTTTGTTTTATTGCAACATTCTTATAATATGGGCATTCCACTAAATGTCTTTTGAGGTGAGTGGTTGTGCTTGATTTAGAAATAGTATACTTTCGGTGGCAATACTTGCATTTGTGCTTTTTGACAAAAAAAAATGCTCTTTTTCTTCAATTACCTCAAAGATATCCCAAACTTTTGAAATCTTTTTCCGACCTCGTTTCAAATTTGGTCCACCATGTTCCACTTCTACTTCTTCATTTTCTTCTTCATGTTCTTCATGTTGAAATTCTGACTCATTAACACTTGCAATTGCAATTGATTGTTGAGAAATAGGAGATGACATCCCTATAAAATGACAAAATAGTTATAAACTAATTCTATTTCAGACCAAAAAAAATAATAATTGAATAGTGAATTTTAGGTTTAGTTAGTTAAGATGCAAACAAACCAATTCTATTTCAAGCCAAATTTACGAAAAAAAATAAATAAACTCATTGGGTGTCTTCATATCAAATAGTGAATTTTCTATCAGATAAAACTTAGAAAAAAAGAAAAGAAAAAGGCATGAATTCGACTGCCATAATGAGAAACAGTAGAGTAATCGAAGAGGATACTGGGCCATGAATCCACAATTCACTCTCATCATTTGTAATATTTTTTAACTTTTATTATTAATATTTAATAATAAATCCAATGAGCCAAATCATGGGTCGCTCTGTTGGATCAACCCAAAAAAAGTCCAGAAGAGCCAGCGCGTGGGCCAGGCCATCACGTACAAATGATATCCATATCCAATCCAAGGTTTATTTGGGTTGAGCTTGGACTAATCCATCAAATATTGGCTTGGGTCGGTCTGTATGTCTTGAGCCAAATGATGATAGTGATCCACAATCACCTAAAAATCTAAAAAAAAAAATTAAAGTTTAATTTGTGATGTATTTATCTTTGACGGATCAACAGGCCGGATGAGATTAAACAACCCCACAAAATTTTTTTAAAGCTTTTGAAAAGTGGGTGAAAAAGAAAATTGACATTTTTTTAATGGCTATATAATAAGAACGAGAAAATTTAAACTTCATCTTCCTTAAATCATTTAAATAGCTGATAAGGAAATATTTTACACGTCACATATCTTGAAATTTCTCCTCCCACATGTCTATTATGGTATAAATATGATAATAATATAATAGCTATAATTATTAAAATTTAAATTTATTTTATTAATATTATAACTCAAAATGCAAAATGTAAAAATATTAAATTAAAAATGTTAATTATTTTATGGTGTGTATATATAAAGCGAATAATAACCATTTTACCTAGTTTGATACATTTTTAAAGGTCAAAATATCAAAATGGTCCCTCTATTTCGCGTTTCCGTCCTTTTAGTCCCTCTAATATAAAATCCGCTTTTTTGGTCCTCGTATTTGCACATTTTTGTCCTTTTGGTCCCTCCAATCGACGGATCTACCCTTTTGGTCTTTCTAGTTGATGAACTGGAGGGACCAAAAAGGCCAAAAATACACAAATACGAGGATCAAAAAAGTGGATTTTATAGCTAAAAGACGAAAATATGCAAATACGATGATCAAAAGGGCTGATTTTATATTAAAATGACTAAAAGGGCAGAAAACACAAAATATAAGGACTATTTTGATATGTATACCTATTTTAAATATGATGATAAACAACTAACTTAACTAAATTGTATATTGGCAACTCAAATTTTCAACAAGTACATAAGAATAATCATTTATAAGGTTGTATAGGTAAAAATATTATACTCAATAGAATAAAAAAAAAAGCTTTTCTAGATATATAGTAATGAAGCTTTTATTATTTTTATTATTATTATTATATAAATATGAAGATGCGGGATAGATTCTTCGACCATTGAATAAAGAGGAAAGTAAAAAATCAAGTCTTTTATTGTGAGAGTGGTGGTAAATAAAAACCCCGAAAGCTAACCATATATTCATGTAGTCTTTTTTTTTCCAATTAACTATATATTAACATTTAATGATAGATAAAAATTAGATACATTTTTTCACACATTTCCAAGCAATAACGTTATATATATATAAACTTGATCTTATACATTTTTTTAATATTTGAATTTATACTTATAATATATATATGGAAAGAAAATTATAAAAGAGAAATAGGAAAATAAGGAATAGGCTATAATTTATACATACTATTAAAGTAGATGTATAATCTACTCCGAGAGCGTTTCAAAGAATAATTTTTAAATTTTTTATAATATTTAAGTTTTTATTTATATTACTTATAATATTAATAATTGAAAAACATTAATTACACCTAATTATTTATGCAATAAATTAATATCCATAAGACCTTTGAAATCTAAAGTATACAATAATTTCCATGGTAGGAGTTGTTTAATTATATTATTTTATATATGATATTATCTTAAAACTCCTCATAAAATTTTAAAAACTCCGATGCAAAGCCGAGGAGAATACCTAGTTAAACATATAAAAGAGAATCCTAATGATAAAAATTCATAAATATATTACATAATTTGTAATAAAAATACTCCATAATTTGTTTCATAGGTACCCTTCACCACCCCCTAACAATTGCGTAACCCCCAACATGAGTTTTTGAGAAAACCCTTTTCAAATATACCAAACCTCTCATCCTATATTTTTATAATTTAGTATAATTAAATATTTTATCATAATTTTTTATAAAATTACTAAAATTAATTATAAAAAATTTATAATTGAAAATAATATAAAAATAATTAATACAGTAAGTGTTTTTAAAATTTAATAAATTATTTACTAAATTATTTAATTATTTTATACTCAAATTAATATTTATGAAAGTATTAAATAAATAATTAATAGTAATATTAATAGAATATTTGGGTAATATCACAATCCCATCAAAATGATAATTATACTTTTAAATTTACATCAAACCAAATAAATAAAAAGTACATGCAATATTTCCAATTATAGCAAAGTAAACAACAATGATGTAATTTGAAATACAATTTTTTCTATTACACTATAAAGGACTTGTTTGGATTAGCTTTTGGAAAACTAGAAGTGTCTTTTCATAAGTTAAACACTTCTAGGTTCTGAAAAACCTGTTTGTATTGGCTTTTCTACGCTGAAAAAATGTCTTTTTCAAAAGCTAGTCATGTGGTGCTTTTAGAAAAACACTTTTGAGAAGCTGTTTAAGAGTTATAAAATTACTAAATTAACCGTAATAAAAATAAATAATAATAATATTTTATTATAATAAATTATAATAAAGTATTATTATTATTGTTATTATCAATAGCAATTACTATGTTTTACATGCATAATAGTTTAGATATTATAATAACTCAATAAATGGTCATTTAAGTAATTTATCATTGAAAAAGTCCTTTTAAGAATGCACATCCAAACAACTTCATACGTATAAGGGCCCATTTGGTGGGCATGATAAGAACGATAGGATATGATTGACTATCATATCCTGTTGTTGTTCTTTGTTTGGTGTGCCAATAAAATATAATAGTCTTATCCTATTGGCTCACTTTATTCTGCCGGCCAATGATAATGAATCCTATGGGAGGAGTCAGGATGAAAACAGGTAGGATATGATAAAACAATAAATTTACTTTTTTGCCCTATTATTTGGTTTGTCTCCCTTATTTAGAGTTTCATTGTATCTCTTCTCTTGATCTTTTAAACAAGATGCTTGGGACAAGAAGCTTGCCAACAACTAGATAGAACACTAATTTCACAGGATTTTGCGCATTTAGAGTGGTTAAAAGGTTTCTTCGTCAATCTTCGTGCTTCAGCAGATTATTTTTCATCTAAATCTCTTTTTTTAATCATGTCTTATTTTTAGTTTCTCTAGTCTGATGATTTTTTTTCAAATTGATTTTGATGTGATCTATTTATTTTTTATTAATGAGTTTGTTACTCTAGCTTTATGTCATATTGATGACTTTGTGTATAATTTTCTCCAAGGAAATAAGTATTAACTATAATTTTTGCAAGTTGGTGATATTGCAATCTATATATTTGTTGACATTATTTATAGGTTATTTATTTTTTAAAAATTTAAAATATACTGATAAGTAAATCATTAAAGAAAAAATTGAAAAAAAGTCTATTTAAAAAAATATATATATAACTATATTATAAAAGATAATTTTGTCAATTTACATACCATTCATATCATATCCTGTCATTATCCGGTTCACTTCAAACATAAAATAGGATAATAAAATGTCATCTAATGGTTTATCCGGTGTGCATCAAACATATGATAGGATATGAGCTTATTATGCCCATATCCTTTTCTACTCCTATCCAGTCCTCATATCATATCCGTCCATATCGTATCCTGTCCACCAAACGGGCCCTAAAGTACTTTTGCATTAACTTATCCAAAAATAAAATATAGAGAAGAAGTTTGCTTACTCCAAAAAACACTTTTTTTTCTAAAAGTCCTACCAACCGAAAAAAAACACTTTTTTTTGGTAAGCCAATCCAAACAAGACTAAATTCATTTACAGACAACCAAACAATCCTTCAATAAAAATGGAGTTAAAGTTTGGTTCTAGTTTTTATCATATGTATCCTTTTAAAATATATCAACCTATATTTCTTGACACATATATTCTTCTCTCAATCAAATATCAAATATTGCACCACAAGAAAATAACAATTTACCCACGGATGATTCTGTGTGTAACACTATAAAAATTCCTGGGAAAATCGGTTTACCCAGGGAATACCCAGGGATTTAAGGCCCTAACTAAATCGCTCGTGGGTAAAATATTACCCACGGCATTTCTTATCCCTAGGTAAATTACCCACGGATCAATCTCTAGGTACATAATCTATATCCCTAGCTAATTAATTCCTAGGATTTGATAAAATAACAGGAATTACCCACGGATTAATCCATGGGGAACATCTGGGTAAATATTCCCATGAAACATCCCTGGGTAAATCCTAGGTAAATATATTGTTAATAATATAAAAGCCGTGGGTAATCCCTGGGTAACGCTTTTGTGAATTATATGAATTCCCTGGGTAATACCTGGGTAATTTTAATATTAAAATTAAAAAATTCCTAAGTATTCGATAAGTAATTAATTGAACCTGCATCCATTAAATTATAAATACAAATATAGTTTTAAAATAGTAATCTCTAATATTTTTATAAAATCATACTATATGTAAAAATAGCAATGCATAAGTATCTAAGATATCAACAATACTACTACATAAGTATGAAAGTCATTAACAACAATTAACAATACAAAAATACACAAAGTTAGACAAGCAAAATAAAGTAGCAATTAAAGCACAAATATTTAACTAAGTCCAGGATCTTCACCAACATCTCCATCCCCATCTCCATCTCTTGCGTCTTCACGCTTCTCTCGTTGACTGTTGCATTTTGTGTTCCATGTGGAGGAGATATAACAATGTGATTGCACAACATCTCTATTGTTCTTTTCAAATCAACTATCAAATTATCTTGAACCTCTAGCCTCTTCCTCTTGTACACAATTGCCAACTCATTTTGAAGCTCCTCTTGATTCTGTGACTCAAAAGAGCTTGCACTTTACTTGCTTACATTTGTATTACCACCATAATAACAAGAAGATGCTTGAGATCCAAGACCATACACCTTTTTTTCTCACACTTGAGCATTTGCTTGAACACCTTTGTTATCACACGTGAACATTTGCTAGAGAGTTCTGACATGTTATAATTATAAACGTGTAAATGCATTCATATACTATAACATATAGTCATTTTTAAAAAAAATACTTAAAATCCATGTCAGAATCACCTCTTATGATTTTGCAATATGAAAGGAATGCTGGAAAGGAAATTGTGGTAAGAATTCAGAAGAAAGAAAGCAGTAAATTATTCTTTTTCAAAAAAATGATGCAGGAATACAGCTATGTATAAAATACTTAGTCATGTTTGCCTAGAGATCCATTTATAAGCCTTTATCTATGAACAATGGGTTCATATTAATCAACTTCCATGTGAACATTGGCCATATTGAACAATGGGTTGATATACATATCAAGCATTCGATTAGCTTTCGAAAGTCGATTTTGTTTGGATGTGCCAAATAAAACGCATCAGGATATCGTACATAACGCATTAGGATACCGCATATATAGGTAATCCTTCTAATAGCAAGGGCCCATATCATCAAAAGTTCAATTTGTTCTAATAAGTAATCATCAGACAAAATACAAGGACCATTTCAAAAATAATTAACTTATTTCTTCATTTTTAACAAAGAAAATGAAAAGAAAAACAACTGAAATAGACATTCCTATCAACTTATCCATGTCTGAATAACCTGTTCGCTCTCAGTAATATATATAGTAATATTTAGGCTTATGAATTTTAATTTTAAGCTACAAAGATCAATTGGTAAACATGTAACACAAATGGAATGTGGATTGAATTTTAACTTCTATAATTAGTGCAAATAAACCTTGCTAATTCATTCATTCTGCAGATTGCTACCTAGATCCATTATTGCATTTAAGGCACAAATACCTTGGCTCCTAATTGTTGTTCACTTTGCAAAGTGAACAACAATTAGTGTAATAGAATTATATGTTGAGGCTTTCATATTTTTATTAAAACTGAAAAAAATATTTATATATACATAAAATTTAAAGAAAACATCACTTGCAAAACAATATAATTTTTTTTTAAAAGTATCATTTCACATTCACTCCATCGGGACTGAAAAGAAGATATCTTAGCGATAGTCAATGGTTTTGCTTTGAATAAGGACATATATCCATATCCAGATGAGGACTGGAAGAATCACAACTTAAAGTTGCTGGACTGGGCCATCCATGGCAGAAACAAAATCTTAATATATATTATATGATGCACAAACTTTGAGAGCAATGATAAGGCTGAAGAATACAAATATCATGGTGCTCTGGGTGGGAATTTTGTTGGACTGCACTAAATCCAGATAGCCTTTCATGAATTTTAATTGCCATTATAGGGTAAAGAGATATGGTATTCTGGAATACCCTGCAAACAATTGTACGCAATGCAATTACTATTGGATCAAAATTAACTACCATGTCTTTTTTTATATGCTGGTGAAGAGAGCTTCTTGAAAAAACAATATTTTCAACCTCTCCACTTGAAAATATGTGAATTGAAAGACTTTAATATAAAGAAAATTAGGTGGTGTTTGTTTCACCGGATTTGGAATTTCATGTAGTTAGAATTACAAAGTCATTGAAAATCTGATGTTTGTTTAGATGGATTTGAAAAAGTCAAAGGAGTTTGAACTACAATGAAGTAAGGATTTGATGGATTTTGAACTACATCCAATTTGGACGTAGTTCAAAGTGCAGGATTTTAATTTATAAAATATGTCTCACATGATTGTCACGTGAGGTTTAGATGTTGATTATTTGATCATCGTTATAGCCACTTATCAAATATATATATTAGCAAATATTCTGATTTTGTTAACGGTTTAAAAATATTTAAAAGTGTTATTTTAAATTTAAATCCTCTACAAATAATATCCAAACAATTATTTTAATTTTAAATTCAAAAAAATATATAGTTTTTTATCCTAAATTAGATAATTTATCATTTTTAATAATCTAGTTATTTTATTTTTTAAATGAAAATATGTTATGGGCTATTCCAAAGAAGAAATTTATTAATTTAATATATTATTTTTATCATAAAACTACATAATATATGCTTATAAATAATTTTTAGGGCTAAACTAAATTAGAGGGATAAGCATAATATATTTAACATAAATATTAGACAAATGAAATATAGTTACTGAAAGATACTCATTTCTTTATGGTTTGATATTTTTAAAAATTATTTTATTGATTATAGAAATATTTATGTAAATTGAACTAATACAACCAAAATTTAATAATAATATTATATATATAACTATTTATTTTATAATCAATAAATACTAATGATCATTGAATATAAGGTAATCTTACCTTAGGTGACCATATATCAAATCCATATTTATAAATCCCTATAACCAAACACAAAATTTTAAAATCCAGCATTCCAACTACATCAAACCAAACACTAGATTTCACACTCCTTCTATTTTTAAATACAGTAATTACAACTACATTGTAATTTGAAATCCATTGCATTTTCAACTACATTTAACTAAACACTACCTTAAATAAGCATCTGCAGATCTCTCTAACACTCATACTACTTCATTCATTAGTAATATCAAGGATGATAAGAGCATACAAACATAATCAGCCATTCATCAACACACACTCACAATACATACATTCACCTATGACTAACATACCTCACTTACATACATCATCCCATGTTCTATATACAACTGACCACACCCTGCACTACGTACATACACGACCCGATATTAAAGCACCACTCCTATTGCAGTTGAGACCAACTTGCTGAGTTATCCTTCCATGTCATCACTTACTCCATGTCAGCTTCTTCTCCTTTACAGCCTAACATAATATCACACATTGCCGAATATATACAGGACAATATTCACAGAACCAAGTTTCATATCATGCACCAACAATTCACAAGATTTACCAGGAAAAACAACAAAAGTTAAAAAACTTGGCAAAGCACATGTAAAGAAAGCAACACAAACATCATAAAATGGGCAAACACAAACATAACAAAAGCAACAGAAACCCACCATAAATCAACAAGAACACAAAGTTAATATGTTAAACTAGCTGGTGAGAACAACATTACTCAATTTTTGTTTACCATACTTCAGTTGTATAAAACCTCAAACTTCAAGAAGAAAAAGAAGAGGCTAATATTCATAAAGACATACATCATTATCAACAAGAGAACAACATCAACCACCTAGACAGAGACAAAAGCAACAAAGAATTACCTGTTAGCAAGAATCCAGAACAATAATCAAAATGATAACTAAGCAAGTATTTCCGCAATGCTCAACCCATTCATCGGTGCGTGTTGTTACTACTGATGATGTAGATATTAGTAGGTACACCAATATCTGCAATCACTGATAACTATCATCTATTAGCACATCAAATACTAAGCTGAAACATTATATTTATATATAAAATGCTAAGCTAAAATACTAGTTTTGAACTAGAACTTCTTTTCATATAACCTTTCTAATGATGATGCAGATATTACTAATGTTAAGTCACAGACTTACAAAAATTCTATTCCATGTTATTATGAAAATGAGAACAATTGAAGCAAATATTATTTTTTCCTATAAAAAAATAATTATAATGTGTTCATATTTACAAGAAATATGAGAAAAGAATTGTAAGAATAAGGATAGAACAAAGAATCAAAAGATGGAGGAAAAATCAACTAACCTTTCCTCTTGCTATTAAACTTCTAAATTGATTTAGTAATTAAAAGATGTCTTTTCTAATTAATGCTTGTTATCTATCAAAGATTCAGTAATTTATCATAACTCCCAGTGTCGAGGGGTCATTTGAACTTTCAATTCAGCCAAGGTCTCGCATGGTTTTAAACATAAAACAAAATGTTTAAAACGGTATCGCATGGTTTTAAACATAAAACAAAATGTTTAAAGTCTAAAGAATACTTTTAAACAGAAAATAAATACTGTTAAACTCTAAATACTATATTTAAACATTAATAACTTCTACTAAACACATTGTTCATGATTTATTACCTCTTTTCATTCGAGAGATGACAAACTGGTTTCTATCATTGCTTGCTTCCGGTAACTATTTTCACCGTAACACAGCATCCTTGGGGTCTTGCCGAAACGAACTTTCTTTCCAGTTCTAGTCAACTCGTAAAACCAGATGTTCAGCGCGATCGAGCAACCCTTAATATACCTTGTGTTGGTCTTCTTCCCCGCGCATCTAGCTTGCACTCGAGCGGCTGCTTGTGGAATGTCCTGTATAAGCCACTTGTGCGTCGTCTACGCCCATGCGTATCACCCCATGCCAGGTAGATCATTGACATAATCAACGATCCAATTCGGAACTGAGCATGAGGTATTCGAGAAGAGGATGGTACCCATGAGGTACACTATCAGGAGTTTGACAAAATTTTCTTCTTCTCCCCTCTGTCGAACAAGTTGCTCAAGAGTTCTCTTGATGGAGTCTCTGTGTCTCTCGTAGGTTTTTGATAAATACCTCTCTTCGAAAGCTGAGCATGTTTTCTTTTTCTGAAACACGACTGCGTCTCCATCGCAACGCAGACCAAGAGCGAGGGCCACATCTTCAGGCCTGAAACTCAGCAGGCTTTCCTCGATCCTGAATTTATTAGTGCGGCCATCATACCTTTGCAATAGAGAATCAAGAAGGGCCCTCTCTTAGAATACAGCTTCCAGCTCAGTAAATGCTGCAAACGGTGTCCTTCGGATGATCTCCCAATGTCGAGGGTCATGTGAACTTTCAATTCAGCCAAGGTCTCCACTACCGGTGTCAAGTAGCATTGCCCATTAACTAGCTAGGTTGACCGCCATAATCACAAGCCTGCGACAATAACAACACATTCAGTAACATTCACAAATTTTTAAGCGGAAATATAAGGTTTTAAACGGTATCCACTCAATTCTTAAACAGAGATATCACTTGTTAAACAGAGACCTAGATTTTTAAACAGAGACAACAATATTAAAACGGAGGCACACGTTTTTAAACTAAAACTCATTTCTTAAACGGAAACCTCATTTGTAAAACTGCAACCATATCAAATGAAAGGGGAAACGTACATCATAAACATTACACAAATCATAACAATTGAAAAACTATTTCGATCGTGTACACAGACGAAAATGTAGAACAAAACAAAACCCTAGCCAAGAAATCTCCATGCAGACTAACAAAACCCAAGCCGAGAAATCCCCCTGCAGACTTCAATATCTTCCAATAAAAACAGAAGCACAAAACAAAACAAAAAAATCTTTCTTTGTAACAGAATAGTTAACATAAAATTATAATCACAACTTCTTCAATACCTTAGATTGCAAACTGATGAAATGTCGAATACTTGCGCGAGACTTCTCCTTCGAGACACTGGTGGAAAGGGAAAAGTTGAAATTACAGAGGATGTGCCGGTAGAGACAACTTCGGAAAGGGAAAAGCTGAAGACGCGAGTTGAGAAAAAACAAGTATACGGCTCCAGTAAAGTCGTCTCTTGGGATTACGCTAAGAAAAACCCTCCACTTCCTCTCAAACCGCCGAAATGATTGCAGTGCCACGACTTCCCATGCAAGGGCAATTTCATCCATAAAATTTAAAAATAACTCCGTTAACCACCGTTACATGGTTTGGGGGTTTGGAAAACATTGAGTTTAAAAGGAAGAAGTTTTTAGGGATTGCTAAATTAAGGGGGTGTTTTTGGCAATGTTGCAAACTTAGGAGGTTTTTTTGGCAATTTCCTGTTTTTTTATAGGTATCATTATAGTTGGGTAGAATTTAAATTAATCTTGGGAGTATTTTTCTTCAATCGTTATAATAAATTTTTTTTTTTTAATGCTGACGGCACTCCTCTGTTGATCTTATATATTCATTTTCCATGTTAACAATTTTTCAATAGATTAGAATTTTCTAATAAAATATATTTAAAAGTCGAATCAATTATCTTATTTGGATAGTGAATGGGTTGACCTAGGGTCGAATTCCTGGGTCGGTAATACTGTTACAGTACTGTACACATACTTAGATACTATATAAAATATTGTAGCTGTAATGTTCATTCACTGTTCATGAGTCACATGTGGGAGGATGTCGTTTCCCTCCCCTCCAAGGTTGCAAGACAGGAGGGATTTATTAACTTGGTTTGGTTCTTGAAATATCTTATGGGTGGGCATATGGTAAGAATCTAATTGCCCCATGTGATATTTGACCGAGTTAATAAATTTTTAGGGGGTTCTTAAGCTACCGTAATTGATGCACCTCCATACTTGGTATATATATATATATATATATATATAGATATATAAAACCAACCTCACCCTTCCCAACGGCTATAACTCTCATTCATCAAACTCTCAATATTATATATATATATATATATATAGACTAGTACTACTACTCCCTCTACTGAAGTGCACCATCGTGGTCATTATTCAACGAAAATTCATGGACTCCTCCGGCTATTCAACTCCGCCTTCCCGCCGCTCCGACCCTCGCCTCCGCCCCACATCCTCCTCCCGCCTCTCCCACTCCATCGATCCCTCATCCCCAATCAATTCCTCACTCCAAGACCTCCTCCTCCTCTCCCCACCACCCTCCTCTTTCCGCCATCCCAAACTCCTCCCGGAACCCATCCCCGACGTCATTCACCGCAAGAAGAGCAAGAGCTCCAACCAGCTCCTCCCCACGACCTGCGCATCCCCGCGCAGCGCTCGCCGTGCGCGCAGGCGGCTGGAGAAGGAGATCATCAGGGATGACAGGGATTTTGGTTGCGGCATCGATGATGATGTTGCTAAGCCGAGGAAGCCCAGGCAGAGTACCAAGCCCAAAGTCTCCCGCAAGGAGAGGATGATCCTTTTCTCTCCCCCTCCTATTCCTCCTTCTCCTCCTCCTCCTCCTCCTCCTCCTCCTATCAGTGCTCCAGTGCCCAGTGCGCCTCCATTTTACTCTTCTGATTGTTCTGGGATTCATCTTTCTTTACCCCCTTCTGATTCTTCTTGTTTTGATTCCAGGGATTGTTGATGAGGATTGCTGCAGCAGCGTTGATGGTTTGCTGGAAATGATTTTGGAGCTGATAATGTGGAAGAATGTTGCCAAATCCTCATTTTGGTTTGGTTTCGGATTAGTGCTTTTTCTGTCTTTTTGGTTTTCCAGGGATGTCAACTTCAGGTTTGGTTTGCTTTTCAAATACTTTGTCTTGATTCTTTTTTAAGTAATTAAATTGAACTTCTTTTCTTCGAACAATTGCAGCTTTATCACCGCCGTTTCTCATCTGTGTATCTTGGTCTTGGCCATTGCCTTCTTCGTTGACTCTATCTCCCGAAGGTAAATATTTTGTTCATTAGTTTCGGCTGATTTCTGGTTACTAAATAGAACAAAATTGCTCATTGTATGGTGCTAAATTAAAGCAGCATGCAGAAGAAGTGGAGAGGGGAATTCAAGCTGACAGAAGATGATGTTCTTCGTGTTTCTCGAGTAGTTTTACCACTTGCTAATGCTGCACTGGTGAAGGCCCAAGGAGTTTTCTCTGGAGAGCCATTGATGACTCTCAAAGCAAGTGTTTTTTTTTGTTTCCGGTTTCTACTTATGTGATCCAAAGTCTTCCGGTTCACATTTTTAATTTTCTTGGTTTCAGGTAGCACCTGTTCTTATTTTCGGAGCTAAATTCGGCCATCTGATAACACCATGGAGGCTTTCTGCGACTGGTATGTATTGCATAAACCAATTAATCTTTCAACTCTTTGTAGTTTGTTGCTGCATTTGTTTGAAATCACGCTCTTGTTTTTCTTAAATTTTTGTAGGATTTTTCCTGCTTTTTACTGCTCCGAAACTCTTCTCTTGTTACTCCCAGCAGATACATAAAAAAGGTTAGTTCTCAGATTGCTTGTCATACATGAGTTTTCATCTGATTTATCCTGAATGTGAACATGAATCCTTTTTCCTGCTATTTTATTTCCACCAAGTTGTTTCAAATTTTGATCTGTGGTTAACGTTCCTTTATGAACCAGCTGAAAATATAAGGAACTATATCTGTGAAGCATGGAGGGCTTGCCAGCACAAGAAATTTGCAGGGTGATCAGCAGCTATTTTACTATGGAATCTGCTCAGTATTAAGGCGCGCATCTTTGCAGGTAGTGTTACATCATTCATAGAATATTTCGCACAAAATAAATAAACAAACAGAAAATTGACAGGCAAAAAGGTTTCATATCTTTGGAAACAACAATTCAGTCAGCTTCTAGTGAGTAAAATTGTGGCTTTTATCAGCAAAAAAAATCATGTTAATTTAAGTAGAATTCTTTTGCTTCACTTTGTGGTCCACAATGATCAATATTTACTAGAATTCTCTTGCAGCATTCATCTCCATTGTCATGCTTCGTTATCACCATCAACAACTACTCGTTGGAGAAGATAATGACAAAAAGGAAATGCAGGAAGGAGAGCAACAACAAGCACTAGTGTTAGTGGAATAGATAGTATGCAACTTGAGGAATCAAATATTGATGAAATCTTCTTAACTACTTTGCGGGATATATTAATCTGTGAAAATTGTTGTCATTGTTTCTCACTAGTTATCAAGTTCTTTATGGTGTAGGATTTCAACTCTGAACCTTATTTGTGATACTTGATTCTTATTCATGTTTGGTTTTGATATCTGTTGATGCTTCAATGTGGAAAGGAGCAAGGAAGTATGGATCCATAGAGGAATCTGAAATGAGGTAAATGAGTTGCAAGTTTGATATAGGTTCTAGTGATCAGATTGTGTTTCATGATTTGTTGATTGTGAGATGATTTCATTATTTTTTTGAATCAAGAGGTTGTGGAAACTGATAAACAATATGGATACGAGTGAAGACATCTGTGACAAGGGGTGTGAAAGTGAGATAACGTTGAATATGATTGAGTGGAGGAGAGTCTAGAGACAAGTTCTTTGCATTTGTTCTTAAAGGGAGATGTTAAGTTTTAATATTAGGAATGGTTTTGTACTTACTGGTTTTCCTTTTCTTCTCTGAGATTTGGGAAATGATAGGAGATCACTTGAATTTTCAGTTCACAGCTCCTTTTGTCTCAAACAAGAAATAGGTTTGCATTTTCCCCATAATCTAAAGGCTTCAGTGATAAACTAAAAATTAAGGTGTCAAACAAAAGGAGCTGTGAACTGAAAATTCAAGTGATCTCCTGTTGATAATCTAAAGGCTCCAGGTATATTTTTTGTTTTTTTAGTCAATAAGGCTTTTAGTTCTATGTTTTTGAATTTTAGGATATTTTTTTATATTTTTTAGCAATTTTAGGGTATTTTTTATATTTTTGGGTTTAAAATAAAAAATATAAATATAATATAACTGGGCCGGGCCACGTGCTGGGCCGACCTTGGTGGTTGGTGGGCCGTGCCGACCCGGCACGATTTCTAGACGGGCCGTGCCGGCCCGAGCACGCATAGTGCATGGGCCGTTGTGGGCCCGGGCTGGCCCGGCCCGTTTGACACCCCTATTTAGACTGATAAAACTGTTACTTAACTTTGGTAGTGAAATTATAAATAGGTGGTGAAATATAATTTATTCCCAAGGTAGGCTTTGGAAATTGTCTATATCTAATGCTTATTTTATCATGTATCAACTTGTACAATTCTTTGTGTATTTTATGCTCTAGGAAAGGAAGATCAAGGAGCATCCAAGCTTTACAGGAAATATAAATTTATTGATTATGTTCAGAACTTCACCCATATTGAAGATTTAAATGGCAAGAGTATTTTACATTCTGAAGAGTTTGTTATTGATGAGTATGGATGGTTCAGCCCATTCTTTATTCCTCCTTTTATAGACGGTATCAAATTTGGAAAAGGAGAGGGTTTTTTATTAGCGTCTGAGATAACATTAGGTTTTGACCTTCAAAACATTTGGTTGGAGATGAGGCTGAATACATCATCAATTTGTATATTTAAATGTTTCATAAACTGTCAATAGTTTCCCAGTTCCAAATTTTGTAGTGTGCTATATAAGTAGTGTATTAAAAGAGAACAGGTTTGCTTTCATGGTTTTTCTGTTTTTTGTAATTATATTTTTGGTTTTGCAAAAATATCTTGCTTATGGATAATGTTAATCTAGACTCCATTAGATGACCTTTATGTGCGTGTTTCACTGTTTGTGCATTTAAAGTTTTTTCCTCTTTGACTAATAATTTATCCTTGTTCAAATGTAACTTATATTATGCTTTCTTAATCACGTATCATGTTAACAAGTCTTAAGCCGATTATTGGAAGAAGCTGGTTACGCAAGGAGCTCTTCTCTTTTATTTGATGATTTCATAAAGGTAATTTTCTTGGAACATGCAAACAGTGTTTTTTAATCCAAGAGTCTGAATGTTCAATTTATGATTTATAGCTCAGTTTGCTCATTAGTATGTACTGGTGGAGACAACAGAAATTGAGCATATGATAGATTTATGTTTTTTTTGGATTTGCGATTGCCCTCATAGTATCATTTTATTAAAGCAATTTACAATTTATTAATTTATTTACTTAAAGAAGTTATCTACACAAAAATACTGATGCTATAGCAAAATTGAAGCCAATGGGATACCATTGGTATTTTTGCTGAGTAAGGAACAATACATCGTTCTGGTGTATTGCATATGCTATCTATAATTGGTGCAATTTTTTTTATGGTCTTGAGCCATTGAATCAGTTTGGAATAACAATCTTCCCGTATCAAATTGTTCTGCTACGTGATGGTTTTTTTCAGTGCAAAGAAACAAGAAAAGAAAAGTAGGACTTTTTATCATTCACGTGTGACATGGATATTTTTATTCATTTTGATTTCAGTGTAACAGAGATATGTAAAAATGAACAACCACTAAAGAGGACATGGGCAGGCTCGATAGTTTCAAAGAAAATTTTGCTTTTTTATGAAATTTTTTGTACTTGCTATGTTTATTAATTCTGCTGAAGCACAGACTCACAAAAAAGTTATTTCGAAGCATTAGGTAATGATTCCTGATAACTTCACAATAATTGCCACTATAATTGATACTCTGTTGTTTACTAATTCTTCTCAATAAAGGATTTTTTCTTGCTTTATGCATAAAAACTGTGCATCAACTCTCTTTATATATGTTTTTTACGTTTCTATTTAATTGTCCATGATGTTTTGTTGCTCTTACATATCTCCACCCGCTGGAGAAGAATAGATAAATAAATTTCCTAACTTCTGAAGTTCAATTTTCTGTTATCTGTACTCATGATTTGTGTGATTACCCAATTGTTTTCTTCTTTGAGTAATATGAAATTCTCATTTCTGCTATGCACAGTGCATTTATGGCTCATACATGCACACACCTTTCAGATTCTTAGCAAGTCTGGCATGAAAATGGAGGTTGAAGTTCCAGTTGACTAAGTTGCCTTTCCTATACATAAGAGGCTCCAAATCAGACAAATGATGTGTCTGTCTTATACGCTTTTTGTATCTATAATAAGAAATGTTCTTCGTTTGATCTTGTAAATTGATTTTTCTTATAGTTTCTGAATGTGTTGTTGAAAAAATCACTGGCAGATGAATGCGCAAGGGGAAAAAACTGGAGAAACTTTTTCTTAGGTTTAAAAGAAAATTTTCTTTTTACTTATTTATTTATTTTTGTTCAACATCTTGCAAAACTTGCAGCCTCAATGGCAGGTTTAGGAAGTTAATGCAAGCTTTCTCTTACAGGCAGGAGCACGAAAGTAAGGAATATGAGCAAATACAATTGAAAATGGTTTGATGGTTATAGGCTCATGTGATTTTACTTCGACGGGCTCGAGTTTTGGAATATTTCCATTGGAGTCCACTTCCAGGGTATTATTATTCAGAAGCATTGCTTGGCTCTGCAATTTGGCATCCTTGGCTGTAAGGTGGTACTCATATCTCATGTGTCTACTAGCTCTGGAAATTTTATGATTATGAAAACTTGATCTTTTTTTGCCCAACTCTGAGACTTATTTACTGTGGAATACTTGAGAAGTGATATACACTTGACTTGTTCTATTGCCTTCAAGGTTGATCAAGAGCACTGTTACCCCTCTCTGAAAAGTGAAGGCAAAGAAATATAATACACGGAAGAAGAAAAAAAGGTATTGTGTCTTTTTTTATCTTACTGATTTTCTTGCACTGTGAGCATATGCTCTGATCTTATTTGTGCTGTTAAAGCTTGTTTCTAGGACATTTCGCCCCATCAATTGGTGCCACAAGAGAGCACTGTATTATGAAAGAAATGAATTATTGATGTGTATATATATATCATCTTCGTTTGATTGATATGATTATTCATTTACATTGTTTGAGCAATTGCAGACGCACCTGTAGTAATCAGGATTTGGTTTGAAGGTGGTTGTGTTGAGTAGGCCATAGTTTCCGCCAATCAAGCTTTGTCTGCAGTAAGTCTTGGTGTCATATTTTGATGCCATTCCAAGCTGATCCAAATACCTATTGTGTTGAAGCAAAAACAAATGTAAGAAAATTACTTGTTTTTCTGTTTCTCAGATTTGAAACTATGTGGATATATATGCCATTGTCTCACCAAAAGCTGAAAACAAATGAATTTGTTGCAAGGTTTCTGCCACTGTTGTAGGCTTTTCCTGCCGAACTTCCTGAGCTTCTAAGTATGCTTTGAAGATTTCTGAAGACCGATTCCTCACGATCAAGATACTTGGGATCAAGAATCCTGTCAATCAATTGGTCATCCACACCTACAAACTTGTCGGAAATCAGAGTCACCAACTGAAATTTCACTTTTCAGGTAACAAATTTAATTACCTGAACCAAGATTATATATGTGGTGACTGACTACATCCAATGAATTTGCCTTTGTTTGGTTGATGAGTTTACCGAACCAAGCTGCATCAAAGCCGCCCCCTGGTGCAATCACTAGTGCAATCACTAGTGGCTTCTTCCCTACAAATTTTGCTTTAGATGGCTACCCATATTTTGTAAGTTAGCCTTTAATAATGAATTGTGTATTTATACATTATAGCATTTAAAAACTTATTCACTTTGCTAACATTGAGTTATTTTTTATTTATTGTTTTCTTCAGCTTAAGGAAGATTGGTTTTGTCAAGATGACATAGAAAACTTTCGGACAGAAATTCAATTTTTTGGATGTAAGTTGGAAATTATTTACTTACCTTTGTTTATTTTGTGGATGCTTTTAATATTAGCTAAATAAACATAGTTAAAATGTATACTATGTATTTATTATAGTCATCTTTACTACATTGGATGTTTATACTATATGAGTTTTTTTTTTTGTTTTATATTTTGCATTATTTATAGACTTTGAATTTTTTTGTAGCTTCTAGTGCAACAAAGAAAAATTGCAGAGGTGTGACACGAGGATATGATTTGCAAAAGTTGGTGAAAATAACAAAAAATAAGCTTCCTATTTATATTGATATAGATCAAGGTAGACCATTAGACAGGGTTCAATCGGCAAAGCTATCAAATGAGTTGGGTGTTATTGCTCGGACTTATTTACCTTGTCCACGATCATTCAAGAAACTTGACTGGAAGGAGCACATAAAACCATCATTTGAGCGTCTTAGGGTAAGAATGGTTTATATTAAATAAGATATGTAGTTTATATATTGTTGATTTAGTAATTTCTTTTCAGATGAATTTGGATGTTATTGACATCGAGACAAATCCAAGGATAGCTGATTGTGTAGTTGCTATATTGAAAAATAGAATTAGAGATCATCGTCAATCTTTAAAGAAGTATTATTTGAGTTTTTCTGATTATGAGGATGCAAGGAAGAAAAAACCTAATGAGTTTATTACTCAAGCGAATTGGGAGGATTTGTGTGATTATTGGGATAATGATAAAACTAAGGTACATACATGTATTTTGTTAATAATTATTAGTAATGTGTTTTTATATTACTTGATTTCAAGAATCTGTTGAACTTTTCTTTTACAGGAAAGGGCTAAAAAAGCAAAAGTAAGCAGATCGTACATGAAAACACCCCATAATCAAGGATCCAAATCCTTTGTTGTTGTTCGTCATGAACTTGTAAGATAAACTTAACTTTCAATCTTATAAATAGAGTTTATATATAGTCACTTTTGTTTTTTCCCATGACATAGATGAAGAAGGATGATGAAAGTATAATAGATGAACAACATGAGTGTAATAGGATTGAATTGTATAAAAGCACTCACTATAAGAAAGGAAAAGGATGGGCATCTTTAGAAGCAAAAGCAAACTACGTGAGTTAATTATGATATCTATATAGATTTTTATTTATATTATTGAAAGTTTATGCATACTTTTTTTTTGTGAATTTAGTGTGCAATGCAGCAAAAGTTTAAGAAAGCTATAGATGAGAATCAGGATGTTGACGTTGACAAAATTTGTGATGAGGTTCTTGGCACTCGATCTGGGTATATTAAAGGATTAGGTTATGGTCCAAAGCCAAATGCTTCAAGATGTGGACATGCTAAGATCATTAAAGATCTTGAAGAAGAAAAAAAATATGTGGAAAAAGAAATATGAAGTTGAGGTTCTTGAAAATAAAACCAATCGAGGAGCTCAATTGACAAAGCATGAAAAAATGTTAAGGCATATATTAGGAGCAAAATATGATGAGCATGAAGAAAATACTAAAAGGTATTATATGATTATGTTTACCACATTATGATGCAACTTAATAAAAGTTTTTATTTGATATTTTTCATTTATTGTGCAGTGGAGATAAACAAGGTGATCACCAAGTTTAATCACTATATGGTTGTTGTAATTTTCTCAGGTTTGATATCTTTGGTATTTACTTCTTTTTGCTTGGATAACAAACTTATTCTAAGAGTAACTTTTAAATAAAAATTTAAGTTTTTTTTTATGAAATATTATATGTGATATATATATAGTAATTTTATTTTATAATTTATTGCAGGGAAAGTATTGATAAAGGAGTGGGACACAAATTTGCATGGATTTCTTTTATGATACAAGTGGTAGAGACAAGTTAGCATTGATACTTTGGTCTTTTGATGCTTTTGTATTTGGATGGTAACTTAGTTTTTGGAATGATTGTAGACCAAATGGTTTTATTGAACATGTTACTTTTGGGATACCTTTGAATTCAATATTTATATTAACAATGAATTATTAGCACTATTTTTATATTAATATTGCGAGTGAAAAACTTTAAACCATTGCCTACAATTTGTTAAACATTGATTGCAAAAAAATAATTGTAGCTACGAAAATGAAAAATTGTAGATAAAAATCACTACGAAAATGAAAAATTGTAGACAAATCCCACAATTCTCTACGAAAAATTATGGTAGAGAAAGCATAATGGAACAAGACAAATCCACTATTCTCAACGAAATTTTTTTGTAACTAAATTTCGTAGAGAATTACTGAAAACTCATTGCCTACAATTTTATTCAGTAGCAAATAATCTTTTATCTCCACGATTTTTTAAATTTAGCCACAAATTTCATTTACATTTCTCTACGAAAATAACGTAGAGAAAGGTTCCAAGTTTGGGCTACGAAAACTTGAAATCGTAGCTAAATACTAGTACCTACGGGGTATTCTCTACGTTTGGATCTACGATTTTTTTTCGTAGATGATAATTTTTACCTACGATTTTAATATATTTCCCTACAAATGTTTACCGTAGACATTGTTCGAAGCCTAATCTTGTCTTCGGCCTCAAACCTCACACCGATTGCTCTCTGATCACTATAATTTACCTGACAAAGATGTAGAATGACTTCAGGTATTGAAAGACAGCGAATGGATCACAGTGACCACTTGCCCTCATGCTTTGATCTTTAATATAGGAGATCAAATGGAGGTAAATACTTGCAGAATTTTCCGTCCTAGTTACTTTCAACAAAATGCAATTAACATTATAACATTATAGCATTGTTCTAAATTATCCAGATAATTAGCAATGGAATATTTAAGAGCCCTGTTCATATGTGGTCACATTTTCAGACAAGGATAGGATATCTATTGCTATGTTTTGTGTGAATTTCCAGAAAAAAGTGATAGGACCAGCAAATGAACTAGTGAATGATATGAGACCAAGGATGTACAAAAATTTGAAGGTGAAGGACTATCTTGAGGTGTTTATCCAGAGGTTCTTACTAGGAAAGAGGGCTCTTGATTGGGCTCGATTCTGATAAAAACACAAGAACAATTCGATGACAAAAAAGATTACTCACCTTGTAGCCATTTTACACATAGGTGAGTGGAGAAATTTCAGGATATGTGACAAGCAAAATATTTCCATGTAAGTTATTTTAATGAGTTAATGAAAATGTAGTTAAAATTTTGTTTTTGTTTTTGTTTTTATCATATACACCCTATTGAAAATGTCAATTTTTTTCTTTCCAAAGGTTGGATAAACCATATGCATTAAAGAAAAATAAAAAAGAAGTATAACAAAACCGAAAGAAAGAACTTTAACAAGACGGGACTAGAGAAAAGCAACAATAACACAACAACAATTAATCAAGTAGGATTGGATTTATAATAGGATAACAAAAACCAAAAACAACACATAAAATAGAACTCTAGAGTGCAGTATCCTAGGGAGAAGGAACTCAAAGTAGATACTATCTCATGACTTGAGAGGGAACCACCTCATTGGTTTTACTTACTATAGTTGTCTCCGAGCGGAATCCCATGAACTCCAAGTTACGACGAATAGCAATCATGGAACCCTCCATTTTCTTCCTTTTTTCCATCTGGCACTGTAGATACCCACAACAATATAATATAATTAATCTTTAAGATTATCGAATGAAGAAGAGACTTTCATTAAAAATACAGTCATCCCGCTCTAGCCAAAGATTTCATGTGATTGTCAATATCAAAAGATCCCCGATATCAAGTATTGGGGATCTAAAAGTTTTTTCTCCACGAGCACCCTATATTTTTTCAGAATTCAGAATGTAAGGTAGTTGAAAAAGTTGCCTGGAATATTGGTTCTAGACTGACTTGATAAAATAGCATTGAAGAAAGTGGCGGTTAGCCATTTCAATAGCTAAGTGACATGTGACACATGTCGGGGTTATGAGTTTATTACACTTCCTTTTGGCGAGATTCTTAAATGTCAGAATTTTATTTTTCTAGGCTAACTAGTTAAAGGGATTTATCTTTCGTGGACACAGCTTAGTCCAGAAGATTTGGGTCCCCTTACATCATGCTTCCATCATATAGGAAACTATATAATGATTTGACTAGGAATCTTCCATTAGCTGTGGGACTCCACCATTTCTTATCCTCATCTTAAGCATAAAGAGCATTGGTCCGAGTGAAAAAAATCCACTACTTCCAAGTTTAGATCCAAAGGCAGCACAGATAGAAAGTGTGCAAGGTCTCCTACAAATCCCCAAGGCAAAAATGAGTCTCTAAAACTTTGTGGCTAGATGTTCATCGAGGCATGACCATTGAGCCAATGGTTAGCCCAAAAAACAAAAAAATGGTTGCCCCATTTCTAATAGCTTGAGTGATGCATCCTCTGAAGGTCAGTAAACAGCTGAGAAAACCATTCCAAAAAAGAATGTTCTTTTGGGGTATGGGAGGAATATATTCCACCAGCTATGATATTGAAAGTAGTTGAACAAAATTACTTTGAAGGTGCACCATGCTTCACTTCACTTGTAGCTATCTACCACAACCACTTCCCAGATAAGGCCTTGTTGAAATACTCTCAAGTACAAAATTTCCCAACCACCTTGTTCTCGTACCCAACATAGTTGTTTCCAACTAACTAATTTACAAGCAAGATGTTTAATGTCCGGTCCAGACCAAAGGAAGTCCAACGGATTGGCTCTATTTGTTTGATAACCAAGAGTGGTAGTTTGAATGATGACATCCAGTAAATGGGAACAACTGAAAGGATTGAGTTTACTAGAGTTAGATAAGCTCACAAAGAGAGAAATTTGGTTTTATAGGTTGAAAAACTCATTTTGACCTTCGAGATCAATATTTCTTAATCTTGTCACAGAGGTCTCTTTCCTAAAATTAGGACCCCTAAAAATGTGAGGGGAAGAAGTCCTATTGAACAATTTAACCTTTTAGAGCAATCATTGGGCGGGAGCTAGTCTAATTGAGTGGAGTAAAGACATGTTTTTGATAAAGGCTAATGTGGCTCCTAAAACGCAAATGCACACGTGCCACGATATCTTGGCTTGAACCGTTGTCTTCAACGCCAATCTTCTGTATATAGAGAAGATTAAAGTGAAGCACTATTGGAGTTCTTTGACGGTCGGAGCGAGGCTAAGAGGAGCAGTGAATCGCTAATTCTTCAACAAGTTCCAGGTAAGTTTCTTTGATCTTTTGGTTGTTGTAGAACTTGATGCGTGAGTAGTTGTTTTTAAAACTTGCTTAAATTTAATTTATTTGGTGCATGATTTTGCATGCTAAAACCTAGTGTGTCTATCCTTTGTAGCAATGATCTGAACTACTTTTTTCATTCATTCCATTCCATTGAGCTCGCTTAAACCGGGCTTGTTTAGGACCTTATCTTCTTTGCTACTACTTCTAGTGGCTCAGTTATCATGTGATGTCCTGGTTCTAGCTTTTGAGGTATTGATGAGTTGTCCTCAAGCTTTAGATTTAAAATGGCTTTGCAGCCAGCAACCTGCAAATTTCAGGTGCCGGCCAACACCGCATGCAACCATCTTTGATTTTGGTTTGTAAATTGTGTTTGATAAAAGGATTGGATCTGGATACTCATAAACCCAAGTTGAGATCCGTGCATGAGTGTATATAGTTACATGTGCGTGTATATATGTATATATATATATGTATATATATGTATATTCTAACCTGCAACCTCTTGTATATAAGTGTATATTGTTATATATATATTCATGCATTTGCCTCAGTCATTGCTGCTTAGAAATTTCATGAGTGATGTTGACTTAACCTTTATTTTCTTTTTCTTCTTATTCTTACTAGCATTTGTTTTGTTCTTCTTCCATCTGAACTTGAGACCTACTTCTGCCTTTTGAAATATATATATATATATATATATATATATATATTGTTAGGATAGCGGTTAGCTTTGGTTTTTTTTCCCCCAAATGTTCATTCTTTAAAACTTGAAGCGTTCCCTGCATGCCTAAGTATTGAATTTGTCCAGTGCATTCTTAGATGTTTAGGGCTTAACTCATGTTTAGTTAATGCATGTGCTCCCTCATGCATAAGTTGTACATCTGTAGGGTAGTTTTAGGTGATATTTGACTGTTGTCAATCTTTGGGAATTAGGACCATTTTGAGAAGTGATATTGGAATTCAAATCGTATCTTGGAGTTAGGTTACCAAGTAAGTAATCCACTTGAACTCATGTTTTTTTTTTTTTTTTATTATTACATTTTAGAATTTCTAATAAACTACACTCAGTTTTTCAACTATTATCAACCTATTTGTTTATCTACTTAACTTTTAAAACTATAATTATCCTCTTCATTTAATTGTTCATTTAATTATTTTTGTTGTTCTTTAAGTATTGAGTATTTTAACTGCAATTATTATCTTGGAATATTAACTATTTTATTATTCTTTTGTTTAATTAATTTTTTATTTGTGGTTGTGTATCCTGTTCTCATCATTAATTTTCAAGCTTTTGTGATTATTAAATTTTATTTATTTATTTACTCTTCCTTAATATTTTCTCTTATTGTTGTTTATCTATCACTTTATTTTGTAACAATTTAAGCTCCTATATAAATTGCTTATGAAATTATTCATATGGTATTCAGAATATATGTAAAATGTGGGGCTATGTCTGCAAAATTATCTGATTTTATATGGTTTTATTAGTCTCCAAGTGAATTGTACTTAACCCTATTAAGTGAGGGTTAAACACTGACCTTATTGACAAGAATTTCCTGTAAAAATGAGATTGCAGTTTTATGTCGATCAGTCAGTGAAATAATAACAGCTTCTGATACTCATTCTTGGGTTACTAAGGGTAAATAAATGACCTCTGTTATTCTGGCTAGTCTCATTGAGGGTAAACAAATGACTTTTGACAACTATAGTGAACTTGGAGACAAACACTATTACTTGGTAATATATTACTCTTCTATTTTGCTTCACCAATTCCAGTATTTTCCAAATACAAAAATTATGGGATAATGATTACATTTGACCTGATTGTACTACTATCTTGCTTTCTTTTAAAAATGTTGGAAAACTCTTGTTTTGGTCCTAATTACTCGACATATTTCAACTCAAGTTTCATTTTCAAATTTTGGATTACTTATTGAATTAGTGAGCTCATGAAATTGTTTTAAATTCTTTTCAGATCATGAGCAGTAGACCCAGGGATTGTTTAGCGAGCTATTGATAGTTGTATTTCCCGTTAGAGTTGTATCTTGTGTTAATGTTTTTTTGTATGGACACCAAACTCTGCACTTTAGGACATTTTTGCATTCTTGTTATTCTGTATTTGAACATATGATGTATTCCTAAAGTTGTACATGTATTCTATATTTCTAGTAGTTTATTACATTCTCTTCTCTGAGTTAGGTTTTGAGTCCTTGTAGGCTCACCGGGCTCACGCCCTGTGAGACTGCGGTTGTTTATCTACAACCATTACCTTCAGGATAAATCATAGGTTCTATCTTTGCCTAATGACCATGAAGTTTAGTTCTCCATCAATGGAGAACAATCATACTATCCAAGAGAAGCAATATAAGCAATAAAAGGCATTAAAACTCCCTTTAGGTTCTCCGTCCCGAATATATGATGAATCCCCATGAGCCTTCCACAAATGCCGCCAAGAACACTTCTCAATGGCTTCCTTGATTTCATAGACTCTTGGTATCTGATCACTTGGATTGTCGGAAAAAAACCCCTAGAAGTCATCTTCTCTCTTCCCTTCGTTAGGCCACTAAAAATACTCTCAAAACCCTCAATAAATCCTTTTATACCTAATTCCTTATGGATTACTTTCAAATGTAAAAACTAGAGATAAAAGGTCACGTGCCTTTTGGCCATCTTACAAACATAAGCTTACTTGTAAGGTCTTCTGTCTAGGCGTTACGGTCTAGTTTATGGCCATAAGCTTTGGACCTTAAGCTTCTCTGTTAAATACTTGCGACCCCCTTATGGACATATGTCTTGCCCATCTACTTCTCTATCTGACCCTTATGCCCTAGCTTACGAGCATACACACTGCTCATAAACTTTTTTGTTTAGCTATTATACTCCTGCTTATGGGCATAAGTGTTGGTTGTAAGTATAATTAATATTATAACATTATAAAATTGTTCTAATTTTTGCAGGTAATAAGCAATGAAATATTTAAGATCCCTATTAATAGGGTGGCCACATTTTTGTGCAAGGATAAGATATGTATTGCTATATTTTGGGCTTCATTTCACTCGTGGCCACAAATGTTTGCATTTTATAACGATGTGGCCACAAAACTATTTTTTGTAACACAAAACCACTTAACTTCTATCCGATTGCACGTGAGGCCATAATGAGCTATTTTGAGATTATTTCTGGTGAATTTGCTGATGTGGAGGCGCAGAGTCAATGCCATGCCAGCTCAAGTCAGTGCCATGTTAGCAAACTCGCCGGCACTAGCATCAAAACAGGCCATTATATACTCACGTGCTAATGATAAGTAGTTAAGTGGCTTTTGTGTTATGGTTGTAGCACTATAAAGTACAAATATTTGTAGTTATGAGTGAAAATAACTAGTTATTTTGTATAAATTTAATTACCCAGAAAAGTGATAGGACAAATAGATGAACTAATGAATGATATGAGACAAAGGATGTACAATAATTTGAAGGTAAAGACTATCTTAAGGTATTTATCCCGAGGTTCTACCAAGAAAAGAGGGCTATTGATTGGGCTCAAGTCTGATAAGGGCACTGGAACTATTTAATGTAAATGGACTACGTGACTTGTAGCCATATTAGACACATGTAAGAGAAGTTTCAGCATGTATGTAACAAGTAAATTATTTCCTCATAAGATATTTGAATACCCTATTGAAAATGAAGTTGAAATTTTATTGTACTTTTTATCATATATATATATATATATATATCCTATTGAAAAATATCAACCTATATTTCTTAACACATATCTAATCTTCTGTCAAACGAATATTAAACATTAATAAATTCAATATCATGTGAATAATTACACATATTCAATATATTATAGGCCCATTTGAACAAAATTGGTAAAAACACATACTTATATATAAATATTTTTTATGCTTTATTTCCAAAAATTATACAAACTTTATATATCTAATAAAAACACAAAATAATTCAATTAAAAAAAATAAATTAATAACAATCGACTAATAGTGAAAAAACACATTATATTTAAAATATAATCAATTAATTCGTGACCTAAAGTATTAATTTTTTAAAAAAACTTGACTTAATTTCTCGTGTATTTTTTTTTCAAATCATACACTCAAATTTTATGTGCATAAAATTTTCCTCAATCAATTAACCTCATTTATACAACAAACACACAATCTAGGAATATTTATATATAAAGAAAATCACTTGCATACCTTTGTACAAATGGATAATTTCTGATATATATATATATTCATAAAAATTATATTTATTTATATATAAACTAGTCTTTTTTTTTTAAAAAAATATTTTTTAAAACCATAACTAAGATAACCAAGCAATAATAAGATTAATTTTGGACAAAAAAAAAATTAAGACTGACTTTCTTTCGAAGCACGGTGCTCATAAGGTTTGTCCATTGAAATATATATATATATATATTTAAAAAATAAAATGTAGAGAAGAGGTAAAATAAATAGTAATTTTTCAAATTATATATATATATACATACTTTTAAAAACTAAAGAGATAGGTAAAAGAAATAGTAGTTTTTTAAAATGAATTTTTTAGTTTATTTTGGATTGAAAAAAAAATAAAAATAAATAATGAGTAGAAACACAAAAATATTTGGATGCCCATATATATATATATATATTTATAAGGGTATATTGCCAATTTCGCATGCACGACACGTGGCATTAAAGTTTGGACAAAATCAGCCAGCCATTCACCATTACAGAGCACCGCTTTCGTTTCTCTTCCTCTCTTCGTTGAGTTCATCGATGGATGCTCCGATGAGCCCACCGGTGAAGAGCGTCAGCACCGAGCGCAAGATGGTCCAAGCGAGGGCGGAGGCCGGAGAAGCGCCGCCCACTGATTACATCATCAAAGAGTCCCAACACCCACTCGATGCTCCGCCGCCGCTGACCGCTCCGCTTCCCGTCGTCCATCTCGGCCAGCCGGATGACGCCGAGGAGATCAAAACTGCTATTCAGTCCTGGGGCATGTTTCAGGTGAGCCCTTTTCCATCTTTTCCTTAATTCTTCTCCTCCTTTTGGGATTTGGGTTTGCTTGGGTTGATGACGAATTAAGAAAAGATGAGATTTTTAGGGTTTGTTTCTGTTTTTATTTTTGGTTTGGTTGCTACCCTTTTAGTAATTACTAACTCAATCGTGCAAGCTAATATATATACTTTGACTCAATGGCCACTGTGTTATTATATTTCTGATTTCTTCATTAAAGAACTCATTTTATACCATATGATCTCCTGCACCAATCTCATGTTTTAGGTGATCAATCATGGCATGGCATCATCTTTTCTGGATGAACTACGAGATGTTGCAAGAGGTTTTTTTAAACTTCGAATGGAGGAGAAGCAAAAATATAGCAATATAAGAGATGGACAGTTTGGACAAGAGGGATATGGAAATGATGAAGTTATAGGAGAAGGCCAGATCCTTGACTGGACTGACCGCCTTGATCTCTTAGTCCAACCTGAAGATGCAAGGAAACTAGAACTTTGGCCAACAAATCCAAATTCTTTGAGGTATTGGACAGTCTTTACTCTCATGAAGCTTCATAAAAGTCTTTACTCATCATTTGTTCCTTTAATTTATAACCGATGGTCAATTACCAAATGCTGAAAAGGCATGTTTATTGAATTTTTTTTCTAAACTCTATTTGGTAGAAACATGCACGTGTTAAAAGAGTTGCTTTGTCACAAATTTTAAGTGTAAGTACGCAAATAATGACAAATCTCATGGAGAAAAAACAGAGACGAGGACTTAGCTTTAGTTTAGATGTGGTTGATAGAAATAACATTTTGGTTCAGTAATTCATTAGCAATCATCATGAACTAGATTACTGAGCATACTCCTACAATTGTTTCTTGTTTGAAAATAATATTGCCTCTGATTATCATGTTTACGCCTTCATTGAACATAAAGAACTCTTGGTGAAAATTGAGAAGTGAACTGCTGAATTGATGTGTCTCATGGTAATTAGAGTTTTTGCCAATTATAGCTGATTTCTTTTGTATGCCCAAGATTACAACAAAGAAATACATTAATGGCTTGCATAAATTATGCATGCAGGGATGTATTGCATGAATACACAATGAACACAAAAATGTTAATTGAGAATGTCCTGAAGACAACTGCAAAGTCACTGGAACTGAATGAAGATTTCTTCGTTAGCCATCTCGGAGACAAGTTCACTATATTTGCAGGATTTAATTACTATCCACATTGTTCGAAACCTGATCTTGTCTTCGGCCTCAAACCTCACACCGATGGCTCTCTGATCACTGTAATTTTACCTGACAAAGATGTAGAGGGACTTCAGGTAATGAAAGATGGCGAATTGATCACAGTGACCACTTCCCCTCATGCTTTGATTATTAATATAGGAGATCAAATGGAGGTAAAATACTTTCAGAATTTTTTGTCCTAGTTATTTTGGACAAAATGCAATTGACATTATAACATTATAACATTGTTATAAATTTTGCAGATAATGAGCAATGGAATATTTAAGAGCTCTGTTCATAGGGTGGTCACATTTTCGGACAAGGATAGGATATCTATTGCTATGTTTTGTTCGAATTTACCTGAAAAAGTGATAGGACCAGCGGATGAACTAGTGAATGATATGAGACCAAGAATGTACAGAAATTTGAAGGTGGAGGATTACACTGAGGTGTTTTTCCAGAGGTTCTTACAAGGAAAGAGAGCCATTGATTTGGCTCAAGTCTGATAAAAACCATTGCAACTATGTAATGATAGAAGGACTGCCTTGGAGCCATTTATTTGTCTAGTTGAAAAGTATAAATATATCTAAAGATATTTAAGGATATGTAAGGATATGCCTAAAATGTTAAAAGAAAATCTAAAAATATTTTTTTCCTTTTTATTTATTAAGTGAACTGCTCCAGGTGTGTTATTTGAATTTTGTCTTATGTGTTCATAATTTTTTTTAGTAACTATGGGTTATGTTCTCTAATCGCCACTAAGGAGTTTTCTGCAATAACCTCACATATGCTATTAGCTTTTTATAATTACAAATAGGCGACAAGTGCCCTATTTAAGAAATTGTCAAAAAAGACAAATAGGTATTGAGGTGCACCAGTTATGGTTGGTTATTGATTTTTTTTAAAAATTTATCTGTTTTGCAATTTTAGATGGGTCAAACCACTATTTCTCCACTAGGAGATCCACGCTCAGATCTGTAAATAGTATTGATGAACAGTATTAAATCCGCATGTATAGTGCATGAACAATATATGAAAAATATTATGGGGAAGATTTTAACCCTTGCACTCTCTTTGCATAAAATTTTCCTCAATCAAATAATCTCAGTAACAAACACAGCCTATGAATATTTGTACATAAAGAAGATTACCCTTTTACAAATGGATAATTTCTGCTATATATATTCATAAAAATTATGTTCATTTATAAATAAACATTTTTTTAAATATTTTTTAAAACCAATGTTAAGATAGACAAGTAATAATAAGATTAACTTACAACAAAAAAAAAAAAAAATTAAGAGTTCGGTTTCTTTCAAAGCGCAGTCAGTGCACCTCGGGGCTTTTTTCACATTTGAAAAATATATATATATATATAATTTTAAAAAATCAAATGGAGAGAAGGGGTAAAAGAAATAATATTTTTTTTAAATAAATTTTTTTTTAATTTTGGATTGAAAAAAAAAATAATAAGTAGAAACACAAATATATATATATACACGGGGCGAGATCATCTACGCACAGGCATAGGTTGAAAATCTAAATATATTCATTCTGAACCGTTGGATGGGGATCCAACACTCATAATGATCTTTTGCTTTATTGTTACCGTATTTATAAATAGTAACACAATAAAAAAATTGGGATGCATAATCTACCTAGTGTCACCATCAATCACATTCGATAAAATTTATTTCTACTAAAGCTAAATATTAGCTTATATAAACAAACAAGGACATTTCACCTACCATGCTTAAATAATACAAAATATTTGTTACTGTTTATGATACTGTTATATACTTTTTCTGTTTTATTTGATTTTTCACACTTACTTTTTAAATATATAAAACGTGCCAGATTACATTGTATATATATATAATTAAATGGAGAGAGGGGGTAAAAGAAAATAGTAATTTTTTAAAATTAAATTTTTAGTTAATTTTGGATTGAAAATAAATAAATAAATAAATAATAAGTAGAAACACAAAAGTAAATATAATATACATATTTATAAGGGTATATTGCCAATTTCGCATGCACACCACACGGCACTTGGCATGAAAGTTTGGACAAAACCAGCCAGCCATCCGCGACTACAGACCAACGCTCTCGTTTCTCTTCCTCTCTTCGTTGAGTTCATCGATGGATGCTCCGATGAGCCCACCGGTGAAGAGCCTGACCACCGACCGCAAGATGGTCCAAGCCAGGGCGGAGGCCGGCGAAGCACCGCCCACTGATTATATCGTCAAAGATGAGTCCCAACACCCACTCGATGCTCCGCCGCCGCTGACCGCTCCGCTTCCCGTCGTCCATCTCGGCCATCCGGATGAGGCCGAGGAGATCAAGACTGCTCTTCAGTCCTGGGGCATGTTTCAGGTGAGCTCTTTTCCATCTTTTCCTTAATTCTTCTCCTCCTTTTGGAATTTGGGTTTGTTTGGGTTGATGACGAATTGAGAAAAGATGAGATTTTTAGGGTTTGTTTCTGTTTTTCTTTTTCCTTTGTTAGGGTTTTGAATGATAAAGAAATGAAATAAATGATTTTTTGGTTGAGTAAAAAACAGGGAAAAGCAGAGAAACCAAAGTAAGGTTATATATGATTTAGTTATGATAAGATGGAATTTTTTTCAACTTTCTTTAAATTGTCAGAGTGATCATTAAAGTTTTTCTTTTATTTAAAAATTAGATACTATTTATATTGTAATTGGATATATTGGCATTTAATTTGGTCAAGTAATTGAATTAATTCAACTAGTTTTTTATTCAATTATTAATTTGTTTTGGCTGTGAATTAATTGTTTCCTGATTCTCAGAACAAATCCACAATCAACTCAATTCACAGAATGCGTCTCAAATCAAATAGATCTTCAGATTAATGACAATTTAACTGAAGAAACACCAATCTAGCAACAATTAAGCATAAATTCACCATCAAAACATTCAGATCATCATCATCCAAATAGATCTCAGAACAATATCATGCCACAAACCAAAAGACACTACTCTACTCACTGATCTATAGATCCAGTGATTACAGAATGAAAATTACTAGATTTACGGGAATAACTTCCCTCCTGCGTCGATTGCCGGAGATGATCACCGGAGATCAACCAACAAGCCCAATGCTTCTTTGCTTCTTCGCTGCTTTCTTTTCCAAGCCCTCACTTCCTTTTTATATCTCTTTGTGCCTTGTGATTAACTCTCATAATCACATCCCCATGAGTCCTAACATATCCTTCTGCCTCGGATCATCTCTCGTTACCATATACTCACTAGTCATAACATTATTGATTGCAAAAAGGAGAGATGCTTCTAATGAAAGTGGTTTATCCACTTTTTAATAAAAAAAAAAAAAACTGCTTTTGGATAATATGTTGAGATAAATATTATGGTACAAATCTCAATTAGCAGACATGTTCTGATTCATGAACATACAAATCTCATACTGGCTGTTGAATTGCCATAAATAAATGAGATGGCAATGTGCTAATAATAAATGAATGGAATTTATCATACATGTTGGACTGTGGTAGTGAAGCATATGTTATAAATTTTTTGCTATTGAAACTGTTCCATTATTACCCATAAAAACCACAAACTATGAGCTTGTAATGAAATTCTATTGATCTGTAGACTCTAAATCAACAGAATAGAAATCTCCAATAAGGACACACTCTCCCAGCAATGATCACTTAATATTGAGAAGAATTCCAGCTAAATCAACTCAATACGAGATAATCCAGTACTTATGCAGCAATAAATTCAGAGAAATCAGTAATTAAGATCCAACAAACTTCTAAGTGGAAAATAGAATCAATAGAGTTGTAGATCTACTGAAAATAAGCTAGAAAACAGTAAAAATATTGGGAATCTCTTTCCTCCTGTCTAGGTCACTAGTGATCGTCGGTAGGCCAGATCCAGGCCTCAAGTCCTCTTCATTCTTCTCGGATATCATTCTCCCTCACTGCTTCCTCCTTTTATAGCTATTGTAACTTTCTCCTCCTCCTCCAATCATATCCTTTCCTTCTGCCAGCCGTCAGGTGTGAACAAAGTCCGAGAACCTTACATTATTCCTCCTTTTCCTTTTTGTCCATTGTCCAGCCAATGAGGATTCTGACACGTCATCTGCCAATTTAGCCATCTTTAAACCAACCGACTCCACCTCACCATCTTTCATAGCAATTGATTTTCCCGCCAGTGATTTCCCTTTCATTAAATTGCTGAGTTTGTTTCTCATCGGCTTTGTTTCTTTTTATTCTAAATTTACAGTAATGATTCAACTTTCTCGATTGGAAATAGGGAGTATGTATTTTACTGTTGCTACTACTTGACTTCACTTGTATTCATCTCCAATCTTTAAAATTGTTTTGAAGCTTCATGCAAAACAACAGCAATTGAGGCCTTGTTTCCTTTTTCATTAGCTCTTTGGTGTGAATTATGAAAAAAGCGAGAACAAAACAAAGCCAAGAATTTGGTTTGATTGCTACCCTTTTAGTTACTAGTTCTATCGTGCAAGCTAATATATATACTTTGACACAATGGCCACTGATATTATATTTCTGATTTCTTCATTAATGAATTCATTTTATGCATATTTACTGCATGCGCCAATCTCATGTTTTAGGTGATAGATCATGGCATGGCACCATCCTTTCTTGATGAACTACGAGATGTTGAAAGAGCTTTCTTTAAACTTCCAATGGAGGAGAAGCAAAAATATAGCAATATAAGAGATGGAAAGTTTGGACAAGAGGGATATGGCAGTGATGAAATTATAGTAGAAGGCCAGATCCTTGACTGGACTGACCGCCTTTATCTCTTAGTCCAACCTGAAGATGCAAGGAAACTAGAACATTGGCCAACAAATCCAAATTCTTTGAGGTATTGGATAGTCTTTACTGTCATGAAGCTTCATAAAAGTATAGCATGTGATGTGAAAAACTGATCATTTGTTCCTTCAATTAATTATAACTGATGGTCAATTACCAAATGCTGAAAAGGCATGCTTATTGAATTGTTTTCTAAACTCTATTTCGTAGAAACATGAAAGTGTCAAAAAAAGTTGTTTTGGGACAAATCTCATGGAGAAAAAACAGATACTAATACGTAGCTTTAGTTTAGATGTGGTTGATAGAAATAACATTTTGGTTAAGTAATTCATTCGCAATCATCATGAATTCAGAGAACTATATCTTCTAGATTACTGAACATACTCCTATAATTTTATCTTGCTTGAAAATTATATTGCGTCTGATTATCATGTTTACGTCTTCATTGAACATAAAGAGCTCTTGAAGAAAATTGAGAAGTGAACTGTTACATTGACGCATCTCATGATAATCAGAGTTTTCGCCAATTATAGCTCATCTCTTTCTGTATGCCCAAGATTACGGCAAACAAATACATTACTGGCTTGCATAAATTATGCATGCAGGGATGTTTTGCATGAATACACAATGAACACAAAAAAGTTAGTTGAGAATGTCCTGAAGACAACTGCAAAGTCACTGGAACTTAATGAAGATTTCTTCGTTAGCCATCTCGGAGACAAGTTCACTATATTTGCAAGATTTAACTACTATCCATGTTGTTTGAAGTCTGATCTTGTCTTCGGCCTCAAACCTCACACCGATGGCTCTCTGATCACTGTAATTTTACCTGACAAAGATGTAGAGGGACTTCAGGTAATGAAAGACGGTGAATGGATCACAGTGACAACTTGCCCTCATGCTTTGATCTTTAATATAGGAGATCAAATGGAGGTAAAATACTTTTAGAATTTTTTGTCCTTGTTACTTTCGACAAAATGCAATTAACATTATAACATTATAATAACATTGTTCTAATTATCCAGATAATGAGCAATGGAATATTTAAGAGCCCTGTTCATAGGGTGGTCACATTTTCGGACAAGGATAGGGTATCTATTGCTATGTTTTGTTCGAATTTACCGGAACAAGTGATAGGACCAGCAGATGAACTAGTGAATGATATGAGACCAAGGATGTACAAAAATTTGAAGGTGAGGGACTATCTTGAGGTGTTTATCCAGAGGTTCTTACAAGGAAAGAGGGCCATTGGTTGGGCTCAAGTCTAATAAAAACACTAGAACTATTCAGTGACAAAAAGACTACGTACCTTGTAGCCGTAATACATATAGGTGAGAGGAGAAATTTCAGGATATGTCACAAGTAAAATATTTCCTTGTAAGAGTTATTTAAATGAGTTAATGAAAATGATGTTAAAGTTTTGTTTTTGTTTTTATCATATATATCCTATTGAAAATGGCAATCTTTCTTTTCTTTTGCAAAGATGGATAAATCATATACATTAAACAAAAAAAAAAATGAAGTACAACAAAAACGAAAGAAAGAACATTAACAAGACAGAGGACCAGGGAAAAGCAACAATAACATAACAACAACTAATCCATTAGGAGTGAATTTACACTAGGATAACAAAAAATCTCCTGTTTGGGTTAAGAAGAAAAGTAGGTACTAGTCATGACTTGAGAGGAACCTCCTTGTTGGTGTTACTCGCCATAGTTGTCTCCGTGTGGAATCACATGAACTCCAAGGTATAGTAATCATGGAACCCTCCATTTTTTCCCTTCTTCCATCTGCCACTGTAGATAGACACAACAATATCATTTAGTCAATCTTTAAGATTATCGAACGAAGAGGAACATACTTTTCATTAAAAATACCATCTTCCTGTTCTATCTAAAGATTCTATGTGATCGATTGTATCAAAAGATCCCCTATATCAAGTATTGGGGTCTAAAAATTTTTCTCCATAAGCACCACACATCTTTTAGAGAATTCGGAATACAAGGTAGTTGAAAAGGTTGGCTTATATATTGGTTCCAGATTTACTCGGCAAAATAGCATTGGAGAAAGAGGTGGTCAGTTGTTTCAATAGCTGAGTGACTATGACACATGTCGGGTCTAGGAGTTTATTACACTTTCTTTTGGCAAGATTCTCAAGGGTCAGAATTTTATTTTTCAAGGCTAACCAATTAAAGAGGTTTATCTTCCATGGACACAACTTAGTCCAAATGATTTGGGTGCCCTCACATCACATGCTTCCATCATTTATGAAACTATAGAATGATTTGACAGAGAATCTTCCCTTAGCTATGAAACTCCACCATTTCTTATCCTCTTCTTAAGCATAAAAAGCATTGGTCTAAGTGAAAAAATCCACCACTTCTGAGTTTAGATCCAAAGGCAGTGCAATTAGAAAATGAGCAAGGTCTCTTACAAATCCCCAAGGCAAAGATGAGTCTCTAAAACTCTGTGGCCAGATGTTAATTGAGGCATGACCATTGAGCCAACGGTTAGCCCAAAAAAGAGTGGTTACCCCATTTCTAATAACTCGAGTGATGCATCCCCTGAAGGTCGGTAAACAACTAAGAATACCATTCCAAAAAATGATGTTATTTTGGGGATTGGGAGGAATAGATTCTAGTCACTAAGATCCTAAAAGTAGTTGAACATAATTACTTTGAAGCTGCATCAGGCTTCACTTATAGCTATCCTCCACAACTATTTCCCCAGCAGGGCCTTGTTGAAATCCTTTGAGTACAAAATACCCAGACCACCTTGTTCTCGTACCCGATATAGTTGTTTCCAACTAACTAATTGACAAGCAGGGTGTTCAATGTCTGGTCCAAACCAAAGAAAGGCCCAACGGATTCGCATATTTCTTTGATAACCTAGCAGGGTAGTTTGAAGATTGACATCCAGTAAATGGAAATAATTAAAAGGACTGAGTTTACTAGAGTTAGCTGAGCTCCCAAATAGAGGAATTTGGTTTTCTAGGTTGACAAATGCACTTTGACCTTCGAGATCAGTATTTCCCAATTTTGACGCTAAAGTCTCCTTCCTGAAATCAAGAACCCTAAAAATGTGTGGGGAAGAAATCCTATTGAATAATTTAACTTTTAAGAGCAATCATTGGCGGGAGCTAGCCTAACTAAGTGCAGTAAAGACATGTTTTTTTATAAGGACTAATGTCACTTCTAAAATGCAAGTGCACGTCTCGATCAAGTAGTAACGTGTACTGAGGAGCAAGGTTATCGATCCACGAGAAACTCAGAATTACTAGTACTAACTCTAGTCCTGCTATTCAGCCTAAACTAAGATCAATGGTGTCAAATCAAAAACAAAAGCAAGAAAACAATGAGTCAACTAATTGCGAAGATAAATTGACAACAAGTCAAGCATAAGATGGGGCGTCTGGGCATAGACTTCTCCTAGGTTTAAAATGAAGTTCTGGATAAGGTTGCACTAGTTAGTTGCAAATTGAATCAATTGAGAGAGATTTTAAAATCTATTACTCCCATTCTCAAGGGGAGCAATAATTGGTCCTATAAGGCACTGATGCAGACTACCCTACCACAACAATACAAGTAAACTCTTTCTAGAGAAATCACGGGTCCAAAGAATAGATAATCCATCTCTCAAAGAGGTTGCCCTTAATTCCAAATGAAATATTGATTGGAATCTCTTCCTTAAATTTACTCCCTATGATTACATGATGAGTGGAACCATAATGTTAACTCATTGGGGAAAAACACGGGGAAATAATTATCAATCCCAAAGTACCCTATTTTTCCCTTCAATTACGGTATGTTTATATACAATGGACCTCTCGATCATCACACACATACATCAAACTTGAAATTCCATGTCTCGCAATGATGAAATTCAATATAATAATAACACATAATTGAGAGTCTACAACCATTGCCATTAAAAGGATAAATCTTAGGTTCTATTTTTGCCCAAACACCATGAATTTTAGTTCTCCATCAATGGAGAACAATCATACCATCCAAGAGAAGCAATAAAAACAATAAAAAGCATTACAACTTCTTTAAGGTAATCCATCCGGAACAGATGATGAAACCCCATGAGTCTTCCACAAATGCCACAAACAACGCTTCTCAACTGCTTCCTCACCCTCGGAAGAAAACCCCTAGAAGTCTTTTTCTCTCTTCCCTTTGTTAATCTGCAAAAAAATGCTCTCAAAACTCTCAGTAAATCATTTTATACCTAATTTTTTAAAGACCATTTATAGACGTAAGAACCTAGAGATAAAAGGTCACATGCCGTACGGACATCTTACAACTGTAAGAACCACCTGTAAGGTCTTATGTTTGGGTGTTACGGTTCAGCTTACGGCCACAAGTGCTGAGTTGTAAGCTTCTCGGTCTGGTACTTGTGACCTCCCTTATGGGCATATGTCTTGCCCGTATGCTTCTCTATCTCACCCTTATGCACTGGCTTATTAGCTTACTCATAGGTCATAACCCCTTTTGTTTGGGTATTATGCTTTTGCTTACGGGCATAAGTATGCATGTAAGCTCTTCTATCTAAAACTTATGACCATAAGTGTAATTAATATTATAACATTGTAAAATTGTTCTTCATTTTGCAGATAATGAACAATGGAATTTTTAAGAGCCCTATTTATAGGGTGGTCACATTTTCGGATAAGGATAGGTATCTATTGCCATATTTTGTGCAAGTTTATCCGAAAAAGGGATAGGACCAATACATGAACTAGTGAATGATATGAGACGAAGGATATACAATAATTTGAATGTGAAGGACTATCTTGAGGTGTTTATCTAGATGTTCTACCAAGGAACAAGGGTCATTAATTGGGCTCAAGTCTAATAAAAACACTGGAACTATTCAGTGATAGATAGACTGCATACCTTGTAGCCATGATACACATATGTGAGAGGAGAAATTTCATGATATGTGGCAAGTAAAATATCTTCCTTGTAAGTTATTTAAATGAGTTAATGAAAATGAAGTTAAGGTTTTGTTCTTGTTTTTATAATATATATCCTTTTGAAAAATATCCACCTATATTTCTTAACATGCACATATGTATGTATATATATATATATATATTCTTCTATCAATCGAATATCAAATATTAATAAATTCAATATCATGTGAATAATTACACATATTAAATATATCATAGTTTTAAGGAATATTAGGGTATTAGAATAATCATTAATACCATTTCTTTATTAACTCGTACATATTAGGCTAACCATATGTAAATTAGGAGAATATATTTTATCATTTGACTATATTAAACCATCCTTGTATAATGCAATACACGAATGAGAATTATCACCATCTTTAAAATTTCTTTTGGTATCAGAGCTATTGCCTAAATCCCAAACTCTAATTCTAGCAACTGCAGCCATGGCTGAGGAGCAAGCATCAATCTTTTCCCTTTTACTTACATCCCTCTGACAACCAGGGAAGCATGTGCATCTCATATGCTCTGACCAGAGGCAATTATCCTACATGGGCAAGAGCTACGAGAAGAGCGTTAAAGGCGAAGAACAAATTAGGGTTTGTGGATGGCATGATCACCAAACCAGGTCTGACATATTCTAATTTCAAATGGTGGGAATCATGAAACAATATGGTTGCATCATGGATCTTCAACACACTAGAGAAGGCACTCTAGAATAGTGTGACATTTATGGAAGATGCGAACTGGATGTGGGATGAAATGAAACAATGGTTCTCTTAGGGTAATGCACCAAGAATTCATCAAATCAAGTTCGAGCTTAGCCTATTACGACTAGAGGGATGCAACATGGCTAACTACTTCACGCATCTCAAGGCTTTGTAGGATGAGCTTGCTGGATACTCAGTGGTTCCGGAATGCATGTGTGCAGCAGGTTTTGAATTTTCCAAGGAGAAAGACGAAGAGAAAATCCATGAATTCCTTATGGGCCTCAATCACGTGACTTATGGAACCTCTCCCAAACATGAATAAGATACATTCTTTGATTATATAAGAAGAATGACGACGAATCATTACTCGTGGAAGGCAATCCAAGAAGGAAGCAACAATGGTTATCTTTCATGCTGCAAGCTATGGAAGGGATCGTGCTTGGATCAACCTACATTACAAACCACAGTGTGAACATTGTGGGAAGACTGGCCATGAGAAGGCCCATTGCTGGGAGCTAATCGATTACCCGACCAATTAGGAACCAAGGCAAGGACAATAGGGATGGAAGAGCAACTCTAGTTCGGGCAACTCCAGCAACAATAACTCAGGGAGCATCCTCCAGAAATAGTCAGCTGACAGGTGGACACCAATGACGGCTAATTCGTGCCCCACTCAATTAGCCAAAACTGAACAACTGACATAAGGGACCCGAACTCTCACCAATTTTGAATATGAGCAATTGATGTCTCTCGTCAACTCCTTAAAGGCTTATGATAACTCTCAGTCTATTGAGAGTAAGACAGATAAATTTGGTGGTGTGTGGATCCTTGACTTACGAACTTCTGAGTACATGATAGGCCGGATCGATTTTCTAGTCAATTGACAAAAAATACATGGTCCTTGCCTAATCACGACATCGGATGGGAGGAAAACCCATGCCGCTGAGATGGGCATTGTGATTTTCTCGAAAGATTTCATTATTTCGAATGTTATATATATTCCGTATTTCACTTACAATTTAATATCTATTAGGAAGTCAACTCATGATTGAAATTGCTCGGTGACATTTTTTCCTCCTCGATGTGTTCTGCAAGACCCAACCTCGAGGAGATTGACTGGACTGGGTGAATTACAAGTGGGTGTCTACGGCATCGGTTGTGCAAGTGCTCATGGTAATTAGATAACCAACACTAACATGGGGCTTTGGCATATGCTACTCAGTCATCCGTTAAACCGGATTCTTCGTATGATTTCTAGTTTTTCTTTGAATAAAGATTGTGATGAATTTTGACATTTGTCATCAGGCCAAACAAACAAGATCTCCATTTCCTTTGATTACTAATAAAGCAAATTCTTTGTTTGAAGTGATGCATTGTGAAGTGTGGGGTCTGTATCACACGGAGCCTTTGTTAGGAGCATATTATTTTATTACTATTATTGATGATCATAGCCGTGGCACTTGGGGCCACTTAATGAGAAAGAAATCTTCAACATCCCATATTCTCCAAGATTTTTGCAAAATGATTATGACTCAATTTGGACAAATAATAAAAAAATATACATAGTAATAATGGGATAGATTTTATGAGTAAGTCATTGATTGATTTTTTCCAGGCTAATAGCATTATACGTCAAACTACATGTACTTATACTCCTCAATAGAATGGGTGGGCCGAGCGCAAACATCTTCTTCTTAATGTGGCTCGAACTTTAAAAATTTAGGCCTACTTACCTATTCACTTATGGGCCCGCCCCATCAGCCATACACCCACACCCTTATTCTGGGGAAAGTCATGACTCAAAATTCTCTACGGGAAGCCTAAATCATATGATCATCTCCGAGTCTATGGCTCCTTGTGTTTTGCTAAAGTCCTTCTAAAAAGCAATGACAAATTCATGGAATATGTACGTCGGTGTGTCTTCTTAGTATACCCATCCAAAAAGAAATACTGGAAGGTGTTTGACTTAGAGACAGAAGAGCTTTTTATTTCCTAAGATGTGGTTTTTCATGAATGAATATTTTCTTTTCATCCCAATACTACAAAATCAGATTTTCAGCCCAATCAACCTAATTGACCCATTATCATTGCCTGGAGCACACATGATCTCCCTGACTTGGGCTAGCCCGATGTTCTAGCATCAGTACTTGGCCCGCCCATTGCTTTTGTACATCCTCAAGAAGAAGCCCAAATTGTGACTGCCCATGATCTGGCCTAACCTAGCATTGCTTCTGCTTTTCTTCACATGACAGATAGGCCCATTGGGCATATTACAGCAGATTCCGTGCCTAGTTAATATGAGCCCACTGGCGCACTCAACCTTAATGACTATGTATGCTTTAAAGCCACCCCCTTACGCCGGGCTCCATCTATCTCCTTAGGTACGGTCTATCCCATTGAACATTATTTGTCTTATGAGCATTTTACACCTACTCACAAAGCCTTCCTAGATGCTCTAGATTGTGATTCTGAGCCCAAGAATTATAGTAAAGCGGTTAAGGATAGTCAATGGTGTGACACTATGACTACAGAAATTTGGGCCCTAGAAGAAAACAGAACCTGGATCATCGAGTGTCTTCCTCCTAGCAAACGGCCCATTAGTTACAAATGGGTCTACAAAACCAAGCGCTGGGCTGACAAGAGCATTGAACTTTACAAAGCCAGACTTGTTGCTGAAGGCTTCACTTAGCTCGAGGGGTAAGACTTCTATGAGACTTTCATACTAGTTGCCAAGATGACGACGATTCGGTGTTTACATGTCATAGAACTACATTGTAAATGGGAGCTTCATCAGATGGGTGTCAATAACGCATTCCTATATGGCGACCTCGACGAGTAGATCTACATAGCTCACACCGGGCTACTCTTCCTCCGGGCTAGATCAGTGTGGGATCAAAAATACCCACCTTGGTGTCGTGTTGGTGAAGAGACATAGGGTGAAATATCGAATTGCAAATGTTATTTATTTTATTTTTATGGACTCTTCGATTCCTATTAGAGGCAAGCCTCTATTACTAATTACCCTAGACTAAAATCTTCGGATCTCCGGTTAAGGGCTTGAGTACATGTAAAGACAAGATTATTGTTAATTATAAATTTAATTAATTAATTAATTATTTATTATATATATATTTATTTTTTAATATTTTCTTATCGCATCATTGATATATGAATATATAACTTATATATATATCATATATCACTTGCTGTACCTTGTCACTATGTTGCATGCCTTCGTTGCCGTCTTGAGATATATATCTCATTACCGGCTTGAAATTTGAATATTTTCTAAATCAAATTTTACCACTGCCTCAAGATGAGCATTTTTGTCAATCCTTCTCCCCCCTTTCTCTATCCTTCTCTCTTTTAAAGTGTCTTATTCACGTTTGACCCATCGTGGTTGATCGTGGGGGTTACCATGTCAAACACGGCCCATGTCTCCATGACAATCATTTTCCCTAGCACAACTAAAAACTGGGGACTCTATATGCATTCACAAGGAAGGAGGTACAGAAGGCGAAGCAAAGAAATGGATAGATCAACCTTTTTTGCTAGAGTAATCAATATTTGAGGTTGCTGAAGTTTATTAATACATAATATTTACTTTAAGCATTAAGTGTATAATATTCATAATTACTGTTTCTTATTTGGCATACCACATTAGTTTCCAATCATATATATGCATTATCATCAACATGCATCACAGTGTCACCTACTGAATTAATTGATTTTTCTATATTACGTCAGAACATTAGTCTAGACCAGCGAGAAGGGTCACCCATCTGGTTCTCATCTGTATGCATTACTTGATGGCAAACAGATGGTGCCCGATGATGTGATCGACGTCTTTGTTCTCAAGTTACTTGATACTTTGAAGAAATTGCCTAATGTGTATAAGATTACTGCTACAATCACCTGACCAATGGCGCTTGCTTTATCTAGGTAGGAACATTCGCCCGGTGGAATGGAAAGAATGATGCTTTATCTAGGTAGGAACATTCGCCCGGTGAAATGGAAAGAATGATGGGCCCTACGCTGGAAGATTTTCCCGACATAGAATTAGTCGTCATGAATCATTATAACTTACTTATTCTCAACAAAGTTAAGAAGGAGTACTTGTACTATAACTCCATCGGCAGACATGTTTATGATCAAGATGTAATATCCATGGTAATAATAACATTTAATCATTTTGATTTTCAACTTCATTTTTAAATGTGTATTTCATATCTTTCCTTCTTACAACATGCACTGTTTGAAGAGCATTTGCAGAAAAAACTTGGCGTTAGTGAAACTGTGGTATACACACTAACTCATGTGTAGGGTTATCCAAAACAAAGGATGGATAGTTTGGATTGTTCAGTTTATTTGATCCAATTTATGGAGTAAGTGTTGAATGATGAAGAGTTGTATCTCCCCCAATAAGATGTCCCGCATATGCGTCTAGAGTATGTTGCACATATTTGTGGAGGATGGTATTATGCGGAACACTCAGAGGAAGGAGCCAATGGGTGAAGAGGTGCCTGAAATTGACTTAGGAGTTGTGCTTACAAATGATCGTGTATCCAAAAATGTATCTACACATATTTTAGAGATTGTGATTAGAACTGAGGCAACACCCAAAGATGGCAGTAATGACCCAGGAGAGCCTCTGCCCGAAGATGCAGTTAGTGCCCCATGTATGCACAGAGATCCACATAGCCAACCAAGTGAAGAGGTATCTACACCTATTGATTTGGCCCTAACTTCTGACAAGTTAAAAAAAATAATGGTTTCATTTATTCATTTTGAACTGACTATGATGAACATAAGACATTTAAGTTTAACTTGAATATTATATGGAACAACTTCGTACCTGACTTTCTTATTTATTGTTTTGTGCTAATTGACAGGGAATATAATACTTAAGTTTTTAGTGGACTTCCTTTCCCTTGTAATCCAAATAAATGTATTTAGTTTTTAGTTATGATATTTGGTTTTTGTACTTTAAATTTTCTATTCGTAGACCATGTTCAATTTTTAGTTTTGATCTTTGGTTTTGGCACTTTGAATTTACTATTTTTAGAAAACTTTCCGTTTTTAGTTTTCCCTTTTGGTTTTTGGAACTTTGAAATTACTATTCTTAGATCACCTTCAGTTTTTAGTTTTGCATTTTGGTTATGGTCCTTCATATTTACTATTGTTAGATTACATTCAGCTTTTAATTTTATTCTTTAGTATTTCCTGTATATGCTTACTATTTGATGAACCTGTTCAAATTTGTGTATTTTCAAACCAAATTCGAACTTTATATGCAATATATATAACTGCCATTCATTTAATATATGATAGTAATTTAAAAAAAAACAAAAGAGATGCGTATAACATACATGGTTAGTCTGCGATTACTTCATTACATGTAGCCTTGTTATGGTCAACTTTATGGCATTGACTACAATGTAAGTTACGAACACCAAATGCTTGTGATTCAATCCTCCTTTTTCTCTACCGTCCGAGTCTCTTCTTTGAGATAGGTGGACGAATACGGAGATGTCGATCCTCATCCATTGGTTTGTCGTGGTCCGGTAGGGGGAATATTGGACTCTCATAAGTTTTTTTTATGGAATGCGACCTTGTGGTAGCCTTCCATGAAACGATGAACGTTTATGACGGTCTATAAGATTGTGTAGTAAGCATGGTTACAAGACTGTACACCTCCCACCGGCGATAAGAACATGTTCTATTACGTAAATTGACATAGTTGACTTGATTATCAATGACTTCAAAAATATCACCATCAGATTGCCCTATGACTAAGTATCTGCTTTCTTCGATTGTCTTTTCAATCTTCTTGTGAATCTCTGGGCAAAGATGGGTTTCCCATTTCATGCAATTCTCGCACCGCTTGTACATTAGGTTCATCATCTTGAACCTACATACATTGGTGGGAAGTGCACATGAGAGAATAAACACTATTGCTGTGAATGTATGAAAAAGGCATGGCAAAGCCACAATAGTAAACACTACACACATATAGTGAACACTAAAATAACTATAATCTTCAAGAAATACAAAAAAGGAACAACAACATTAAACATTATACACCAAAAGTAAATACAAAACAACCAAATCGCAAAGTATTCATTGTGGTTAAAAACCACATGGGAAAGCCAAAAAACAAACATTAAATAAAGATACTACATGAGAATGTTTGAAAGTAAATATGATCATTTGAAATAGAACAATAACTCCCCATAGTATTCTGATTGAATTCCTAGTATGCATACCTTATCGCATCAACCATGGTACAGACAGGTAGATGTCGTGCTTCCCTAATCCACGCATTAAAAGACTCTGCGATATTCAAATACATCTCACCCCAATGTTGTCCTCTAAACAAGTAATTGCACCAATGTATCATGTTCGACTTTTGAAATAACCAATTATGGGCCTGTGTTGATGCCGCTGATAAGACACCTACAATTGCATTATATTTTGAAGATGTGCATGCATACAAAATCTTGACAATCAAGCTCCAACATTCATCTTTTAATCCTTTCCCTAGGCGGCCATTAGACTTCAAAAAGTTTGCTTGGAGATGTACCGAACAATAGCCATGTAAGGCGGAGGGAAAGACTTTGGCAATAGCATTAAAAAGTCCATTAGAACGGCCTGAAATGAATGTAATAATTTTGTGGTAGTCATCTTGACCATATATTGCATCACCCAAAGTGGAAATGAACCACGTCCAGTTATTGTAAGTTTCATTATCAACAATATCAAAATCTAGATGAAATAGACTGACAACATCCCTTGCGTGTGACCCGCAAGTGCACGGGGTTGTCGAGTAATAAATCCCAGGTGAGTGGGGTATCGTATCCACAGGGAGTAGGGAGTAAAAATACTTAAATTGTTACTTAACCATGTGAAAGTGAACAATGATAGTGTCAATAAAATGTAATGTGAACAAAGATTAAAGAAACAAGAATGAGAGGCACAAGTAAGTAAGAGGTAAGGCAATCAATAGAAGTGGGGTACTCGGACAATGCTCCCCCTAGGATTAATGTTTCAAGTGCAAGACCAACTATTATACTTCCTAATCAATGCTCAATGAGTCATGGAAATCTTTAAGCACACGGTCCCAAATCTAAGGTCAACTGTGACTAACTCTACACTATGTCCCGACGGAGAAATCGCTCAGTGTCAACATCTCACACTGTGTAAAGTTGCATGGAGTTCTAGGGAATCCAAGTGATAAACCCTCTTCCTATGTATAGACCTAACCCTTTGGTCCAGGCGAAAGGCCCCTAGTCACATTTAAGCCCCAGACACTAGAGTCACTTCAACGCTTCACTCTATTGCTCGCGCAACTAAGCCCCAGCGGAGTTCATCCTCTAGAACTTCTCTCTATTGTGACCGCAAAGAACTCAAGGAAATGAAGGTAGGATAAATTGCACCGGAGGAGAAAGGGGACGCTCCGCTACCTCTCGACTCACCCTCTCAACCCTCTCCAATCAAGCAATGTCTAACCCTCGTAGTGTGTCACTCATCTACAACGGTTACCAAGATGGACTCTCAACCCTAGTGTCACTCTAAGGGAGAAATCATTCAATAAGCATTCAAGATTGGAACTCAATTGAAACATTAATTAAGGAAAGCATAATCAAAGATCAATGAAACAATAGCATCCTAGGGTTTACAAAACCCAAGTACCCACTGGGGGGTTTAGCTCTCCATGGAGCACAATACAATCAACAATGAAATCGAAAGTAAAACAAGTGTTCCATAAGAAAACTCCCTCGGTAGTTGTGTCGATGGTCTTGTGGAGTAGCCATGTCTTCTACAAAGGTTCCCTTGCCCGGCCTAGGGCACACCTCGTCTGATCGGTGCCGACGAAAGCTCCCCCAATAACCTTCTTCCAAGTGGAGCGTGCTGTTGAATCCTTACAACCACTTCAAAGATGTGCCAAAAGCCTCTCTAAACCCTAGCCGACGTCCTCTCGAAAGATGGATGAAAGTTGGAGAAAAGGTGAAAAGAAGATCACAAAAATCAGGCTGAATCACGGCTTAAATAGGGATGAAATCGGGAATCCACACACCCCTGTTGATTTTTCCCACGGGCTTGTGGAATTTCCACATGGGCGTGGGGAATTTCCACACGCCCGTGTGGATTCTCTGGAAATCCTTTTTTTGGCCGGCTGTGATCAATAACTGCTACAGTACTTGCTATAGTGTTTTACTACAGTACCTGCTATGGTACTTGGCCAAAACACTCCCAATTCCACACTTTTCATCCAGGCAACAGAAACGGGCACATGTTTATGCCGTAGATCGCACGTCTTCTTTAATCAAAAGCTTCATTGGCGAAAGTCTTGTTATCAATGCACAAGTCGTGATACGCAAATGTGTCTGCCTTTGTGCCCCTCCAACTCATTGTAGTGACTTGAATTCATGGAGGTTGGCACACATTCACTTATCTTGGAGTCCCACTTGTGTCTTCGCGTTTGTTCCTTCTAAGATTCCACCAAATAATGCGTTTACGATCTACTTTTGGCTTCTTTTCTCAATACTTAGTTTCACAATCCTACATGCGCAAAAGAACACAAATACACATGTATTAGCACTTAAACCTGCTAAAAGTAATGCTCAACATAAAGAAAGAACACATCGCATTCTTATCACACAAGCACTTATCAAACTCCCCCACACTTAAGCTTTTGCTTGTCCTCAAGCAAAAAAAAAAATAAAAATAAAAATAAAACATTGAAGAATAGAAGAAGGAAAGATTGAAAGCGCTCGGCCTTAGGTTCACCAAAGCATGCAAGGAGAGCATTCTACAAGTAAGGAAAATTTCAACACTAAATACAAAAAATCAATGCTCTAGCTAAAAACTTGAATAAAAAAGGACAACCAACCTGAGATTGTGTAAGTGTGTGTAAACTCACTCAAGTAAACCCAAAGTATACTCCTTAATGTTCCAAGTATACGGGACTTATTTAACTACAAAACGTAACAAAACAAAAAGATGGTAGTAGCTTCACACATCCTCTAAAGTAGCCCTTTTCGAAGCGGCTGCTAAGGTGGCTTTCACACTTTTGAGGTGGTAGCTCTTTCTACTGGGGTGGTAGCTTTCAGTCATCCCATGAGATAGCTCTTTCTCTCATTAGGGCATAACTAGTATTCGACTTATGAGAGTAGCTTCATACTTCATAGGTGGTAGCTCTTTCCACCCAAAAATACACAACTAAATAATATATCTATTTTTTTCATTATTTTCTTTTTCTAATTTTTTTTAAGGAAAATAACACAAGAAACAAAACTAAGTAGTCCCTTAAACATCGAACTCGAGTTTCCAAAATAGTTTTATGAGCGAGTAGTGCAACAAGTGTCAATCGGGCAAAAATTCCTAAAATTCTAGTAAGAACTAGAGCATGAGAATATTCAATGTTAAAACCTCTCCTAAACTTAATAATACAAGCATTGCAACTAAGGTGAACCGCCATTGGCTACGTGAGCATATATGTCAATAAAAAAAAAACTAGTGTAAAAGATATGCGCAAAGTGAACTCCCCCACACTTAAGATGTACATTGTCCCCAATATACCATGCAAGCACAATAGAAAATAAATCAATCAAGCATATATGTGGGAGTAGTAATTGAAACAATACTCCCCTAACTCCTAGTATTGCGTTTGATGGAGCTAAATCCTTGGGAGTAAAGTTCCAATAGGTTGTGAAGCACACACTGCCCACATTGGCCGTGTCTATGACTAGTCCTCATTTTCCATACTGACAAGACCATCTGCACGCATACACAAGGGGGTTCAGTGAAGCTCAATAAAAACAAAAACAACTCGAGTATATAAAAGATAAGGCAATAAATACAACTTGAGACAACAAAACGAAAATAAAAGATAAACTCAGAAGGAAAATCCTTTCTGAGTAGTGCAGGTCTAACAACAATACAGAATGAAGCAAAAATAACAAGAAAGAAATAGGATATGCATCAAGTGTCAATGTTATCTGCTGTCGGTTCCTCCACTATTGCTGGTGGTGCTGATGATGCACAAGGTGGATCAACTGGTAATGGCATAAGTGATGGTGGTACCGGAGATGCCTGAGGGGTCCTCGATCACAGGACAAATGATGAGGCGACGTCTCGCTCTAAAATATGCTGTAAAGTGTCAAAACGTGCCATGAACTCAGTGTACTGCATAACCTGTATCGCTCGAACCTCGGTGATGTCAGTACGTAGCACCTCCACAGCATTCTCAAGCCTCTCAAAATGATCATAGGCTTGAGACGGTGAAAACATGTGTACTGGGGATGGCTCCTCTGCCACAGGAGGTGCCTTGGTCTCCATTAGTGTTGGTTGAGGCTCGGGAGCGGGCTGAGAAGCCTCGGCATCATCACCCTCACCCTCGGTTATCTCTAGAGCGGCCGTAATCAAAGCATATACTCCGGATTGGACCCTGCGAACCATCCCCATTAGCCTCATCGTCTCTATGCCCAGGGGAGCAGGTATACTCGCCTTCTTGGCCCCTCGAATCGCATCTGGGAGACCCATGCCTATGACTAGTCTCGTGATATATGGGCCTGAGAAAATAACTCCTGCTCTGACATACTGGCTCTGGTGGCGCATGTACTCAGCTAGAATGTGCCCCAGATGAATCGGCTCTCTTTGCACCATGGAGTACAGGTATAGTAGTTCCTGTCTGCTTAGTACTCCTGTGTTATCATAGCACCCGTTCACTGATCGGCTAAGAACGGTGTGGATTTATCTGTATGCTGGCCGAGAAAGGCAAGTAGCCTTGGACATAGCTCATACTGCCCCGCCCTACAAAGTGTCCTATATGCTCTCTGGGGTGTCAGCCTGCCGGGATAATCTATGGGTAATCAATCATACTCCTTTATATCTGTGTGAACCTCATCATACAAGCCCAGATAAACAGAGAACTATGTAACACTCATACTGTGATGATGACCGAGTGCTCTAAACTATATAGTATCGACACTGTCGAATCTCATGTAAGACTGATCAAACTAAAAGGATGAAAGAACCTCTAAAGTGAGCTAATGAATAGCTGGTTCTCGGATACACAATAGATGCCTCCAGCTACCCACAGACAACATCTCTTCGATCTCATCTGCCATGTCTTCTACTAACTGAACTTTCCTGAGAATGCTCATGTCCAAAAATCAGGTTTGACCAAACCTGAGCTTAGACAGCCGCTCAAACCGAGCCTGATGCTCGGGAATAGCAAACTCCATGTGATCCAACTCAGGGAAATGCTCACGTGGACGTTTGTCAGCTTGCTTGTTTGACCGGGGGTCCATTCTTGCAAGATTTGAAAAGAGATTTGATCAAGAATACTCACAGGTTAATGCTGCAGAAATCCAGACGGTTGTGTGGAATTTCCACACACCCGTTTGGATCCACGGGATATGAAAAATGCACAGCTGCACGCTAAGAACTGACAAATACATCATTAAATCGCTTCTACATTAATTCTAAGCATGCATACCCCTTCTAATTGTAGAGACGACACAATATTTACCAGTTTGAACAATTAAAATCAAGAATTAATGAAGAAGAGAAGGGAAGAGGGTTTACCAATGAGTTGAAGATGTAGAACTTAAAATCAGCCGGAAAAATCAAGTAAAATCATTCTAAAATGATGATGCAAGGTCGGGCGAGTGAGTGTGTGTGTTTTCTGAGCAGTTGAGAGTATGAAGGTAGAGAAACTCGAATAGATTTTAAAGAAAACCCGCGACTCTAGAGTTTTTGTACATCCACACGGGCGTGTGGAAATTACCCATGCCCGTTTGATTCCACAGGAGAGACCAACAGGGGCAGACGCACTCCCATGTGCACTCTCAAGAAAACACTTTTTGTCTTTAAATGCATCCACACGGGCGTGCAAAAAATACCCATGCCCGTGCGCCCGACTCACAGGGGCATCCCCACGCCCCTGTGGCTTCTCTTTCCTACCCAAGAAAACTCTAAGTGTTTCACACGCCTGTGAGGAAATTCCCCACAGGCATGGACTTGTATAGGGCCAGCTCACAGGGGCACTCGCACGCCCTTGTGTCTTCTCAGGATGAAAGAGAGCTCCTCTACAGTGATACACACAGGCGTGCGGAAATTACCCACGCCCGTGTGCTTATCACAGGGTCATCCACAGGTGCGAGTCTACGTCCCTGTGTCTTCTTGGGAAAAATCTCTAAGTCTCTACAAGAAAACACACGCCCGTGCGGAAATTAATCACGGGTGTGTGAATCTCACAAGGTTGTTCACAGGGGCGAGTCCACACCCCTGTGCCTTCTCTGGATGAGCTCTCGGTAGAAACCTACGGGCATGTAGAAATTCCACACACCCGTGCATTTTCTCTGGATGCCTTAGGAGAACTGTAGGCTCTACAAAATATTCCTGCACATATAAAAACACTCAGTGCTTACTTCTAGCATGCAAAATATACCAGAAAAAAGCACAAAACATGCTCAAACGACCAACAACTTCGCTATAGACATTTAAGCACACCATAACACCAACTCATCCACAAGAGAATCAAAGCAATGCATCAAAACATATAGACATCAACACTCAACATCTTATTCATGCAAACACTAAACTAACAACTAACAAATGAGTGAATTCTTAGGTTGCCTCTGAAGAAACGCTTGTTTAACGTCACTAAGCTTGACGTACCTTGTCTTAACTCACGGGGGCTCATAGATGAAGGTTTCCCTCTTACCCATAACTTGAAAGCACGATGAGCAAGCCTCTTGAAGGTAGAGGGAGAGTTGTCGAGCATGTTACCACTTGAGGGCTTGTCACCCTTGTTCCTTTCATGCACATCCCCAACAGCCTTGGGGCGTTTCTTGTGGCGTCTTCTCGCTTGCTTCATCTTCCGGAGTATATTTTCCACGATCCCTTAGGTAGTACTTTCTCCTCTAGACCAAGCATCATCAACTCCTCGTTCTCCTCGTCTTGGTCTAGCAACTCCTCGTATGGGTCCGGATTTAACATTTCTTGTACATATTTATCGATTAGTTCATCAGTAGTGTCAAGAAAATATAAAGTATCATCAAAGTCAAGAGAATGTCGCATGGCTTCGGCAAGGTGGTATGTGATCTTGTTATCTCCAACCCTCAATGTCAACTCCCTGCCATCCATGTCGATCAATGCCTTGGAAGTGTGCAAGAATGTCCTCCCAAATATCAAAGGAACATCTGCATCCTCATCGACATCGAACACTACGAAGTCTATAGGAAATATGTACTTGTCTACCTTGACAAGCACGTCTTCAATGATGCCCCTCGGATGTCTCACCATTCGGTCCACCAATTGCAAAGTCATCCGAGTGGGCCGAGATTCTCCTAAGCCTAATTTCTAAAAGAATGAGTATGGCATGACATTGATACTGGCCCCTGAGTCTGCCAATGTCATATCTTCACCCAAATTGCCAATGTTGCACAGGATAATGAAGCTTCCTGGGTCTTTCTTCTTGTTCGGAATATTCTTTTGCAAGACCGCCGAGCAAGATGCATTTAGAATCATGGAGGCACTCTCCTCTAATTTTTTTTTGTTGGTCAACAAATCTTTCAAGAACTTGGCATACCTAGGCATTTGGGATAACGCCTCTATAAAAGGAATGTTGATGTGTAATTGCTTAAATAGACCCAAGAACTTCTTGTATTGCTCATCATTTTGGTCATTCTTCAATCTTGAAGGATAAGGGATTCTTGGCTTGTAAGGTGGGGGTGTCACATCTTTTTCTTTGTTAACTCTTTCCTCAACCTTCACGACCTCCGGTGCCTCAACATTGGTCTTTTCACTAGGAAATTTGCCCTCCACCTCACGATCATTTCTCAAAGTGATCAGCTTCACATGTTCTAGTGGGTTGGTTTCAGTATTACTAGGTAAACTACCTTGTCGCCTCTCTGATAGAGACTTCGCGATCTGTCCCACATGGTTTTCTAGATTGTGCACTGAAGTGGTGTGGTTGCGAAGTGTAGCCTCGCCGATTGGAATCGAATATCAGATGATTGCACAAAATGGGTCAAGGCTTTCTCTAAATCAGACATCCGGGTCTCCAAACCTGACACTCTATTCTAAATGTTCGGGGCTTGTTGTTGTTGAAAACTCGGCGGTGCTATGGCCTTTTGTTGCCCTTAATTACTCTATGAGAAATTGGGGTGGTTCCTCCACCCTTGGTTGTAGGTGTTGCTATACGGATTGCCTTGGTTTCTCATTGCATTACCCACAAAGTCAACTTGCTCATCGAATGAAGTACCACCAACGGCTATTGGGTAATCAGATGGGGCATGTCCCTCTCCACATCCATCACAACTCGTTACGGCCACCAATCTGGAAGAAGTTATAGTGTCTAACTTCTTACTCAATGCCTCCACTTGAGTCGCCAACGATGTAACCAGATCAATTTTATGGAGTCCGGCCACTTTCTTCCTTTCCCTTGCATTCCATTGGTAGCTATTCATGGCCATTTCTTCTACTAATTATCGGGCTTCATCGGGGGTCTTATTCCCCATTGTACCTCCTGTGGCAGCATTTAAAAGCTGTCTTGTACTTGGATTCAACTCGTTGTAAAAGGTCTGAATGATCATCCACTCAAGGAATTCGTGTTGTGGACACTTCCGCATAAGGTCTTTGAAGCGCTCCCATGTCTCAAACAAGGACTCGAGCTCCATTTGAACAAATGATGAAATCTCAATGCAAAGCTTTGCCGACTTTCCCGGAGGGAAGTACCTAGCCAAGAAAGCTTCGACTATCTCATTCCAAGTCGTGATTGATGCTCGCGGTAAAGAATGTAAACACTTCTTTGCTCTTTCTTTTAGAGAAAATGGGAAAACCCTCAATCTAATAGCATAATTCGTAACATCGTTGATCTTCAGCATGTCACAAACTTCCAAGAAGTTTTCAATGTGATTGTTTGGATCCTCATCGGCCAAACCATTGAACTGCACTGACTACTGTATCATCTAGATGAATGCTGACTTCAGCTCAAAGTTTGGAGCTGTAATCGGGGGTCGCACAATGCTAGATTGTGTCCCCAATACTTACGGTCTGGAGTAATTCGAAAGTGTTCTCTGATGTTCATTCTATTCCTCCATGTTTTCTAACCCTTTAATGTCTATTTTAGCTTGATTCAATGGTTATTGCACAGGTTCTTTACCCTTTCTTCTGAGTGTACATTCAAGTTCAAGATCACCTTCAAGCAATGTCGAAGGGTTCCCTCGGGTCATAACCTGGAGCTGCATAACAGAAAGCAGAATAATGAAAGAATAAGAAGATGTGAAATAGAAAAAATAAATGAATGAATAACTAAGATAGCAAAGTGCAAACTATCTCTAACCACCTACTCCCCGGCAACGGCATAAAAAACTTGACAACACCCCTTGCGTGTGACCAGCAAGTGTACGGGTTTGTCGAGTAATAAATCCCAGGTGAGTGGGGTATCGTATCCACAAGGAGTAGGGAGTAAAACTACTTAAATTGCTACTTAACCATGTGAAAGTAAACACTGATAATGTCGATAAAATGTAATGTGAACAAAGATAAAAGAAATAAGAATGAGAGGCACAAGTAAGTGAGAGGTAAGGCAATCGATAGAAGTGGGGTACTCGGACAATGCTCCCCCCAGGATTAATGTTTCAAGTGCAAGACCAACTATTATACTTCCTAATCAATGCTCAATGAGTCATGGAAATCTTTAAGCACATGGTCCCAAATCTAAGGTCAACTGTGACTAACTCTACACTATGTCCCGACGGAGAAATCGCTCAGTGTCAACATCTCACACTGTGTAAAGTTGCATGGAGTTCTAGGGAATCCAAGTGATAAACCCTCTTCCTATGTATAGACCTAACCCTTTGGTCCAGGCGAAAGGCCCCTAGTCACATTTAAGCCCCATACACTAGAGTCACTTCAACGCTTCACTCTGGACTCACGCAACTAACCCCCAGTGGAGTTCATCCTCTAGAACGTCACTCTATTGTGACCGCAAAGAACTCAAGGAAATGGAGGTAGGATAAATCACACCGGAGGGGAAAGGGGATGCTCCGCTACCTCTCGACTCACCCTCTCAACCCTCTCCAATCAAGCAATATCTAACCCTCGTAGTGTGTCACTCATCTACAACGGTTACCAAGATGGACTCTCAACCCTAGTGTCACTCTAAGGGAGAAATCATTCAATAAGCATTCAAGATTGGAACTCAATTGAAACATCAATTAACGAAAGCATAATCAAAGATCAATGAAACAATAACATCCTAGGGTTTAAAAAATCCAAGTACCCACTAGGTGATTTAGCTATCCATGGAGTACAATACAATCAACAATAAAATCGAAAGTAAAAACAAGTGTTCCATAAGAAAACCCCCTCGGTAGTCATGTCGATGGTCTTGTAGAGTAGCCAAGTCTTCTCCATAGGTTCCCTTGTCCGGCCTAGGGCACACCTCATTTGATCGGTGCCGACGAAAGCTCCCCCAATAACCTTCTTCCAAGTGGAGCGCGTTGTTGAATCCTTACAACCACTCCAAAGATGTGGCAAAAGCCTCTCTAAACACTAGCCGACGGCCTCTCGAAAGATGGATGAAAGTTAGAGAAAAGGGGAAAAGAAGATCACAAAAATCAGGCTGAATCGCGGCTTAAATAGGAATGGAATCGGGAATCCACATGCCCCTGTTGATTTTTCCCACGGGCTTGTGGAATTTCCACACGGGCATGGGGAATTTCCACACGCCCATGTGGATTCTCTGGAAATCCTGTTTTTGGCCGGCTGTGATCAGTAACTGCTACAATACTTGCTATAGTGTTTTACTACAGTACCTGCTACAGTACATGGCCAAAACACTCCCAATTCCACACTTTTCATCGAGGCAACATAAACAGGCACACGTTTATGCCGTAGATCGCGCGTCTTCTTCAATCAAAAGCTTCATTGGCGAAGGTCTTGTTATCAATGCACAAGTTGGGATACGCAATGTGACTGCCTTTGTGCCCCTCCAACTCATTGTAGTGACTTGAATTCATGGAGATTGGCACACACTACGTATCTTGGAGTCCCACTTGTGTCTTCGCGTTTGTTCCTTCCAAGATTCTACCAAATAATGCGTTTACGATCTACTTTTGGCTTTTTTTTCTCAATACTTAGCTTCACAACCCGACATGTGCAAAAGAATACTAATACACATGTATTAGCGTTTAAACCTGCTAAAAGTTATGCGTAACATAAGGAAAGAACACTTTGTATTCTTATCACACAAGCACTTATCATATACCTTCATTACCATCCTTTGAGGTTACACCTAGTAGGATGCCACCATATTTATCTAGCAAATGGGTGCCATTGAGGAATAGCATGGGTCTACAACCATGCTTAAAACCTTCAAGAGATGCATGAAAGCAAAAACCAAAGTGTTCTCCATCCCTCTCAATGATAATGATGCTACCTGGGTTGGTCTCAGAAACCTTACCTGTATACCCTATCAACAGATCATAATTTGGAACATCTCTTCCATGGAGAATTCCCTTCACCACCTATTTACCCATCCATGATTTTTTGTATGGTAACCAAACACCTTAGTCACACAATATATCACACTGTATGTCTACGACCCAGTATAGAGCTCGCAATTTCCTCATTACTTGCCTACTAACCCATTTTTTAGAAGCCCTTAGATGAGATGATGTGCCAATACCCCTACCACATGTATGAGTATTTTGGGTTGTTTTGATTTTAAATGTGGGAAGGTTCCTATCTCTTGAGGCATGGGCACGCCATTAACATTCCTCGGCAACACATGTGACAGTAACTCTATCTCTATCATTTTTTATGAACCTGAAGTTGAAATTGATGTTAATGGTTAAGTCGCACAATGCATCCTTGAATTATTTTGCATTTTTGAAGTGTTTCCAACCATGAAATTTTCACCTTTTGTATCTTGTGAAGAATTGGTTAATGTTATGGCTTTTCTATGTGTCACTGGCGGAAACATCAGCAGTGTATTTTGCTATGTTGGTATCCTTGTTATATGTGATAAGTGTCTAAATGTAGATGTTTTCATGTATATATCGTATTCACTTTGCATGTATTTTGTGAGGTTTGATGCCCGTTTTGAGCTTAATCGTCTATTATTTGCTTTGTAGGGCATAAGGAAGCCATGGAGAACAAGAAGATATCATTTGGGCGAAAAGAGAAGAAAACTGGAATTTCATACTACCCCCATACTACCCAGTATGGGGGCCATATTCACTGTAGCAGCGGATTGATTTGGAGTGTCTGCCCAGATTTCCATACTACCCAGTATGGGGGCCGTATGCACCCCGTATGGATCGCGAATCTAGGGTTTTTGGGTGCTATACAACCCCCATATGACCCCCATACGACCGTATGCCTCGGGGGTATAAATACCAACTTTTAGGGCAGAAAAAGGGAACTTTTGGCTGGATCTTTTCTTGGCCGACTTTGGGGAGATCACTTGGGAGATTTTGGGCGACCTTGGGAAGGAGAAGAAGGGCAAGGAAGCTAGAAGATCATTCAAGCCCAAGGTCCAAGACTCTCAAGGCAAGAAGGCAACATCATTCAAGGGGAGATTTACCATGATTTGAAGGAAGGAGACCCCCGGCTAGAGGAAGCGTCATTTGGCACTCCTAAGGCCACCGGGTGTTGGTGAACCTTGGGGGGTTTTATCTAGGGAGTGTCATTTATGCTTTTGTTTCATGTTTTGCTTGGTTGTATTGCTTGTTGTGGGATGATGACACACTAGACCCCCAAGGCCACCGGGTGTTGGTGAACCTTGGGGGGTTTTATCATGTATGTTGGATGATAACTTGTTAATTCCATGCTTAGGTAATTTTGAGATCTAATCCATTGTTTTCATGCTAAGTGCTACACTAAGGAGAAATCCATAGCTCTTTTATGAGTGATGCATGTAGATGTGACTTGCTCGCATGTATTAGATCATGAATGGATTAGAAGGTGATACTTGTATCATCACGCCGAGAAATCGGGTGTTTGGTAGCCCTCCATGTAGGTTTAATCCGAAGAAGAGTAGGTTTAATCCTAAGTGAGATTTCCTCTTACTTAATGCAATCGTATGGATATAGATTTGGGAGAAATTCCTATCTATGTTCGTATGGGATTAGGGTTCAATCGCCGAGAAATTGGGGTTGTTCTAATCTTGGAATCTCATGGTCCATTTTACCCTTGCATCTTTAGATCATCATCCATGTTGCATGATAACCCCTCAAGGGGATCCTCATCCATAGGCCTTTGCATCTCATTGATTTTCTTGCTTGCTTATTGCTTGTTCTCTCTAATTTGGTCATAATCTTGTTTTAACTTTAATTACATTTAGTAGAGTAAAAATCCATCACTTGAGATCTTAGGCTAGATAATAGCTCGAGAAGGAGTAATAGGAGATCCTTAGCCCCGTGGAATACGATCCTCGCGTCTTCACGCGAGGTATTACTTTGCGATCCCGTACACTTGCGGGGAAGCAATCAATATGCATTAGGTAAACAGTTAGTATAATATATAAACAACAACAATTTAAAGCTAAATAGTTATGGCAAATAAGCTTCAGCAATAACAAAAACTAATGACTACAAAATAAAACTGATACTAAACAAACAATAGTATACTCAAACACATATTAATGACCACATATACAAAAATGAAACATAATGTAAATCCTTGCCATATTATACATAAATGAGTGATAAACCAAAAGAATGTGATATTTATAGTGGCATTAGTGAACTAGAGATGGCCTCCGTTGTTTTGTTCATAATCTCTATGATCATGTCCACCACGGTCTTTTTGAACATACAGTAAATGTTACACATATTCTGGAAGTCATCATTTAAGCTAATGGAACAAATCGTCTTGTGCTCGTATGAGATTATATACTTTACTCGTACTATAGGAGGTTCAAGAGCCCAATATGTACATATCTCCTCAAATAATGTCTGCCATCCAGTCAAGATAGTGAAATTTAACACATAACCATCCTCTTTATACTTTGCAACACTGTAGAACATATCCATGGAGGGCCTACATTAAGAAAACCACTATAAATGAAGGACCCACAAACGTGATACCAGTAAACGTCATAGTTAGTAAAATATATTAATAAGACTAAGATATGCAACTTGATTGAGATCTAAGAGATGCCTTCACATGTTCTTTGGGATAAAGTTTTGTCAAGTTACCTCACCGCCGAAGAACATAGATAGGGAAATAGAGTGGGTGATAAAAGAGAAGGATCACTCCAAAGCCAATGCCAAGAAGAAAGAATAGAAAATGAAATGAAGATGCAAGCTTCTCCAGCAAGACAAAAGGTAAGGAAGAAGACTTTTGGGGCATGTCAAAGTACAAGCACCATGCTACTTTGACAAGATATGGTGACAGAATTCTCTCCCAAAAAGCAAAGGGTAATGTTGGGGTTTTCAAAAATATCAACGGCCAAAGATGACGGGAGGGATGAAATAGAAATGGTTGTAACAAGGAGGGACTGCAGAGTATAATATTTGGTCAGGACTTATTGGAATAAATAAAAAGTTTCAGAGACTAATATGTAATTTTCCTTATATATATGTTTATATTTTTATTTATTTATTTTGTTATATATATATAAGTTTTATTATATATATTGTTTCATGAATAATATTCATGGAAATTACTGAGGTTTGAGATATTTCGAATGCCTCTAGATCTGAGCTCTTGGCTCATCTTGAGATTTAAATATTTTAGATCACCTTAAAATATGTGCTCTTAGCTAATCTTGAGATTTATGTATTTAGATCGCTTTAAGATTTGAGCTCTTGGTTGATCTTGAGATTTGCGTATTTTATATCGCCTTGAGATTAAGCTTTTGCCTGATCTTGAGATTTATGTATTTTAGATCGCCTCGAGATCTGTGCTCTTGGCTGATCTTGAGGTTTGCATATTTTATATCGCCTTAAGATATGTGCTCTTGGCAGATCCTAAGATTTGTGTTATTTAGATCGCCGCGAGATCTGTGTTCTTTGCTAAGTTTGAGATTTATGTATTTTAGATCACTTTGAGATTTGTGCTCTGGGCTAATCTTGGAATATATCCAAATATTATCAAATCTGTTTACCTCAACCATATATTATCTTAATTCGATTATGAGTTGGCAATATGTGATTAAGATAAACATATTTTAAAATTTTGATTCTTATTTAATTTAGGACGTGTATTTGATATATGTATATCTTTCATTTATAATAGTTAATTAATTAATTTGGTTAAGATAAACATTTTTAATTTTTTTTATTTTTATTAGGACATGTATTTGATATCTGGATATCTTTTATTTATAATAATTAATTAATTAATTAGTTAATTATTTAATTTAATTTTTTTAATATAAACAAATGCCCTCTTCATACTTATCTCACGAAAAACTTTTATTGGGATTGAGTGAGAAAAGTAGGAACTCTAAATCTTTTTATATGTCATGACTGACAATTCACAGAACGAGCCTTTTTGGGGCATTGACCAAAGTTGTAGTGAATACCTACATGGCCAACTTTTTACTCAACATAACCCTATTTTTGATATAGGATTTGAGCTCATTATTAGTTATGAGGGAGGAGAGTTTTTGGAAACTTGAAACTAAACACCAACTTCAAAGCACGATTCGTGAGATTTCAGATAAGATAAAGATTTTGCTCGAAGAAGTAACAACTTCAAAACATTCCTTAGAAATTTCTTCCCTTACACAAACCAACTTGCAAACCACACTGAATGAGAGTAGAATGCAACTTGCTGAGATTCGAGGAGACGATTTAGATGATAGTCACATTGCCATGTTCATAGCATTGCTTTATAAACTGAAGGAAGCAAATGAGTCTTGCGCCCAGGTTTTCAAACATTGAAGAACTCTATCTTTCTTTTATTTATTTAGCAAGTTTGTTTATGCTTTGATAATTAGTTTTGAGTATATACTAGCTTTGGTAGTTGGTTTTGAGACATTTGCTATGAAATAGAAATTTTCTTTAATATGATAAAAGTACACAAAATTCAATGTTTTACCTCAAGAAGTACTCATAATCGCAAATGGTAGGTCTTCTTTTTTTTATAAGGGACCAGACGTTCTGTCAAAGACAAATATTTTACATTATGCATAGTACGTTTTTAGAAAACAACCATTAATAGGTGCCATGGGTCTTTCTCCATTAGCATCAATGAGTTGGTATGCGCCTTCTTCGTAGACAATCACCATGACATATGGACCTTCCCAATTTGCTTTGAACTTGTTCCCAGACTGCTTGTTGGTGATGATAGGTCATCTGAGGACAAGAACCATTTCTCCTTTTGTAAATGTCTAAAATCTAGCCAACTTATTATAAGCTTGGGACATCTTTTCTTTGTAAACTTCAAGATTATGATGTACTTCTTTCTGTTTTTCATCAAGAGAGTCTAACTCATTTAGGCAAAGTCAAACATTATCATCATTTGATATTTTATTCTGCAACGCTATCCTTAAAAATGATTTGAATTTCAAGGGCTAGGACTACTTCAATTCTAGATACTAAAGAGTATGGTGTGCATTGTGTTAGAGTCCTATATATGGTACGATGAGCCTATATCATCTCGAGAAGTTTATCATGCCAATCCCTTTTATATTTAGACACAGCTTTATTTAGCAATTTTAAAAGAATTTTGTTAAATGCTTTTGTCAACCCATTTGCTCTCACATTATAGATGGAGGTATACCTCCAGTCTATTTTGTGATATTGTGTAAATGTTCCAATTTTAAAGCTTCTGAAAGCGGAGCCATTATCTGAGATAATTCTTCTTGGAGTTCCAAACCTGTATAGGATATTTTCCCTGAAGAATTTTATTATGTTCTCAGTCTTTACTTCTCTTAAAGGAATAGCCTCTTCCCATCTAGAGAAATAGTCCGTTGCAGCCAATATAAATTGATGCCCTAAAGATGACGGAGGCTTAATAGGACCGATCACATCTGTTCCCCATATCTCAAAAGGCCATGAAGACCGATCACATCTGTTCCCCATATCTCAAAAGGCCATGAAGACCGATCACATTTGTTCCCCATATCTCAAAAGGCCATGAAGAGACTATAGGATGCAAGGGATTCAGATGTTGGTGAATAAAATCCCCATGAATTTGTCATAGATGGCATTTCTTGGCATATTTGATGCAATCTCTGATCATGGTTGGCCAATAATATCCCATGCGCTTAATCTTAAGTCACATCTTAGGTCCAGATTGGTGTACACCACATATCCCGCAATGTACATCATCTATGACTTCTTTTTTTTCTTCAATTAAAAAATATCGCATGAGTAGTTGATCATATGACTTGCGGTACACTGTATCATTAATGAGTGTGAATCTTAGAGCTCTTCATTTTATTTGAAGGCTTTCTGATTTGTCCCCATGCAATTTAGCATATTTTAAATATTCCATGAATGGTTGCCTCCAATCTTCCTTTGGCATCTCGAGGGTGAAGACTTCCATGCTGTCTTCAGTATTTTCTTCTTGAACATCGCTAAGGAATGTACTTATGGGTCTTCTATTCCATATAGTGATTTGAATTTCATCATAATTTGGATTTGCCAGCCCCTTTGCTATTCTTGTCAAAGAATTAGCTTCTCCATTTTCTGATCTTGAAATCCTCCTCAACTACACTTGGAGACTTTTCTTCATTAACATTTTAACCTTCTTATAGTATTTAAGAAGTCAAGCTTTGTATATTTTGTATTCTCCTTCGACTTGCTTGATGATGAGTTGTGAGTCTTTGAATATATGGATATGTTGAATTTCCATTTTGATTACCAATTCTAAACCAGTTATGAGAGCTTCATATTTTGCTTCATTGTTTGTGCATGGATCTTTAAGGGAGAGTGAATATCTAAGGATTCCCGCTTATGGTGTAACAAACACAAGTCTTATCCCATCTTTGTTTTATGGAAGCTTAGACCTGAGTACCAGCTTTATGGATGATGCTCCATCAAAGTACGTAGCCATTCTGCTTTTTTTACTGTAAGAGTCTTTTCATCAGGAAGATCATAGTTAAGGGGTGAGTCATTAGAGAGAGGATGTGCTACCAAGAAATCTACTAGTGCTTGCCCTTTAATAGACTTCTGTGGAGTGTATGTTATATCAATCTCCATTAAGATCAGTGTCTATGTTATAAGTCTTCCTGTGGCTAATGGCCTTGTTATAAGATATATGAGAGGATCAATTTTGGATATGAGAATAACTTTATGCGTCAACAAGTAGTGTCTCAATTTCTTTACTGCAAACACAAAGGCTAAGCAATGCTTCTCAATGGCTGTATATTTACTCTTTGCTCCTATCAATATTCTGCTGAGGTAATATAATGCATTTTCATTGTCGTCTTCATTGTTTTGAGCTAGCATAGTTCCCAATGACCCTTCTAAGGCAACAATATATATAATTAGTGGTGTTCCTAAAATTGGAGCCAATAATACGAGTGGATTCAACAAAGATTTCTTAATATCTTTAAAAGCTTTTTGACATTTAGTATCGCACTTAAAGGGTGTATTTTTCTTGACCAACTTGGAAAAAGGCTTACATCTTCTTCATAAGTTGGAAATAAATCTTCTGATATATGCTAAACGCCCTTGAAAAGACCACATCTGCTTCAACATTTGTGGAGGTGGCATTTCCAAAATTGCCTTCATCTTAGAAGGATTTACTTTTATTTCTCGATGTCTTACAATGAAACCCAGAAACTTTCCTGATAGGACTCCAAAGGGCATTTCATGTTGTTCATTTTAAATTTATATTTTCTAAGGCATTTAAAAATAGTCCTCAAATCTTCAAGATATTTGTCTTTTGAATTTGTTTTCACTACCAGATCATACACATAACATTCAAAGATCTTATGAATCAAATCGTCAAATATTCTGGTTATAGCTCTTTGATATGGTGCCCCGCATTTTTTGACACAAACAGCATTACCTTGTAACAATATATGCCCATAGGTGTTCGGAAAATAGTATGTTTCTCATGATCTGGGTGCATCTTGATTTGATTATATCTTGAATATCCATCCATAAAAGAGAATATCTCATACCTTGAGGTTTGTTGATCATGATCTCCATGACTTGTAAAGGAAAATCATCTTTGGGGCATGCTTTGTTCAAATCTCTGAAGTCAACGCATATCCATATCTGGCCATTCTTTTTCTTCACATGTACTATATTAGCAACCCAATATCAGTATTTTTCTTCCATGATAAAATTTTCTTCTATCAACTTCTTTTTTTCTTCTATTACTTTCTCTACTAAATCAAATGTCATCTTTCTTGGCACCTTCTTAATTGGAGTAACATTAAGATCAATTGCTAATCCGTGAACAGCTACCACATTCTCTAACCTTGGCATCTCATTGTAATTCCAGGAGAAACAGTCAATGTATTCTTTCAAAATACCTTTGAAAGATTCTTTTTGTTCTTCTGTCATTTGTGCACTTAAAAAAGTTGGTGTTGGGTATTTGTCACTTCCCAAGTTGATTTCAACTAACTCATCAATTGTTGCTTGCCCACCATCCTCTAATTCAGAGGGTTCATTTAATTCATGACCACAAATGTATGCACTTTATAACACTGTGGCCACATAAAAAATTTTATAACACAAAAGTTACTTAAATTTTCTCTGGTTGCACCTGTGGCCATAATGACCTATTTTAAGACTATTTCCGGAGAGTTTGCTAATGTGGCACTAACAGGGTACAAGAAACAACCTTAAAACAAGCCATTATGGCCATAGGTGCAACCGAAGAAAAATTAAGTAGCTTTTGTGTTATAAAAAAAAGTTTGTGGCCACAACGTTATAAAGTGCAAACATTTGTGGCCATAAGTGAAATGAACCTCTAGTTCAGATGGTGCATTTTTCATCTTAAAAACTTCTTCCTTGGACTTTATCATATAACATAAGTTCTTGGAAGATTGAGGATAACATACCCCTCTCTTGTCAAGATGGGAATGATTCCATAATTAATGAAAAATTTGATATTACTTCTTTAACCAGCTTATCTTGCAATCAAACTCTTCAACCATCCTCTTGAGTTTATTAGGGTACTGGCTTGGGAAGTTTATAGGTTGGACTTCACTATCCACTTCTTGTTCAATGTGTATAATATCATCATTTGAAATTTTGTTATTTTTAACTTTATAGAAGAGGATATCTCTTTCCTTCTCATTTCAAGCTGGCACGGAGAAGGTTTTCAACTGCTCAACTGTATGAACCATCAAATCATCTAAGGACTTACAGAGACCATCTGGAGCCCTTGTGATATGCAATATGCTTTCTCGAGTAGACCCTTTGGTTTGACTTGTGTCGTCTTCATTTTCTGAAGATTTAGTACCATTGTCATAGTGAGATAATGCTAATTCTTTCTTTTTGGATACTGGAATAGCATTAGATGGTTTTTGCAAATACTTTTCCATTAAGTTTAGTGTTTTGGCCCCTTTAGAGACACCAAGATAGTATTTGGCATCCTTATAATGTATTTCATTGACACCAAAGGGTTGAATTTCACCATTAATTATGTATTTTTCTCCATCCACCATATATTTCATGCACTAATTAAGGGTTGGAGGGACCATCCAGTTTTCATGGATCCATAGCCTACCTAATAAGGCTTTGTATGAGGCATCAGCATCAATTACATGGAACTTCACATCAGATATGATCTTTCCAAACTTGATCGGGAGAGTGATAGATCCCAATGCTTTCTGACTATGCTGATTAAAGCCTTGAATAATGATCCTTTCTGGAGATAAATGGTATATTTCCAAAGCTAATGCCCAAAGAGTATTAAGGGTCATTAGGTTTAAGAAAGACCCTGGATCAACTCGAATTCGATTGATCTTTATCCCGTCACAAGACCCTCTCACATACAGTGCCCTATTGTTCTATGCAATTCCAAGTAATAAGTCTTCCTTGGTGAATGATACTGAAAGTTTATGTGTTTCATACATAGCTTTTGTCAGATTAATTTCAGGAAAATAAGCTTGATACTCCTCAGGATTTTGTATGGCATGTATTAAGGAATCCCTGACTTCTATTGGCATCATCAGTGTGCCATACAAGCTAAGTAAAGCCGGAACTTTCTTCATGTGTGCCAAGATATTATAGTCTGGTTTCTTTAATGGTTTCTTTGGTGAGACATTTTCCTCTACTATCATCTTCCCTTTATTTTTATAATTAGAGTTGGAGGATTGTCTTCATTGGAGTAACTTGTCAGTTCTAAGTTGCATTTGATGTATGTGGGAGGATACTTCATCTTCTTCATCTAGAAAATTCGGCTCATCATTAGAACTTTTTTGACATGCTATTGCATAACAAACATCTCTTGCTTCAAAATAATCATCAGTTAACTTCAAGTTTCCCATGGAAACATGTTTTTGCAACCATTTTTGAAAATTTTGACAATCTTCTATGATGTGTCCCACAAGTCAGTGATATGGACAATTATTTGGGTGATTGTCCAAATGCATTAGACACGGCCATTTGGTCTTAGGTAAGTCTAGCCCTTCTTCCATGGCTCAATTAAAAAGCTCCTTTCTCTAGTCTTTTCTGATTTCAGTGTTTGAAGGAATGGACTTCTCCTTGGCACTAATTACTAAGGGTGTAGGCTTCCCAATTTCTGGATCAAAATTTTTTGCTTGTTGACTTCGGAAGATATATCCTATATTTATCCCATTTATTATCAGCAATATGTAATTGCATTAGCCTATTTGCTGATTCCTTCGTTACTCTTTCAATGAAAGAAGGGATTTCTTTAGCAGGTGTCACTTTTCTCAGGACTTTATACTTCGAGGTCTTTGGAGTATAGCATGGTTTCTTTCGCTTTTCTAACTTGTGTGGCCCGGAGAGTTTGACATTTGTCTTCTTCACTCTTTTTTTGAATGCCATCTGCTTCTTGCTGATGTAAGGCTGACCATAGCGATCATACAGTTCTTCTGACTCAAAAACTATCATCATCATTATCTTGGTCATATGTAGAGTATTCATCTCCAGAAATAGCCCTACAAGTTTTCATTTGCATTATTTCATCATTTTCTTCAACTAATTCCTCAAGTAGCTCTTTAACCTCCTCTGGCAAATAGTTTTTAAGAGTAATCAACATCCTTTCCTTATGTTCATTTTCTTCAAGAGATTCAATATAGTCTTCTATGATGGATTTCTTATGTTTTGAGTGTTCATGTTTTTGCTTCTTCTTCTTCATTTGCTTTATTGGAAGCCCTTTAGGGGGGTTCTGGGCATTTCTCCACTTGATCCCTTGGAGCTCAGCCAACTTCTTTAACATCTTCTTTGACTTTTTAGATATGAATATTTCCCACAATTCCTCTCAAATAGAAGGAGGTTTATCATCAAATATTGATGGGAGCATTATTTTATTACCCACTACTGTGATTTCTCCTTGGGATGATCCCTCATAGTATATGGTAGTCACGTAGCGAATATGTTCAACAAGTTGTTCCAAGAGAACATTTTTGGAGAGTCTGATCTTGCCTTCTTGATATTGATGCTCAAGCCAATATTTAATGACATAACAGTCTTCAATTGTATGCCCCAACACTCTATGGTATGGGTAATAATTAGGATGATCTTCCTTACTTTGTTCTTTTGGTCACTTGCACTCAGGCAGTTACAGGCCTCCTAATTAAAGAGAATACTTTATGTTCATTCTCTTTTTCATAGAGGGAATGGGCCTTGGTTTCTTTCCAAGAGCACTTAATCTGGGTGGCTTAGCTTGTTCTAGTTTATGTGACTCTATAGTGCTTTTTCCTTTATCAACATTGAAGGTTGTAGCAATGTACTTTACACTTTCTGGCTTTTTAGGTTTGTCATTTGCGGAAGTTTGGAAATTAGACAACACCCTTGGGTTAGTCTTTTCCAATTTCTTGTCTTGTGAGATCAATTCTTGAAATGTAGTGATGGCAGACGTACTTAAGAAAGGCGCCATCCAGCTGTTAATGTTCCCGAGTAACAATCCTACTGCTTGAGGTTAGTCCAAGGGTTGTTCACACTTAATTCTCAGGTTTCTCCATCTCATAATGTAGTCAACTACTTTCTCGTCTTTGTTTTGGCGAGTGGCTGCAAGATCAACTATCGTGATCTTATCACTAACAGCTCCAAACCGTACTTGAAATACATCTTCAGCTGTTGCCAATTTTGAATCGATTGGGGTTGCAAACTTACATAGCACTCAAATGCAAATCCTGTGAGATTGACAAAAAATTGTCTAAGGAGAAGTGATTTGTTTTGTGCTTATGTCTCCACATGATGTCACAAAATGAGCTAAATGTTGATAAGGATTACCAATCCTATTGAGCTGTTTGAAATTAGGCACATTATAAAGTTTAGGATAGGGTACTAAATCATGATAGTTGGGATAAGGTTTGTCACTATTAACTCTTATCTCGCTATTTTTGGCATATTTAAGTTCGGTGGGCACCATCTGTTGTACCTCCTCCAGAGTCATCGCAATTGAATGTTCTTGGATAGGGATACTTGTTGTTCCCCATTGCCCTACTACTTGAACAATCTCTTTTGGTTAAGGGATTGGATTATTTGACCTCTGTACCTATTTGGGGGTAATATAACATGATGGTTGCCATTTGTTTTTTGCATTTGGAATACTGTATCCATTAACATCATCATATTTTCATTCATTTTCTTGTATTTTGTTTTTTGATTTTCCATTTGTTGAAAATTCTTCATGATATTATTCTGGTCCATGACAAAGGCTGGTTCATCTTCTTCATTTTCATTTCAGAGATCTGCCTCCTTGTAATTTTTTGGTACAATGTGTATTTTGACATCCCCATTGGACATATCTTCATATTTAGTCCTTTTCTTTCGGTCAAACTTTGAGTGAGAAGTTGATGATTGGCCTTGTGAACCCTACAGTTTTGAAACTTGATCATCTAGCAAAGTAATTTGGTGAAAACTATTTTACGTACATTCAACACTAACTACCTCTTCTTTTAGTAAAATTCCCTTGCCTTCATTTTATTTGATTGCAATTCCTTTGATTCCACTTATATCTTATAAAGATTTTTACCGAAGGAATTTTATGAGATGTTGGGAGTCTTCCTCATTTCTTTTCATATGGCTGGAAACACAGCTCTGCAATGGTTCTATTCTTCTTAACCATATTGAGTGGTCCATATGAGTTTCTGAAAGAACCCATTCGATTATCCTTCTGATTTTGGAATGACACAAAATTTAATTTTTTATTCGGGGTTTTTACCTTTTTGTGCGTCAGCCTTGAAAACACACTTGTCCTAATCTTAGCTTCCTTAGATTGAAAAATCCCACTTTCTTTTCCTTTGGCAGTAAGAGTAAAAGTGGGTTCATTGTTTTCATCATTTGCAGAAACTATCTTTTTAGGACATGATAGCTTCTAAAAGACAGAGGTTCTTGGTTTCTCATTAGAAAAATTCTTGATGAATGCAGGACCAATGACATTTAGGCGACGACCCCTAAATGGAAGACGCGAGATAGTTAGGTTTTCCATTGAAGATGAAGTTTTTTTCATGAATTGTATAGATTCCGAGAATGTGCCGAATCTCATCTCAACTCTAGTATCTCCAGTGTTGAAAATACAATTGGGTAGTTGGACTTCAAATCTTTCTTCAAGGAAAATAGTGAGCTTCGGGATTCCGGATGTAATTAAACTCTTAAACGCCATTTTACATACAATAAAAATATCAACAATATTGACTTTTTGATACATGATTTTTAAAAAGCAATGCTTTTACTTGTACTTTTGCCTCAAAGGTAGGAGGTGGAATTAAAAGGTCCCCACCAGGCGTGCTAGAATTTATGGGATTGAAAATACCCGCCCTAGCGTCGTGTCAGTGAAGAGACAACGGGCGATATATCGAATCAAAAATGTTATTTATTTTATTTATCTTATTTTTGTGGACTCTTCCATTCCTAATAGAGGCTAGCCTCTATTATTAAATATCCCAGAATAAAATCTTGGGACCCTCTGTTAAAGGCTCGAATACATATAAAGACAAGAAAATTACGAATTATAAATTTTATTATTTATTATATATATATATTTATATTTTCTTATCACGTCATTGATATATGAACATATAACTTATATATATATATATATATAGCATTTTTGTTGATCCTTCTTCCGACCTTTTCAATCCTTCTCTCTCTTAAAACGTCTTCTTCACGTTTATCCCATCGTGGTTGATCGTGATGGCGACCATGTCAAACACGCCCCACATCGTGCTTAATTAATTATTTTTTATTTATTATAATTTTATTTTCCTACTATTATTATTATTATTATTTAGTAATATATATATATATATATATATATATATATTTGTTTTGCCACTTGTATTCGTGGTTGTTAGTGAGGTTTGAGATATTTAGATCACCTTGAGATCTTTACTCTTGGCTGATCTTATATTTTGGATTGCCTTGAGATCTGTGCTCTTGGTTTATCTTGAGATTTGTGTATTTTAGATCGCCCCGAGATCTGTGCTCTTGGTTGATTTTAAGATTTAAATATTTTAGATAGCCCCGAAATCTGTGCTCTTAACTGATCTTGAGATTTGTGTATTTTAGATCATCTCGAGATCTGGGCTCTTGGCTGATCCTGATATTTGTGTATTTTAGATCACCTCAAGATTTGTGCTCTTGGCTGATCTTGAGATTTACATATTTTAGATCTCCTCGAGATATGTACTCCTGGTTGATACTGAGATTTGTATATTTTAGATCAACTAGAGATCTGTATTCTTGGCTAATTTGGAGATTTATGTATTTTAGATCACCTCGAGATCTCTGCTCGTGGCAAATCTTGGAATATATCCAAATATTATCAAATTTGTTTATCTCAACCATATATTATCTTAGTTCTATTATGATTTTGCTATATGTGATTACAATAAACATATTTGAATATTTTGATTTCTGTTTAAATTAGGACATGCATTTGATATATGCATGTCTTTTATTTATAATGATTAATTAATTAATTTTGGTTAGGATAAACATATTTAAAATTTTTTTATTTTTATTAGGGCATATAATTAAGATATGTATATCTTTTATTTATAATAATTAATTAATTAATATTTTTAACTAATTTTTTTTATATAAACAATCGGCTATGTCATTTACGTAAATCTCTTTATTGATTGCATCAAGCCTCTAGGAATTGGTTCCCCAAATTCGCCAACACTTTATAATCCTACCACTTTACGCTGTCACTTGCTAATTATTCCTTGCTCACGTACAAGGGCGGTGATGATTTTCTTGTGGTTCTTGTCTATATCGATGATTTAATCGTAGCAGAGAATAATTCTTCAAGGTGTACGACTTTCAAATCCTATCTACATGTATGTTTCCACATTAAAGATTTGGGTCCCTTGAAATATTTTCTCGGGATTGAGATATCTAGTACTTGGTCTGGAATTTTCCTTTCTCAGTGGAAGTACACAATGGAGATCTTGACTGAATGTGATCTTTTAACTGCTAAACCATCATCTTTCCCGATGGAGCAACGACATCACTTGTCAGACTCGACAACTTTGATTCTTGTTGATCCGGGCTGCTACTAACAATTGGTACGACAGCTCTTGTATTTGACCATCACTAGGCCCGAGTTATGATATTCTGTTCACACTCTTGCTCATTTCATGCATGAGCCACGTGAACATCATTTGGATGTGGCCATACGGGTCCTTCATTACTTGAATCACAGTTCGGGACAAGGTTTCTTGCCCCATACCCCCGCGTCATTATAGCTAGTCACCTTTTGTGACTCTGGTTGGGCTAGTTATCCTATTACACGCCGTTCCACCATAGGTTATTTTATTATGCTTGGAGGATGTCCTGTCTCTTGGAAGACCAAGAAGCAGACAACAGTTTTACGATCCTCCACAGAGGCCGATTATCGTGCTATGGTGATGACCACAAGTGAACTCGTCTAGCTACAGAGCCTTCTCACAACACTTGGAGTTCATCTTAGCCAACCTATAGAGCTCCATTGCGACAACAAATATGCTCTCCACATCTCTGCCAACCCGGTATTTCATGAGCGTACTAAGCATATTGCGATCGACTGTCTTTTGTTTGTGTGCATATTTAGTCTGGTGATTTGATTACTATCCATGTGCCCACTAAGCTTCAGCTAGCTAATACATTTACCAAGGCTCTTAGAAGTGATTGATTTCATTTCCTTCTTCGTAAATTGGGCATTTGTGATCTTCATGCTCCAACTTGAGGGGGTGTTTTAAGAAATATTGGGATATTAGACTAATCATTGATTTCATTTCCTTATTAGCTCGTACATATTAGGTTAATCAGGATGTAAATTAGGAGAATATATTTTATCATTTGACTATATTAAACCATCCTTGTAGATACATGAAATATCATCTTCAAAATTGCTTTCCCATTTTTTAAAGAAAATGGCAAAAACACATATTTTTAGATAAATATCTAATTTGTAAAATATTTTTTATGCCTTATTTTAAAAAATAAGAAACTTTATATTTCTAATAAAAACGCAAAATAAATCAATTATAAGGAAAATAAAATAAAATGATAACGATATACTCATAGTGGAAAAACAAATGACATTTAAAAACATAATCAATTCATGACCTAAAGTGTTAATTTTTGAAAACTTGACTTAAAAATGCTCATATATATAGATTATAAAAAAATTCATACACTCAAATTTTATGTGTATAAAATTTTTCCTCATTCAATTAACTCCCTCATTTACGTAACAAACACACAATCTATGTATATTTGTATATAAACAAAATTACTTGCATACTTTTTTAAAAGTGGATAATTTCTTATATATATATATATATATATTATATTTATTTTTATATAAATTATTTTTTAAGAAATTTTTTTCAAAACCACCTTTAAAATAGACAGATTATAATGAAACTAACTTTGACCAAAAACTTAAGAGTTTTACTTTATTTTAAAACACAGTCAATGCCCCCGAGGCTTGTCGAGGTATATATTAAAAAATTAAATGGAGAAAAGGGGTTTAATTCACATGGGATTAACTTTTAGACAAAAATTAAGAGTTTAATTCTCTTACAAAGCACAATTAATAAATTTGAGATGCCTATGGAGATTTGTCCACATTTAAAATATATATACTAATGTTCAAGTGATCTATTGGTACTCGGATCTTGGTTAGAACCTATCATAAGTGTGAGGGTTCGAATCATAACTAAGGTCATATTTCTAGGATTATAAATAGTAATTGTATAGGGGTGATTTCAACGCTCACATATGGGCAAACCCTCTTACTTCACCGAAACTTATGCACGTTTCTATGTTTTTTTAATGCCCTAGCCATTCCTCCTCCTCATCATCATCATCATCATCATTATCATCATCATCATCATCATATATATATATATATATAATTATTAGAAAAAATGAAGAGAAAGGGTAAAAGAAATAATATTTTTTAAAAATAATTTTGGGGAAATTGGTTATAAACCCCTAAAAAAATCTATAATTGCATATTTACCCTCAGAAAAAACATAATTGTATATATACCTCTGAAAAATATAGGTAATTGCCAATATGGCCCTATTGTTAGATTTCGTTAATCAAACTTGATTAACTAGGGTTATAACTTGGATTAAGATATACAAAAGGTCTAAAATAACCTTTGTATAACTTAAAAAAAAACTTTTCAAGGATATATATGCAAGGGCATAATAGTAATTTTATATAACTGTTGTTTGTTAACGGATGGTTTTTTAACTAATTTGAACCACAAGGGTATATACGCAATTATATATATTATTCAAGGGTATATATGCAATTAACTTTTATTCAGGGGTAAATATACAATTTCAAAATTATTCAGGGGTACACCTGCAAAAGCCCCAATAATTTTTTTAGTCAATTTTGTATTGAAATAAATAAATAAATAATAAGTAGAACACCAAATATATTATAGCTATATATATATAATAAGGGTATATTCCAATTTTGCATGCCGGCACTAGTTGTCATGAAAGTCTGAACAAAACTAGCCGGCCATGGGATAAGACCTTGCATGATAATCTACTCTACTTCATAACTTCCTCTAGTGAACCAACCCTTCTCCTTCTTGGGCGGACATTGCTAGCACGGTTCACAAACATTCGACGATGGTGGCTCCCCTGGATGACACAACGCTAGCTAGACTTAAAGCCTCGGTCACGGATACGGTTTGAGTGGACGCCAAATCAAAACAGAGAGCTCACAGGAGGTTCAAACTCGCATTGTACGGCAAGCTGTTTAGCAAATCTCCTCCCTTCGATATGGTAAAATCTACTCTTTTGGGTCTCTGGAAACCATATGGGATTGCCCATATCTTGGACATGCCAAATGGATACTTGCTCATACGCTGTGAAACCGAATCCACAAAACAGCAGTTGCTCTTTGGTAGACCATGGACAGTGAACGGCCTCACTTTGTAGCTGGTTCATTGGCAACCTTATTTTGAACCTATTCATACCAAACTCTCAAAGGCAATGGTGTGCCTTCAACTCCACAACCTGCCGATCGAACTGTGGGATAGGGAAACATTGGATAATATCACCGAGCCTATAAAATTTTTTTTAAAGATTGACGAGTTCACTCTATCCCTAGCAAGAGCTCACTATGCTAGACTCTGTGTTGAGCTTGATCTCTCTCGTCCATTAAAAAAAGACTTTTGGTTGGAAGATAATGAATACAAGGTGTTTGTCGTGATTCTCTACAAGAGATTCCCTACGTTCTGTTACTTATGTTGTTTGGTAGGTCAAGGCACCAATGGTTGCAGCCGCCGATCTGAGAGCTCACCGGTGGATCAGGTGATGGACGATGCCCCGGAGGGTGGCAATCTTCCAAATAACCCTAGGTCAATATCGGCGGGATCACAGGTCAGGCAGGTAGCAGCCCAGTCCAGTGATACCCAGGCATATAATTTGGAAGCCAATGACACTCGTGAGTTCGGTTTATGGATGCTGGCCACCCACTGGAGAAACAAGGGAAAGGGTCGTGGTGCCGGTTTCTCTTCAGCACTTGGGTCTCATATGCGTCAAGGTGGCATGGATGACATGTTTCCAACCATTCAGGCATCACGGGATGAGGCTAATCTTGATGAAGGCTGCAACGGGCAGCACATGAAGGGTAGAGGCAGTTCTAGCCTCACACGTGGAGGCCATCGTGCTCGCGGTGGTGGACGTGGGGGCCTTTCACATCATTCGTCTAATAGTTTGGCACCCTTTTCTCTTTCCAAGGAGACCTTGATAGGCTTTGGGCCAAACGCTAATCTTATCTCTGACTGTTCAAATATTTGTTTCTTCTTCCAATGGAGAAAATCCCACTTTGGATACTAATAAAGTTACTATTATGCAAGTTTCCAATGAGATTCAACTGTTGGACTCTTGAGATAATCAAGGCCCATTGAAACAAGAAAAGAAAGGAAAATGGATCTTAATTAAAGCTTCAGGTTCCGTTTCTGGCCAACTTTTTTCTTTAGGATCTATGAGGAAAAAAGAGAAAGCAAGGGGCTCTTTCCCATCTTTGGTAGAGCCTGAACCATCTCCAACCCTTCTCATGAGCATTGCGGAACCTTTACATAATTCTGATAGGGTTTCTGATGCTCACCAGAGAGCTGTGGAAAATCTGGAAAACATTTTATCTGAAGAAGAGGGAGAAACGGAGGGCTCGGAAGGTTTAATGTCAGAGTCTGATGATTCAGACTAAGAGATGGACATGAATGATGAAGTGGAGGATTCAACTACGCTGAGCAAGTACCAAGATGGAATTAGATAAGAAAACCTGGCTCAGAAAAGCAGTGTTCTACAAAGAATTTCTCAAAAGAAAGGAAAGCTAGGGGAAAGTGACAATGGGGACCCCATCCGGATTTCCCGACGCCAAGCATCGTCGGTTTAAATATTCTTCCTTATGTTATATTTTGACCGGTCAATTTGCTGAATTCTTTGAGTGAGTTGTTTTTTAATTTTTTTGGTTACTAATGACAGGGACTTTCAATATAATCGGTTGGAATTGTAGGGGATCTACAGGCAAAGAAAAGATCAACATAATATGAAGGCTAATAAAAGAAAATAGCATTGATATATGTGCTTTGGTGGAAACCAGGGCAAATAATGATCGAGTTTTTTGTCTTTGTAATCAATTTATTAGATCCTAGAATTGGGTTGCCATCCCAGCAGATGGCTACTCTGTAGGGATCATCATTCATTGACGCTAGCAATTAGGCAGAGTAACTCCTGTAGCTCATTCTCACAGAGTTCTTCATCTAATTTCTCTTCCTCTACAGATCATCCTTGGATTATTTCGGTAGTCTATAATGCTCATCACATCAAGCTTCAGAAAAAGTTCTGGAAAGAACTCTCGATGATCCCTAAAATAAATTTGCCCTGGATAGTGTTGGGTGACTTTAATGCCATAATCTCCGCATCTGAACATAAGGGAAGTAATTTCTATTATTATGCAAGGAAAGCTTTATTCTTTTCTAAATTCATTGTTGATACTGCCCTCGTTGATGTTAGGATTTCAGGAGCTTCCTTTTCCTGGTGCAATGGGCAACGAAGGCTTGCACGACGCTGTGCATGTGTAGACAAATGCTTGGTCAATGACCTTTAGTTAGCTTGCTCTTATAATATTCATATTAAATACCTTCCTAAGATCTGCTCTGATCACTCGCCCATGCTTATTAATATAGCTAAAGTTAATTTTCATGCTCGTGGTATTTTTCATTTTGAGAATTATTAACTAGAGCATGCTGATTACATTTTTTAAATTCGTAAAGCTTTATTTCACTCTCCCCATTCTAATCCAATGCATGCTTTCTATCATGTTTTGGCTCACATTAGGAAAGGGGTTTGTTCTATTAGGAAAAATGGATTGGGTGATCTTGATAAGGAAATTAAAACTATTGAAGTGCAGCTCCAGGCTTTAGAGGTCGATGATATGCTAAGCTCGAATATTAATTTAGACTCTCTTCGGAGCCTTCAGAACATATACAGAGCCTTGTTGAGACAAAATGACAGTTGATGGGCTCAGAAGTCTAGATTAAATTGGATTATGGGTGGGGATATGAATTCTTCTTTCTTCTATAGAAGTGTAAGAATTCGTAGACACCATAATTCCATTACTCATATCTTTGACATCAATGGCAGGGACAATATTGATTGTCCTTCTATTGAAAATATTTTTGTGGACCATTTCACTAAAATTTGGAACAATCCTGATCCTAGGCCCCTTGACTGGTTTCTAAATGCTCTTCCTCCTGACCTGCTGACCCTCTCTTCAGATCAACAAATGGCCTTGACTAGACCTGTTTCCAAAGATGAAATTCATATTACTCTCTTATCCCTTTCTGATGGAAAATCTTCGGGTCCTGATGGCATGAATGTAGAGTTTTTTAAATTCTTCTAGACAGATATTGAGAAACATTTAGTTCCTGCTATTAATTACTTTGTTCATAATGCTGTGATGCCTCGAGCCTGGGGCAAAACTTACATTACTTTAATTCCTAACAAAGATCACCCTAAATATGCTTTATATTTTCGTCCCATCTCTTTGTGTAATGTGGCTTATAAGATCATTACTAAGATTCTTGCCAATCGTATTAAAGATGTAATTGCTTGTCTGGTTGGTAAAGAGCAGTATGGCTTTATGTCTGGTCGTTCTCCCGTTGATAACATTATTGCAGTTCAGGAAATGATTCACTCTATTAATCAGGAAAGGACTATCCCCCCTAGGATGCTAGTTAAAGTAGACATCGAAAAGGCTTATGATACCCTTGATTGGAATTCTATTTTTGCCACCCTCATTAAAAATGAATTTTCCTAGCAGCTGGGTTGCTTATGTTAGAGCCTGTCTCGAAGCCACTTCTTATTCAATCATTATCAATGGGAAACCTTTTGTTTGGCTTAGGCCTTCTAGGGGTGTTAGAGAAGGTGACCTGCATTCCCCTATCTTTTTATTCTGGTACTCAGAACCTTACTACTATCCTTTACAAGGCCAGATTTATTGGTCTTATCCCGGGTTTTTCCACTTACCTTACTAATAACTTCAATCATCTCATGTATGCAGATGATCTAATTTTGGTTTCAACTGCCTCTAGAAAATCTGCTAGAAATATCTGTCTCTGCTTGAATATTTATACTCATCTCTCTGGTCAATACCCTAATCATAATAAATCTGAGATTTACTTTCCTAATTGGTTTAATAAAAGGGTTTCACCCAGAATTTGCAATATCTTAAACTTCAAACAAGGCAAAACACCTTTTACCTACCTTGGTGTTCTTATCTCTCCCAAACGGTTAGGCAACTCCCATTTTGATTCTATGATTAATCGTATTAACATGGCAGTGGCTGAGTGGGGCAAGGCTATATTGTCAAAAGCTAGCAAATCAGTATTCATTAATAGAATTTTGATGGGCACTCCCATATACTGCCTCTCAGTTTATCCCATTCCTGACATTATTCTCTCTAAGCTATCTAGATTGCTAGGAAATTTCTTTGGGCCAATCATGATCATGGAAATGGTATATCCTTGGTGAATTGGGATATAGTTACTACTTCTAAGTCTGAGGGGGGATTAGGTATTATAAACTTGCTCACAGTCAAACATTCTTTAATGGCAAAAAATCTGTTTAATTTTCTGAATAAGCAAGATACTCTTTTGGTCTACATTCTGTATTTGAAATATGGATATCATAATTTCTGGACTATGAAAACTCCCCTAAATTGCTCTACATTTTGTAAATGTTTGTGCATGAATGCCAGTACTCTTAAACCTTTTTTATGGATTAACTGTCTCAACCAAGTCATTACTTCCTTTTTGCATCATCCGTGGATGTTTGATATTCTATCACTTTTAAACTTGTATTCCTTAATATGGACCTCAATGTGGATGAGCTTACAGTTGATGAATTATTAGTTAATTCCTCTTGGAATATGAATGCTCTTAATCAACTATTTGGATTTATTTGGGAGTCACCTATCATCTCTCATGGGAAGATCTGTACTGAGTGCAACAACCATTGGGTTTGGTTCCCTGCATCGAAAGGTAACAAGATCTCTTCTACTATTTATTCTTTTTTTAATAGTAACCATGCGATGGATTCAGATTGGAAAGGTTGGTCTAATATTTGGAAATTGAACATCATTCCAAAAGCAAAAACATTTATTTGGTTATTGAGTCATGGAAGATCAAAACTTATGAATTCTTGTATCACATGAATATTGGTCCTCCTGAGCCATGCAAGTTTTGTGGTTTGGTTTTGGAATCTGCCAATCATCTTTTTTGTCATTGTCATTTAAGTGTTAGAATTTGTAAAATGGTAGAATCTGTTGCCAACATTAAGACTAACTTACTGGATCTATTGGTAAATGGCCAGTGGCTTGATTTCCATTCCCATGATAATTCTAAATTTGTGGCATCTTTGATTGCAGCAACTCTTTGGTAAATATGGAATGTAGGTGTAATTATATCTTTAGACAAGAGAATCCTGATATCCTCATATGAGAGGAAACTTGAACTTTGGCAAACAAATCCAAATTCTTTGAGGTATTGGATAGTTTTTATTGTCAATAAGCTTCATAAAAGTATTGCATGTGATGTGAAAAATTGATCGTTTGTTCCTTTAATTTATAACTGATGGTCAATTACCAAATGCTGAAAAGCAATACAAGTGTTTAACTGATGGCCCTTTAATTTTTTTTCCTAAACTCTATTTGGTTGAAACATCAAGTGTTTAATTCCAAGTAAGCAAGTAATGACAAATCTCATGGAGAAAAAACAGAGACTAGGACTTAGATTTAGTTTAGATGTGGTTGATAGAAATAACATTTTGGTTTAGTAATTCATTCACAATCATCATGACTTCAGAGAACTATATTTTCTGGATTGCTCAACATATCCCTGGTTGATAGAGAGCAATGCGGTTTTGTCCCGGGGAGGACGCCAGTGGATAATATCATTGTTACTCATGAAATTGTTCATTCTATCAACCAAGATAGATCGAAACCCCCTAGGATGTTAATTAAAGCAGACATTGAAAAAACTTACGATACTATTCAATGGAATGTTATTATTGCAGCTTTAGTTAATATGAATTTTCCTAGCATCTGGGTCTCTTATATTGAGACCTGCCTGAAAGCCACTTCTTTTTCTCTTCTAATCAATGGTAGCTCTTCTGAATGGTTTTTCCCCTCCAAGGGGGTGAGGCAGGGGGACCCTCTTTCCCCTTACCTATTCATTTTGGTTGCCCAAAATTTATCTGCCTTTCTCAATTATGCCAACCAGCTCAATTTGATCCTTGGTTTTAATAGCAATCTGAGACATAATTTCAATCACCTCATGTATGCTGATGATTTACTCATTGTCTCTACTACATCTAGAAAGTCTGCCAGAAATATCAAGATGTACCCTAACATTTACTCCCAGCTTGCTGGTCAAAAACCAAATGTAGAGAAATCTGAGATCCACTTTCCTAACTGGTTTAACAAAAGAGTTTCCGCCAGCATATCCTCTATTCTCCACTTTAAGAATGGCAGAACCCTTTCAAATATCTAGGGATCCTTATTTCTCATAAAGATATTGCTCCTATTCACTTTCATAACATGGTAGACTCTACTAATGCTGTTATGGCTAATTGGCATAAGGCTCACATCTCCAAAGATGGTAAAGTAATGTTGATTAATAGTGTTATTATGGCCTCCCCTTTATATTACCTGTCTGTCTATCCAATTCCTGACTCAGTCCTCAATAGGTTATCCCAAATTGCTAGGAAATTTCTCTGGGCTAATGATGGCAATAGTAGTGGCATCCCGGTGGTTAATTCGAATTGTATCTCAATGAGCAAATCTGAGGGGGGTTTGGGTATCCGAAATTTGCTTAAAGTCAAGCACTCTTTAATGGCTTAAAATATTTTTAATTATCTTAACTCTCAAGATTCCATCTGGGTCAACATCCTTCAATTGAAATACGGCAACCACAATTTTTGGATGCAAAAAATTTCTCAACATTGCTCTATTTTTTTCGTAGATTTATGTAAAACTGTAGACATTCTGAAACCTCAAATCTAGATTAAAGGTGTTAATCCTTCTTATACATCTATCTTAAGTCAGCCTTGGCTCTTGAAATTCCAATTCTTTTCAAACCGCTATATTTCAATATGGATGAGGATTTCAAAAATTTTTAGATGTGTGATTTCATTGACAACTCTAGGTGGAACATTCAAAAGATTAACCATATTCTTTGCCCTATTTGGAATTCTCCTGTTATTGAGCATGGGAAGATCAAAACCTTAGAGGATGCAAATCACTAGGTGTGGTTTCCTAAGACCAACTGTAATAAAATATCTGCTTCTGTTTACTCATATCTTAACTGTGCTCATCATGAAACTTCATGATGAGATAGTTGGGACAATGTTTGGCATCTGAATGTGGCTCCCAAAACTAAAACTTTTATTTGGTTGCTTTTGCATGGAAAGGTCAAAACCTTTGACTTTCTTTATCAACTGAAAATTGGTCCTCCTGATATGTGTGTTCTTTGTGGCTTAGTTGTTGAGACTTCTAATCATCTGTTTAGACTATGCCCTAAGAGCCAAGGTGTTTGGAGCATGATTCAAGAACTTACTGGTAAGAATATTTTGCTAATTGATCACATTTCTAAAGGTGAGTGGCTTGATTATGGTCAGGCTAGGCATTCCAAGGATACAACTTCTTTGATTGCTGCTACCATTTGGTTTCTGTGGAAGACTAGATGTGATGTCATCTTTAGAAGGATCACCCCTAATTATCCTCAAATCGCTCTCAATGCCATCACCCACACTAACGAATTCTTGTTTCACACCATTAATTTCCAATTTCTTAGCTTTTATATGCAAAACCAGCCTTATTTGGGTGCGATGGGGACCTTTTCATCAGCTGTATGGAATGAAGGGACAGGTAAAGGGGGAGCTGGTTTTTTCATAGTTGATTCTAACTTAAGCATTATTCTTCCAGGTCATATCCTTTTGAGTATACTACCAGTCTTGAGATAGAGGCCAATTCTCTCCTCTTTGCTTTACTAAAACTCAAAGAAAAGAATGCTTGTTGTTCCAACATTTTCACCAGTTCGAGGGAGATGTGGGGGATCTTCAACTGCAACGAGGAATTAATCCAATGGAGGGCTCACAACACCATTAATGAAATTAGGAACTGTTTGGCTAACTTTCCCGATGCCCAAATTGATCTCATTCCTCACTCTTGGAACAAGTTTGCTGTGGATCGTGCTAATTAGGGCATTATGGCCACTCAATTATCTTTATTTCATCAGGGAATGGAGAAACCTAGGTGGATTATGAAGATGGTGTCCAAGATGGGTCTTTTGTTTTGGTTTGAATGTTGCACTCTTCTATTATGTTTGCTTTGGTAGTTGTAGTCTTTGTATTGTCTTTTACCTGCAGTTTCTCCTATGACCTTTTCATGTGAACTCTTTATGTATTAGCTTTTTCTACTAATAAATAGCTACTATGTAGCTCTTCACCCTCCTCCCCAAAAACAACATACTCCTACAATTGTTTCTTGTTTCAAAATTATATTTTGTTTGATTATCATGTTTACGCCTTCATTGAACATAAAGAACTCTTGGTACAAATTGAGAAGTGAATTGCTACATTGATGCATCTCATGGTAATCAGAGTTTTTGCCAATTATAGCTCATCTCTTTCTGTATGCCCAAGATTATGGAAAATAAATACATTACTGGCTTGCATAAATTATGCATGCAGGGATGTATTGCATGAATACACAATGAACACAAAAATCTAGGTTGAGAATGTCTTGAGGAAAATTTCAAAGTCACTAGAACTGAAAGAAGATTTCTTCGTTAGCCATATCGGAGACAAGTTCACTACATTTGCAATATTTAACTACTATCCATGTTGTTCGAAGCCTGATCTTGTCTTCGGCCTCAAACCTCACACCGATTGCTCTCTGATCATTGTAATTTTGCCAGATAAAGATGTAGAGGAACTTCAGGTATTGAAAGACTGCGAATGGATCACAGTGACCACTTTTCCTAATGCTTTGATCCTTAATATAGGAGATCAAATGGAGGTAAAATACTTGCAGAATTTTCTGTCCTAGTTACTTTCGACAAAATGCAATTAACATTGTAACATTATAACATTGTTCTAAATTATCCAAATAATGAGCAATAGAATATTTAAGAGCCCACTTTATAGGGTGGTCACATTTTCGGACAAGGATAGAATATCTATTGCTTTGTTTTGTGTGAATTTGCCTGAAAAAGTGATAGGACCAGCAGATGAACTAGTGAATGATATGAGACCAAGGATGTACAAAAATTTGAAGGTGAAGGACTATCTTGAAGTGTTTATCCAGAGGTTCCTACAAGGAAAGAGGGCCCTTGATTGGGCTTAAGTCTGATAAAAACACTAGAACTATTCAGTAATAAAAAGACTGTGTACCTTGTAGCCATAGTACACATAGGTGAGAGGACAAATTTTAGGATATGTGACAAGTACGATATTTCCATGTAAGTTATTTAAATGAGTTAATGAACATGAAGTTAAAGTTTTGTTTTTGTTTTTTTCAAATATACCCTATTAAAAATATTATTATTATTTTTTTTTTGAAAAGATGGATAAATCACATGCATTAAAGGAAAAAAAACCAAGACGTACAACAAAAATGAAAGAAAGAACTTTGACAAGACAGAGGGCTAGAGAAAAGCAACAATAGCAAAATAACAATTGATCTAGTAGGAGCGGGTTTATAACAAGATAACAAAAACCAAAACAACACAAACCAGACCTCTAGAGTGCAGGACTGTAGGGAGAAGGAACTTAGAGTGGACACTATCTCATGAATTGAGAGGGAACCTCCTCGTTGGCTTCACTCACCGCAGCTGTCTCCGAGCAAAATCCCATGAACTCCAAGAAGAAGTGAATTTTCTTTATAAATACGGTCATCCTACTCTAGCCAAAGATTCCATGTGATTGCCCATATCAAAAAATCCAAAATATCAAGTATTGGGGATCTAAAAGTTTTTCTCCACGAGCACCACATATCTTTTAGAGAATTCAGAATGCAGGTAGTTGAAAAAGTTGGTTGAAATGTTGATTCCAGACTTACTCGGCATTAGTATTGGAGAAAGAGGTGGTTAGCCATTTCAATAGCTAAGTGATATATAACACATGTTGGGGCTGGGAGTTTATTACACTTCCTTTTGGTAAGATTCTCAAGTGTCAGAATTTTATTTTTTCAGGCTAACCAATTAAAGGGATTTATCTTTCATGGGCACAACTTAGTCCAGAAGATTTGGGTCCCCTCACATCTCATGATTCCATCGTTTAGGAAACTATAGAATGATTTGACTTGGAATTCTCCATTAACTGTGGGACTCCACCATTTCTTATCCTCATTTTGAGCATAAAGAGCATTGCTTCGAGTGAAAAAAAAAAATCCACCACTTTAGAGTTTAGATCTGAAGACAATGGAGATAGAAAAGTGCACAAGGTCTCTTACAAATCCTCAAGGCAAAGATGAGTCTCTAAAACTCTATGGCTAGATGTTCATTGAGGCATGACCATTGAGCCAACGGTTAGCCCAAAAAAAAGTAGTTGGCCCATTTCTAATAGATTGAGTGATGCACCCCCTGAAGGTGATAAACAACTAAGAATACCATTTCAAAAAAAGAATGTTCTTTTGGGCAATGGAGGAACATATTCCAGTGGCTATGATACTAAAAGTAGTTGAACAAAATTACTTTGAAGATGCACCAGGCTTCACTTGTAGTTACCACAACCACTTCCCGACAGAGCCTTGTTGAAATCCTCTTAAGTACAAAATACCCCAACCACCTTGTCTAGTACCCAACATAGTTGTTTCCAACTAACTAATTGATAGGCAGGGTGTTCAATATACAATCCAGACCAAAGGAAGTCCAACAGATTAGCTCTATTTGTTTGATAACCCAGAGTGGCAGTTTGAAGGACATGACATCAAGTAAATGGGAACAACTAAAAGGATTGAGTTTACTAGAGTTAGCTGAGCTCCCAAAGAGAGAAATTTGGTTTTATAGGTTGGCAAATGCATTTTGACCTACAAGATCAGTATTTCTTAATTTTGATGCCAAGGTCTCCTTCCTGACTAAAAATGTGAAGGGCAAAAGTCATATTGAACAATTTAACTTTTAAGAGCAATCATTGGGCGGGAGCTAGTCTAATCGAGTGGACTGAAGACATGTTTTTGATAAAGGCTAATGTCACTTCTAAAAGCAAATGAACAAGCCACAATATCGGGGTTTGAACCATTGTCTTCAATGCCAATCTTGTGTATATAAAGGATATGAAGGCGAAGCACTATTGGAGTTCTTTGATGATCAGAGCGAGGCTAAGAGGAGCGGCGAATCACCAATTCTTCAACAAGTTCCTGGTAGGTTACTTAGATATTTTGGTTGTTGTACGTAGAACTTGATGTGTAAGTAGTTGTTTTTGAAGCTTGCTTGAATCGGACTTATTTGGTGCATGATTTTTCTTGCTAAATCCTAGTGTGTCTATCCTTTGAAGCAATGATCTAAACTACTTTTTTCTTTCATTTCATTCCATTGAGCTCGCTTGAACCGGGCTTGTTTATGACCTTATCTTTTTTGCTACTACTTCTGGTGGCTTAGTTATCATGTGATGTCCTAGTTCAAGCTTTTGAAGTATTGATGAGTTGTCCTCAAGCTTCAGATTTAAAATGGCTTTGCAGCCAGTAACCTGCAAATTTTAGGCCAACACTACAACCATCTTTGATTATGCTTTGTGAATTGTGTTTGATAAAAGAATTGGATTTGGATACTCTTAAACCCTAGTTGAGATCCGTGTATTAGTGTATATAGCTACATGTATATATATATATATATATATATGTATATTCTAACCTGCAGCCTTATGTATATAAGTGTATATTGTTATATATATTCATGCGTTGGCCTACATCCATTGCTGCCAAGAGATTTCATGAGTGATATTGAATTAATCTTTATTTTCCTTTTCTTCTTATTCTTGCTCTTCTTCTTATAATTATTAGCATTTGTTCTGTTTTCCATGTTGACATCCTTTAAAGTTCATATATATATATATATATATATATATTAGGATGGTGGTTAGCTTTTCAAATGTGATGTCTTTAATACTTGAAGCGTTTCCTGCATGCCTAAGTAGTGAATTTTTTCGGTGCATTCTTAGGTGTTTAGGATTTAACTCATGTTTAGTTAATGCATGTGCCCCCTCATGCATAAGTGTACATCTGTAGGGTAGTTTTAAGGTGATATTTGACAGTTGTCAATCTTTGGGAATTAGGACCATTTTGAGAAGTGATATTAAAATTCAAATTGTATCTTGGAGTTAGCTTACCCCACTTAAACTCATGTTTTTTTATTTTTATTATTGTATTTCAAAATTTCTGGTAAATTACACTCAATTTTTCAACTATTATCAGCCTATTTGTTTATCTACTTAACTTTTGGAAATATAATTATCCTATTAATTAATTTTTTATTTGTGGTTGTGTATCCTGTTCTCAACATTAATTTTCAAATTTTTGTGATTACTAAATTTTATTTATTTATTCAATCTTCCTTAATAATTTCGCTTAATGTTGTTTATCTATCACTTTATTTTAAGCTCCTACATAAATTGCTTATGAAATTATTTATCTGGTATTCAAAATATTTGTAAAATGTGGTGTTCTATCTGCAAAATTATCTGATTATGGTTTTATTCCTCTAGTATTCAGAATATATGTAAAATGTACTTAACCTTGTCAAGTGGGGGTTAATCATTGACTTTGTTGACAAGAATTTCCTGTAAAAATGAGATTGTATTTTGTCACCGATCAGTCGGTGAAATAATAATGTCCTCTGATACTTAGTCTCAGATTACTAAAGATAAATAAATGACCTCTTTTATTCTAGCTCGGGTTACCAGGGTAAACAAATGACTTCTGACACCTATACTGGATTTGGAGACAAACTATGTTACTTGGGAATATATAACATTATTAAATTGTTCTAATTTTTGCAAGTAACGAGCAATGGAATATTTAAAAGCCCTATTCATTAGGTGGTCACATTTTCGAGCAAGGATAGGATATGCATTGCTGTATTTTGTGCAAGTTTAATTACTCGAAAAAGTGATAGGACAAGTGGATGAAGTAAACTAGTGAATGATATGAGACCAAGAATGTACAATAATTTTAAGATGAAGGACCATCTTAAGGTGTTTATCCAGAGGTTCTATCAAGGAAAAAAGGCCATTGATTCGGCTCAAGTCTGGTTAGAACACTGGAACCATTTGTGATAAAAAGACTACGAACCTTGTAACCAATAATAGACACATGTGAGAGAAGTTTCAGCATGTGGCAAGTAAAATATTTCCTTGTAAGATATTAAAATATCCTATTGAAAATGAAGCATAAGTTTGTTGTAGTTTTTAAAGTATATATCCTACTGAAAAATATCAACCTATATTTCTGAACACATATATATTCTTCTGTTAATTGAATATTAAATATTAATAAATTCAATATTATGTGAATAATTACACATTCAATATATTATAGGCCCATTTAAATAAACAATAAAAAAACACATATTTTAAGAAAAATATCTATAAAATACATTTTATGCCTTATTCACAAAAATTACAAACTTTATATTTCTAATAAAAACACAAAATAATTTAATTACAGAAAAAAAATAAATTAATAACAATTGATACTGAAAAACACATTATATTTAAAAAATAATCAACTCGTGGCCTAAAGTATTAATTTTTTTTGAAAAAAAGAACTTGACTAAAATTCTCGTGTATTTTTTTAAACCAAGCACTCAAATTTTATGTGCATAAAATTTTCCTCAATCAATTTTTCTCATTTACGTAACAAACATATTATCAATGAATATTTGTATATAAAGAAAATCATTTGGATACCTTTGTACAAATAGATAATTTCTGATATATATATATATATATATATACATTCATAAAAGTTATATTTATTCATATATAAACTAGTTTTCTTTTAAAAAAAACTTTTAAATCATTGCTAAGATAGACAGGTAATATTTATATTAATTTTTGACAAAAAATTAAGAGGTCGACTTCCTTTCAAAGCTCAGTTGCTTCGCCTTGAGGCTTGCCCACATTTGAAATATATATGTATATATGTATATATATATATAGATTTAAGAATAAATAAATGGAGAGAAGGGGTAAAAGAAATATAAGTTTTTTAAAAAATAAAATTTTTATTTAATTTTGGATTTAAAAAATAAATAAATAATAAGTAGAAACACAAATATATATATATATATGGATACTTAAAAAATTAAATGGAGAAAAGAGGTAAAAAAAACAGTAAATTTTTTAAGGGAAAATTACTGTTTACCCCTCGTGAATTTCAAAAATTCCCAAACAGCCCCTACAATTTTGGCAAACCCCGGACAACCCTTCCATTATTGTTCAACTTCCCTTTTACCCCCTACCATTCACTTGAAATGAGACCATATTATGAAATTCCATTTTTGCCCATGAAAATGGCGGGAAAAAACGACCATTCACATCATGTCCAACCTTTATACATACAATTTTGCATTTTTACGTTGCCTTTTGTCAAACAAAGTTTAGAAGGCTCATCACATCTTCTTCTTCTTCTTTCTCTTATTTTTCTCATTTGTTTTGTTATATTTGAATTTTGCCAGTTTATTGATAAGGTGAGAATTTTTTCGATTCGAGGGCTATTGTTCACGGCGCTGACTTCTTGGGAATTGGTGTTAGCTTAGCTGAGATACGTGAGCGATTGGGTCTTGATGTTCTCCGTGTCAGGGTGAAGTTTATCACACCCGATGGATATAAAATGGTTTGTCCAATAGAAAATGAGGTTAACTTCCAGCGGATGTGCCATTGTCGATCTTGTCGAGACAGACGCTGTGACATTGTCGAATCCTACTGAAAATGAGTTTCTCTCGTTGCAAGATTCTTCTCTTTTATGTTTATCTAGTTGTATAAGTTGATTACCTTTTAACATCGCATGTCTCTGTTTAAATACATTATTTTTATATTTAACAATTGTCTTATTCTCTTAATTTATTTGTCAGTATTTAACTATTTGTGTTACCGTAACATTGTAGTGTATCATTTAAACATTTTATGTCTCTTCTTAAACTATTTATCTTTTCCGTTTAAACTGAAGTATTGCCAGGTGGCCAATGGCAAATTTATGGTATCCCGTGCACAAGAATTAATGACGGCATTAAATTCTTTCTCATTAATGAGAAAAGCTCAGTCCCTCATGCGTTTCCTTTTTTTTCTCTGATCTGAAGCGTTAACCGGCTTACGGACTTCACACCATAAATGAGAAGAAAGACCACTTCCCTTGAACACCCCCTCCTCCTTGTCCTCTACTTCTTCTCGGATGACTTTCATCTTCATGTGTCTAAGATATTCATTTAAAGGATGTATCATGATCATCTTCTTCTGGAGAATCAATCATGCAACAAGTTAAACTTTCTTTTCTTGTTCAAGTCAGAAGGCCAGCCTAATTGCCTGAATGTGGAAGATGACGGGCAAGCAATTGAGCGGGCATTTTGACTTGATCAGGACAAGAAAGTTTTCACGCATTGCTTGATTGCAGAGGATTCTCCGGAGAGGGTGACCATGACACATATATACTTTAAAACGAAATTGATATTTATCACTTGAGAATTGTTCTCATCGTTTAAAAAATTTTCCTTAGTGTGCAAATATTATTGTCTGTGTTTAACTCATAGGATCTTCACTTCATTCAGACCACAAGCTAAACTATCTATTCTTGACCAGGTCGAAATGCCCGCGTAATTGCCTTAATGCGTGGATTCTTCAGTGGAGGAGGACGGGCGTTTTGACTTGGTCAAAAAAAGAAAGTTTAACTATCTTTGCATTTATTGCTTGATTGCGGAGGATTCTCCAGAGGAGGGTAACCATAACACATTAATTATATTTAAACTATTTAACTGCCTATTTTAACTGTTCGTATTCTACGTTGTACAGGTTCAAGTTGATGCGCATGTTATGCAACCGTCGTGAGCATTCGAAGGTACAGATACTTGTTGAGGAAAGCCGAAATCTTAATAGACGAACTAGGATCGACTCGCAAGTGTCCGATGTCCGTGAAGATATTGTAAATGTTGTGGATGTTGTAAATGTTGTAAATATTTTATTTGAAATGAAACAAACGTATCTGAGTGTGAACTTTTGATATTCAATCAAAGCCCATTGTAAATGTTTAAATATTTTAAATGAAACAAACTTATTTGTGTGTCAACTTTTGATATTTAAATATTTTTAGAAACAAAAAAGGGCATTGTAAACAAACAAAATGTTAAACAAAATCGCCTTACTACTTAAACAGTGATAACGGTGTTTAAACAAAAAATAAATATGTTTAAATAGTGACAATGGTTTAAACAAAAAAATAAATATGTTTAAACGATATACAAATTATTTAAAGAGTGCACTGATAGTTTAAAGAATATATATAATTGTTTAAACATAAAAAGGTTGTCGTTTAAACAGAGACCTATGAGGTACCCAAGAGGATTGATGGAATGTCTGTAACACAATGTTTTGCAAAAATATCCATCTTCAACACGATGTCGTAGAAAGCATTCAATTTAAACAATCACATATATTTTAAAACAGTTAAATCAAAATATTTAAACGATTTACATATTGGTTTAAACGACATAATGTCAGTAACATCATTCAATTTAAATAGTGAACAAGTAAGTTGCTCAAGTGTTCTCTTCATGGAGGCTCTGTCAATGAACACAATGTCAGTAACAACATTCAATTTAAACAATAATACATATTGTTAAACAGTCAAATGATAATATTTAAACGGTTTACATATTTGTTTAAACTATATAAAAATGTTTTAAATAGTGAACCAATATGTTAAACACTGAATCATATTCGTTAAACATTAAAGATTGATATTTAAACATAGAGAGAGTCATGATAAGTGGAGTACGTTCCTTCGAGCTATGGCAGGTTGGCTTCTATCGTCCCTTACTTACTTCCCGCCGCTTCTCGTTTGCAGTTGACCGGTTGCTTGCAAGGACTTCACACTGCAGCATCTTCCTTACAAGCGAAGAAAAACTTCAAGACAATGGTGGAAAGCGGCAATGGTGGAAAGCGACAATGGTAGAAAACGAAGAAGAACTACACGCCAAGGAGCCAGTAATGATTGTCTCTATGGATTAACCCTTGTCAGTCACTTCAAATGGGTCCATGTAATGAAATACTATTTTTGCCCTTTAAAATGGTGGGAAAGATACCGCCCAATCATATCATGTCTGACTTTATGCATACAGTTGTGTACTTTTTTGTGAAACACATTTTAGAAGGCTCTTTACATCATTTACTTCTTCTTCTTCTTCTTCTTCTTCTTCTTCTTCTTCTTCTTCTTCTTCTTCTTCTCATTTGGTTTGTTCGATTTGAGTTCAGTAGTTATATTATGGATAGTTTTTGTGGTATTGCTAGAAACAACGGGGAGGGAAGAGTGCTAATGTTCACGGCGCTGACTTCTTGGGAGTCGGTGTTAGCTGAGATATGTGAGCAATGGGATCTCAATGTTTCCTGTGTGAGGGTGAAGTTTATCACACCCGACGGGTATAAAATGGCTTGTCCAATAGAAAATGATGTCGACTTCCAGCGGATGTGTCACGTTCACTCGATCTTGAAATGCTCTGTAGTCGATCTTGTTGTGGAGAAAGACGATGTGGCATTGTTGAATGCTACTGAAAACGAATTTTTCTCGTTGTAAGATTATTCTCTTTTATGTTTATCTAGTTGTATAAGTTCATTACGGTTTAACTTTGATAGGCTTTGTTTAAATATATTCTGTTTGCATTTAAATTCTATCTTCATCATGTAACTATTTGACATAACATTTAAATTATGATTTTATCATTTAAGCACATTATGTCTCTGTTTAACTTATGGATGGTTTCGTTTAAACTGAAATGTTGGCAGGAATTCGGATTCTACGAGCGCTCCCGGTCAACCCCATGGCGAACCTGATGGTGTGGGATGCCTTCCTTCCTCGTCAGATCATTCTAAAATGTTGTCGTTGGATATCGGACAACGTTTTGAAGGCGTTGAACATTTCAGGGATGCACTTCAAAATTTTGCAATCAAAAGGAATTTCGACTTCAAATTCATAAAGAACAAGAAACACCGGGTGACTGTGGAATGCGCTGCCGTTGGTTGTGAATGGCGCCTTCATGCATCAAAAGAATATAATAAAAATACTTTCAGAATCAAATCAAAATGAGGCCGATCTCACTCCACCACCGCAAGTGTGTGACGGGTTGTTGAGCTCATTTGTTGATCCATCATTTTTTTTAATGTCTTGATTTTGATTTGATTTTCTTTTTCCCTTTTTTTTTTTTCTTTTTTAGAATGTTTTGCTTTTGAAGGTCTTGAAATTTCTTCATCACTCCTAAGAGAGTCAATGGCCTCAAACAGGGTCCATGAGCTCAAAGAGAGTTTTAAGGGTTTTGAAATTTTTTATCACTCCTAAGAGAGTCAATGGCCTCAAACAGGGTCCATGAGCTCAAAAAGAGTTCAAAGGGTTTTTGAAATTTTGTCATCACTCCTAAGAGAGTCAATGGCCTCAAACAATGTCCATGAGCTCAAAGAGAGTTTTAAAGTTTTGAAATTTTCCCATCACTCCTAAGAGAGTCAAAGAGAGTTTTAAGGGTTTTTGGAATTTTTTTTTATCACTCCTAAGAGAGTCAATGGCCTCAAACAGGGTCCATGAGCTTAAAGAGAGTTTTAAGGGTTTTTTGGAATTTTTTCATCAGAGAGTCAATGGCCTCAAACAGGGCCCATAAGTTCAAAGAGAGTTTTAAAGGTTTTGAAATTTCCTCATCACTCCTAAGAGAGTAAAAGAGAGTTTTAAGGGTTTTTTTGGAATTCTTTTATCACTCCTAAGAGAGTCAATGGCCTCAAACAGGGTCCATGTGCTCAAAGAGAGTTTTAAGGGGTTTGGAATTTTTTATCACTCCTAAGAGAGTCAATGGCCTCAAACAGGGTCCATGAGCTCAAAAAGAGTTCTAAGGGTTTTTAAAATTTTTTCATCACTCCTAAGAGAGTCAATGGCCTCAAACAATGTCCATGAGCTCAAAGAGAGTTTTAAAGGTTTTGAAATTTCCTCATCACTCTTAAGAGAGTCAATGGTCTCAAACAGGGTTCATGAGCTCAAAAAGAGTTTTAAAGTTTTTTTTTTGGAATTTTTTCATCACTTCTAAGAGATTCAATGGTCTCAGACAGGGTCTATGAGCTCAAAGAGAGTTTTAAGGTTTTTTTGGAATTTTTCATCACTCCTAAGTGAGTCAATGGCCTCAAACAGGGTCCATGACCTCAAAGGGAGTTTAACAGGATCTTCAATAACCTATCAACTTCTGTGACTGTCAAGAGGCAACAGAGAGATTCTGTCAAAGTGAGCTATCACATGTATTAGAGCGAGCTTCAAGAGAGTTCTTCAAAAATCTTCATCAACTCTTTCAGCTTATGTGATTGTCAAGAGGCAATGGAGAGGCCCTCTTGAAAAGTGCAATCACCATGCATTGAACATCACAGTTAGCTTCAAGAGGGTCTTTAAGAGTCTTCAATAGCCCATCCACTTCAGTGACTGTTAAGAGGCGATGGAGAGGTTCTCTCAAAGAGAGCTATCGCATGTATTAGAGCGAGCTTCAAGAGAGTTTTTCAAAAGTCTTCGTCAACTCTTTCAGCTTATGTGACTGTCAAGAGGCAATGAAGAGGCCCTCTCGAAGAGAGCAGTCACCATGCATTGGACATCATGGTAAGCTTAGGGGGGCCTCGTAAAATTACCAAAATACCCCTCATCTTTGCTAAAAAAAACTTTTTTTTTCTTTTTTTTATTTAGACCTTCTAACTTTTCATTTTTTCACATTTTATCAAATTTTGCAAATAAACCCCCAAACTTTCATATTTTCATATTTTCATGGATTTTGCAGTTAAACCCTCGAGCTTTCATATTTTCACACGTTTGTACAATTTTGCACATGTGTCTTCAAAATTTTCCTTTTCTTTCTTTCTTTTTTTTTACGATGGCATTCAGAGTGAATGAAAACGAATAGCATGCGTATACTCTTGTCTATGTGCATGATTTAAAGACAAAATATGCAGATGGACGGATCTCACCAAGAGACTAGCATTATTAATGAAAGATTTTTTTTTTTTATGGCATGAGCATAGGGTGTACAACCAGAATATATCTTATATATTTTGCATAAAGTTTCATCTACCTCATTAAGATTTTTTTTTCATGGCATCTTGCATGGATTGAACCAAACCAACACATGTTTATAGATATATATATTTGTATGAGATTTTATAAGAACATCTACCTTCTTGAAGTGATGAAACTTCTCAAGGCTTATGAATGTCTTTGCTTGGTGTGTGTGAAGGGGACATCACCGCATCTCCATGGAATCCTTCTTCGGCTTCATCTTCATTACTAAGTCCCATGCATATCGAATGACCTCAACGACGTTGCCAAAATCAACGATGGTTTTCTTAGTGTAAAAGGTGGGTGACGACGAGATGCCGGAGTTCCTTCTTCTTGAGTCACTTAAGAAGCTTGCCCGCACGATCCTAAATACCCTCTAACCACTTCTTAATCCGGATGTATTGTTGCCAGAACCAAGCGATGAGGAGTGCAATTTCGATTGAGTGTATCACCTTAGACAGCCTGCTTCATTGTGGAATGCGTCCGATGACCCATCGATAGCCATTGGGAGATATTTGGCCGCTCATATATTTTTCAAATGCACCATGTCTCCGGCCTACGCCTTAGGGAGAGATTGCTTATGAAAACCACGGCCTTGTGAGAGTGAGTTGGGAGATCAAGAAGAAAGAGAAATAGCAAGAGCATGCATGCATCCTTTCCTTTTATACTTGAATGATTCTTCAAAGAGAGTGGGCCCCACCATCCATCAAAATCCTTCTTTTTTTTTATACTCGCTAGTCCCACCATGGAGAAGAAATGCTTTCTTCCATACTGAAATTTTTTTTCTTCTTTTTTTTTTACCCTGGAGGTCCCACCATGGAAAATAACATGGAGTCCCCCTCCCTTAGCCCTCCTACATGCTTTCTTCTTTTATTTATTTTCAAAAGCCCCAAAGGACCCGGGCCCACCATGTAGTTGAGATTTTTTTTAACCAAAAAATCTCTCCTAATTCTCTTCTCCAATATCCAGAATTTTATTTATTATTTATTATTATTATTATTATTTTTAAAATTTGAATTTGATTATCATAATCCTAGGAATTGAATTTATATTTAAACTTATCTATTTTTTTTAATCCGAATTGGGGTTAAATTCGAGTTTCTATTATTATTATTTTCAATGGATCACCATCAAATTTTATTTAAACTCAGACTTAAAATTTTTAGTCTGAGTAAAGATAACATCGGGCTTTTATTAAAACTCCTCTCTCTTTTTTCAAACATGGATAAGCCCAAAATTTTGTTTATATATAACCATGAATCATTATCCATTAGCTTTATTTAAACTCAAATTTAATCTTCTTATCCGAGTAGGGATAATGCTTCCAATTTTATTCAAATTAAAACTCTTTTTTTTCCTATATAAACAATAATATTATATGATTTTGGCTGAAAACTTTTAATGAGAGGTTGACACATTGCAAGGGACTTTCCTACTTTAATATATATATATATATATATGTATGTATATATATAGATTTGAAAAACAATAATATAATAATTTCAGAAAACAAATAATCTTTCTTATAATTTATAAATATTAATTTAATATGTTAAGCAAAATATAAGAAATATGTCATGATAATCAAATATAATTTAAAATATAAATTCAACTAAAACATAAGATTAAAAAATAAATAATAAATTTTATACATAACCACCGTGTTGGCCCTGTTCGAGTTGACCCAATCAAACATGGTTCAACCGCGTTAATTTTTTGTCCCAGGTTTTCATAAGATCTGACCCAATAATATGATCAGGTTTGGCAGAACCGGGTTAAATTGGGTTTGAAACCATTTATTAACATCATCTATGGCGTTTATTTCCCCCATGCATAGCAATGATAGCACGGACATAACACTAATTATCTGGATAGGATAATAGTAAATGAGAAATATATATATATATAATTTTTCAAAAAAAAATATATATCAATTGTGGGGCCTTTTCTTTTACCAAATTTATTACATATCGATATTATTATAAATTAAACTTTTATAGTTTAAAAAGAACCTAAAATTTTCAAGATTATAATTATGTGGACATGATAATAGTAAATAAAAATTTTAAATATAATTTAGAAAAATGATTTATGGGGTTCAGAACATTTTGGGGCCCTATTAAACCCTAATTTATTAGATATCCATATGATTAAATTTTATAATTTAAAAAGTAGTTAAATTTTTTAATATTATAATTATGTGGATAGGATAATAGTAAAAAAATATTTTAATATAATTTAAAAAAAATAAAAATTATGGGGCTTAGAAAATTTTAAGCATAAACGACCAAGGTCTATACCTACGACTCATCCTATACATATTGACTTTAATATAACAAAGAAGATAACTATGTTTCATGCTATGCATGAAACTTGCACCGTACATGATAGACAAGTGTACTTAAACCCACCACTAAATCACACATTATGGAAACCAACTAACCACAAATAACTAATTAAACCATCAAACAACGTTTACTTAAGTCTCTACATTGGACCTATATGATAACTTACAATCAACTTCAACACAGTTGGTATGAAAGTCTATAAAACCAACCACTCATTAACCATTACAAGCACCACTTATCTTTCTCTTATCCTCTAGTCTTCGTAAACATAGTAAAAGGCCCTACGCAAAAATAATAATATTTTTTAAATAATTTTTATTAAATAATAAATTTCATAATAAAAATAAAGAATATAAATTATTTTTAATAATTACAATAAATAAAACATTGATTACAAAAATATAGAGATATGGAATTTTTTTAATTCTTTGTTTAATTACGTACCATGCATAAAAAATCATTGATAAAATAATATTATATGAATATAATAGTAAATGAAAATTATATATATAAAATTTTTTAAAAAATATATGAATTATGGGGCCCTAGTGTAAGACCAAATTTATTACATATTGATATTATTATCAATTAACTTTTTAGAGTTTTAAAAGCTTCTAAAATTTTCAAATTATAATTATGTGGACATAATAATAGTAAATAAAAATTTTAAATTTAATTTAAAAAATAATTTATGGGGTTTAGAAAATTATGGGGCGCTATTAAAGCCAAATTTATTGGATATTAAATTTTATAATTTAAAAAGTAGTTAAAATTTTTAGTGTTATTATTATGTGGATAGATAATAGTAAATGAATATTTTAAATATAATTAAAAAAATAAAAATTATACATCTTAGACAATTATAAGCATAGGGGACCAAAAACCTATACCTAGAGCCCGCCCTTCACGTACTGACTTAACGTACTGACTTCATGCAACAAAGAAGATAACTATGCATGAAACGGCACCATACATGATCGACACGTGTACTAAACCACCCATTAAATCACACGCCTAACCACAAATAATTAATTAAACCATCAAACTCAGTTTAACGTGTCTCTCCATTGGACCCATATGATAACTTTCAATCAACTTCAACAATTTTTTTTTCATCAAGCTGAGTTTGATTTGTCTCTCCATTGGACCCATATAATGACTTTCAATCAACTTCATTGGACCCATATAATGACTTTCAATCAACTTCATTGGACCCATATAATGACTTTCAATCAACTTCAACATTTTTTTTTTTGTTTTGCCAAGATGGAAACCAACTAACCACAAATAATTAATTAAACCATCAAACTGAGTTTGACTTGTCTCTCCATTGGATCCATATGATAACTTTCAATCAACTTCAACAATTTTTTCTCCCAAGATGAGCGGCAGAAAAGCAAGGGCATGTATAAATCTCGATGAAGCAAGTAAGACAAAGCCTGTGTACATATAGGTACTAGGACCATCCGCACACAACCACTACTCACACTCTAAAAAATGTGGCATCACTCATGATTCGAACTCTCACTACTCACATATGAAGAGTTCTAATGGGGACTCGACTACCAATAGACCACTTGGTCGTTGGTCAATCAACTTCAACACACTTGGCATGAAAGTCTCTATAAAACCAACCACTCATTAACCATTACAAGCCCAAGGTGGCCTGCCGAAAAACCTTGGAATAACTCCTGAGGAAAGGGAAGCCGGGGGTGGAGCCATGGTTGGATTAAGGAGAGGCCATGGTTGGGTTGAGAAGCTTAGGTTGGACCAAATTCTTGGGTCTGCCACTGATTACAAGCGTTCCTCTTCTTTCTCTTGCCCTCTAGTATTATTGAAAACAATAAATTAGGCCATAGGTAAAATCATAACAAATTTTTCAAGTAATTTTTATTAAATAATAAATTTCATAATCAAAATAAAAAATATAAATTATTATTAATAATTACAATAAATAAAACATTGATTTAAAAAATATAAAGTTTTGGATTTTTTTTTTAATCTTTTGTTTAATTACCTGCCATACATACTCACACTACAAGAAAATGCATCTTTTGTGGTGACAAAATTCATGACTAAAAATTGAATAAATAGCCATAACTATTTATAGTAATAATTTCTCCATTTCGTCACTTGAGGTCACATATAACCCTGTCACAATTACAAAAGTGACCGCATTTAAAAAATTGTCATAATTGTGAAACATATTTGTGCAAATATATTGACACTAAAAGTGAAATATTAATGAAGAAATTGGTCTAATCACAATAACTTCAATCAATTGTGACAATTTTATTTTCTCAAAAAATTTTAGATTGTGACGTAAAAATCGTGACAATAGCATACATTGTTGTGACAACATTATTGGCACTAAAATTTTTGAGAACTTTGAGGAGTTGCAACAATTTTGGCACAAATTCTTATTCACAAATAAAAATGTTGATTTAATAATTTAATTACATTAATGTACCTCCGTCAAAATTCACATTAGTGGCCAACAACTTTTGTCACAAATATGGAGATTATATCTTTTGTAAATTTTGTCACTAAATGTACTCGATGTTGTCACAACTGAAATTCTTGATTTAATAATTTAATTGCGCTAATGACTAACAAAATTTGCATTAGTAGCCATAATATTTAACAAAATTCATCACAAATGTGAAATTTTTATCTTATGATAATTTTGTCACCAATGGTCATTGTTGTCACAAACAAATGGATTTAATTAAAAATAGCCATAAAAATTATTAATATTATTTAAAAGTAAATAAAAATTAGTGGGAATTGCCAAAAAAACCCTGTAAGTTTGCAATATTGTCAAAAACACCCCGTTAGTTTTGCAATCCCTAAAAACCCCTTCCTTTTAAACTTTATATTTTTCAAACCCCAAAGCATGTAACGGATGTCAACGGAGTGATTTTCAAATTTTATGGACAAAAAAATGCCCTTGCATGGGGAGTCGTAGTCTGCGACCATTTTCAGTGGGATGAAAGGAAGTGGGGGGTTTCGTAGGGTAACCCCAAGGGAATTCTATGGAGCCAGTATACATAAAGTTTTTTTCTCAACTCACGTCTTCGACTTTTTCCATTTCCAGTCGTCTCCGAAGTTGTCTCTACCGTCGAAGCCTCCGTAATGCAGACTTTTTCCTTTTCCACCGGTATCTCGAAGGAGAAGTCCCCCGCGCAAGTAGTTGGCATTTCATCCGTTTTGCAATCTAAGGTATTGAGTATGGTTTTTATGTTAACTGCTCACATTACAAAGAAGGATTTTTCGGTTTTGTTTTGTGCTCCTGTTTTTGTTGGAAGATATTGAAGTCTGAGGGGGATTTCTCGGCTGGGGTTTTGTTAGTCTGCAGGACAATTTCTCGGCTAGGGTTTTATTTTGTTTTGCATTTTCGTCTGTATACACTATCAAAATAGTTTTTTCGATTATTATGATTTGTGTAATCTTTATAATGTACATTTCCCCTTTCGTTTGATATGGTTACAGTCTTACAAATGAGGTTTACATTTAACAAATGAGATGTTACAGTTTAAATTGTGTTGTCTCTGTTTAAGTATTGTAGTCTCTGTTTAATACACTGGGTCTCTGTTTAACAATTGATATATATGTTTAATAACTGAGAGGTTACCGTTTAAAACCTTATATTTCCTCTTAAACATTTGTGAATACTGCATTTTGAATGTGTTGTTATTGTCGCAGGCTTGTGATTATGGCGGTCAACCTAGTTAATGGGCGATGCTATTTGACACTAGTAGTGGAGACCTTAGCTGAATTGAAAGATAACATGACCCCTCGACACTGGGAGATCATCCGAAGGACACCGTTTGCAGCATTCACTGAGCTGGATGATATATACCAAGAGAGGACCCTTCTTGATTCTCTATTGCAAAGGTACGATGGCCGCACCAATAAATTCAGGATCGGGGAAAGCCTGCTGAGTTTCAGGCCTTAAGATGTCGCCCTCGTTCTTGGTCTGCGTTGCGATGGCGATGCAGTCGTCTTTCAGAAGAAGATAACCCGTTCAGCATTCGAAGGGAGGTATTTATCAAAAACCTACGAGAGACACAGAGACTCCATCAAGAGCACTCTGGTGCAACTTGTTCGACAGAGGGGAGAAGAAGATAATTTTGTCAAACTCCTGATGGTGTACCTCATGGGTACAGTCCTCATCCCAAATACATCATGCTCGGTTCCGAACTGGATCATTGATTATGTCGATGATCTACCCGCCATGGGGCGATACGCATGGGCGCAGGCGACGCACAAGTGGCTTATGGAGGACATTCCACAAGCAGCCGCTCGAGTGCAAGATAGATGCGCCGGGAAGAAGACCAACACAGGGTATATTAAGGGTTGCTCGGTCGCGCTTAACGTCTGGTTTTACGAGCTGACCGGAACGGGGAAGAAAGTCCGTTTCGGCAAGATCCCAAAGATGCTGTGCTACGGTGAAAGTAGTTACCGGAAGCAAGCGACGGTAGAAACGAGCTTGTCATCGCTCGATGGAAAAGAGGTAATAAATCATGGACAATGTTTAACAGGAGTCTTTAATGTTTAAACATATTATTTAGCGTTTAATTTTATTATTTACAGTTTAAAAGTTATTCATAAAGGTTTAAATATTTTGTTATCCGTTTAAATATATTCTATAATGTTTAAATATATAAAAACTCTGTTTAAATATAGTTTTTATAGTTTAAAATAAATGATTTCGCTGAAATTGTTTGGTTTACATATGTTAGTTTCCTGAGCTGGTTCCGGTGAATGTTGAAGAAGAAATATTTATTGGGGCCAACCGACGGATGGATGCTATTGCTCCGGAACTACTTGCTTGAAGGCAGGATGAGAGGGCAGCCTCTATCGTGCGCGTTCGACGCCGTTCTCCTACTTCCAGCCCACCACACGCACGCATTCCACGACACCGGAGAAGCCCTCCACTACCCCGCCAGATTGCAACAACCCCCCATACCATGACAACGACAGTCCCCCCGATTGTGGCAGCACCCCCGACCATGGCAGCCCCTCCGACCGTGGCAGCCCCACAGACGACATTAGGCGAAGATGTCACTGCAACTCTTATGCATGCATGCCAGATATTGATGACCGAGTTTCCTTGGCTTGTCGCTCTTGTTGAGGCACTGGAAGGACGTTCTCAATCGAGTGCGAAATCCCTCCAAAGAACTGAAGCACCCGGGACGAAAGAGGCGTCGGAATTTGACGACGACGACATCATCGGGGTGGCCATTCCAAGACGGCCACATTCGAAGAGACTTGCGAAAAAGAGGAGAACAATACTGCCTCTGTCTCTACCGCCGGCTGACGATGAAACAATAGCAACACCATAGGCAGCTGATGCTGTTACTGAGTCTGTTACCGTTGAATCCCACAATACACGCGCTGAAAGAAAAGAATGCACGTTTAAAACAATCACCGTCTCTTTCCACGATCGCAACGCTGCCGAGGTTTGTCTCAGCCATCTTATCCACATACCAAAGCAACAAGTCGTACCTGGAGATGTCACTGCCGTCGAGGACCACCCGGGCATGCTCTTTTCCCAACCAAGCCTGCTTGTATGGTATGTGGATACCATATTCCCGCAACATGTCCTTCTGAATGTCGATGGCCTTGTACAAGGGCCGGTCCTTAAGCTTCTGAATCACTCGTGCGCTTACCCATTTTTTGGACGCTTTCAGATGTGACGCCGAACCTATTCCACCACCGCAAGTGTGTGAAGGGTTGATTGTCTTGATTTTGAAAGTATTTTTATTATACTCTTTTGATGCATGAAGGCGCCAATGACAACCATCAGCAGCGCATTCCACAGTCACCCGATGTTTTTCGTTCTTTATGAATTTGAAGTCAAAATTCCGCTTGATTGCAAAATTTTGAAGTAAGTCCCTGAAATGTTCAACACCGTCAAAACGTTGTCCGATATCCAACGATAGCACTTCAGAATGATCTGACGAGAAAGAAAGACATCCCACACCGTCAGGGTCACCATGGAGTTGAACGGGAGCGCTCGCAGAATCTGAATTCCTGCCAACACTTCATTTAAATGAAAAGGTCAATATTTTAAACATAGAATAGACTGTTTAAGTGATAAAGTAAATATTTAAACGTTAAATTAAATAGTTAAACAGTGAACAATTAACTTAAATGAATAGTACAATATTTTAACCGGTAACTGATATACTTAAACAATAATGAACCTATACAACTGCATAAAATAAAAGAGAAGGAACTTACAACGAGAAAAACTCGTTCTCATTAGAATTCGACAATGGCACATTGTCTGTCTCGACAAGAAGATCAACTACAACGGATTTGAAGATGGAGTGCACGTGACACATCCGCTGGAAGTCAACATCGTTTTCTATTGGACAAACCGTTTTATATCCATCGGGTGTGATAAACTTCACCTTGACAAGGGAAACTTCGAGACTCCATCGCTCACATATCTCAGCTAACACCAACTCCCAAGAAGTCTGAGCCGTGAACATTAGCACTCTTCCCTCCCCGTTGTATCTAGCAATACCACAAAAACTCTCCATAATATATCGGCCGAAAACCAAAACGTACAAACCAAATGAAAAGAAGAACAAAAAGAGGAAGAAGAAGAAGAAGAAGAAGAAGTAAAGAACAAACAGTAATCAGAAAGGCAAACAAAAAAGTGCACAATGTATGCATAGAGGTTAGACTAGACGTGATGTGATTGGGCGGTATTTTTCCCTCCATCCCAAGGGCAAAAAAGGAAATATATGTCACTGTCGTGAGGAAGCCATAATGTCATCGCTCGAAGGAAAGTTCTCACCTTATCATGAGTCTCTGTTTAAACATCAACATTTTTATGTTTAAACCGATACATATAGTGTTTAAACTAACGGTTAACTGTTTAAATACATTCTATATCATTTAAATAATATGCAAACCGTTTAAATATAGTGATTTAACTGTTTTAAAATATATGTTATTGTTTAAATTGAATGCTTTCACTGACATCGCGTTAAAGATGGGTACCTCCTGGTTCACTGTTTAAACATCTTTATGTATTTGCTTAAACACCGTTGTCATTGTTTAAAGAGTAAATCGATTATTGTTTAACTTTTTGTTTTGTTTACAATACCATTTTTTGTTTCTCAAATTGTTTTTACTATGTCTCTGTTTAAATTTCACAAGTTATCACAAGTTGACACTCAAATAAGTTTGTTTGTTTAACCGTTTAGAATGGAGAATCTGATTAAACATTAGAAGTTGACACTCAAATAAGCTTGTTTCATTTAAAATAAAAAATTTACAACATTTACAACATTTACAACGTCTTCTCCGACCTTGGACACTCGCGAGTCGACCCTCGTTCGTCTATTAAGATTTCGGTTTGACTCACCAAATATCTGTGCATTCGAATGCTCACGGCGGTTGCATAACATGCGCATCAACTTGAACCTGCACAATGTAGAATGCAACACATTAAAAAAAGGTTAAGCAAACACATTTATAAAAACGTCTATTAATCAATGTGTCATGGTCTGACTTAAGCGAAGATCCTGAGAGTTAAACACAGAAAGTAATATTTGTACACTGACGGAAGGTTCTTAAAGGGTAAGAACAATTCTCAAGTGATAAATATCAACTCCGTCTTAGAGGATGTTTCATGATCTTCCTCCTCTAGAGAATCCTCCGCAATCACGCAATAAGTGAAATATTTCTTTTCTTACCTAAGTCGAAATTCCCGCTTAATTGCTTGCCCGTCATCCACCGCTGGAGAATCCTCTGCATTTAGGTAATTATGCGGGAATTTTAACTTGGGCAAAAAAACATATTTTAACTTGTTTGCGTGATTACGGCTGATTGATTCTCAAGATGAGGAGGATCATGAGACTTCCTTTAAGATAAGGAGGAGGAGGAGGATGAGGATGAGGACGACGAGGAGTGGTTGTCCATGGGAAGGGTTCTTCCTCATCATTTATGGTGTGAAGTCCACAAGCAGGTTGACGCTTCATATCCGAGAAAAAAGGGAAACGCACAGTGGACCGAGATCGACTAATCACAACGAATGGGTGTTCGGATATTTATGTTACCTTGCACAAGAATTAATGCCGTCATTAATTCTTATGCACGGGATACCATAACATTGCCACCTGCCACCTGCCAACACTTCAGTTCAAACGAAAAAGATCAATATTTTACGCAAAGACGTTGAGAATTTACACATTAATATGAATAGTTAAACAGTTATAGACAAATTTAAATGGAGACGACAAATATTAAACAAATATGTATTATATTTAAACAGAGAATAGCAAAGAGTTAAACAGTATATAGAGTTAAACAGAAAATATAGCAAAGATGGAGTACACTTGACCAATCCGATGGAAATCAACTTCATTTTCTGTTGGAGAAACCGAATTATATATTTCGGGTATGATAAACTTCACCCAGACTCGTTTTCTGAAACAAATTTACATCTATCATTACCACGAAAACCTTCCAAAATAAACACCCGCAGAATGGTCAAAATGATAGCAACGAAGAGATTCTCACCATATTACGAAACCGGCACAACTGAAGTCGAACAAACCAAATGAGGAAAAATGAGGTGAAATGAGGAGAAGAACAAGATGTAATGCAACTTCTAGGCTTTGTCTATCAGAAACCAAGCAGAAAGCCCTTGAAAAGGTTGGACATGATGTGATTTGACGCTTTTTTCCCCACCATTTTCAAGGGCAAAAATGGGATTTCACAACATTGACCCATTTCAAGTGAACGGTAGGGGTAAAAGGGAAGTTAAACACTAACGGAAAGGCTGTCCGGGGTGTGTAAAAGTAGGAGGGGGTTTTTAGGAAGTTTTGAAAATAACGAGGGGTGAACAGTAATTTTCCCTAAAAATTATTTACATTATTAATTTTTTAATTTTCAATAAATAAATGTGCAGAATAAAAATGTCAAATACAATTATAAGTTAATACAAATATGTCTCACAAACATTCAATTAATAAGCAAACTACTAATTAAAAAGAAAACTATGTTCACATATCGGACCAAGCTTTAAAAATTTTAAACCAAATAAAACTCAGCTACACTACCCAAACCTGCTATGCATTAATTTCCTCCAAAATAAAACTATAAATTATCAATTAATTAGTAAAACATATTAATATATTAATTTAGTTCTAAATTTATAATGTAATTATTAATAATGACACCGGTAAAATTAACTATTCAAAATGTTAAAACTTGCTATACTTACATATTTTTAAAATAATATTTGTGAAAATCTGGAGTTCAGTCCCTGTCATTTTACAAATCAGTATGTATATTATAATATATATATATATATATAGTTTCGCCTGGATTTTTATAAATTAGTATATATATATATATATCAGAAATTATTCGTAAAAATCTATATTTTGCCTTGTACAAATTTGTATATTTGATAAAAATAATATTATATGGATAGGATAATATTAAATGAGAATTATATATATAATTAAAAAAAAACAAATGAATTGTGGGGCCTAGTGTAAGATAAAATTTATTAAATATTGATATTATTATAAATTAGCTTTTTCTAGTTTAAAACACATCTAAAATTTTCAAGATTATAATTATGTGGACATGATAATAGTAAATAAAAATTTTATATTTAATTTAAAAAAATATTTATGTGGTTTAAAACATTATGGGTCCTATTAAAGCCAAATTTATTGGATATCAATATGATTAAATTTTATAATTTAAAAAGTAGTTGAAATATTTAACATTATAATTACGTGGATAGGATAATATTAAACGAATATTTTAAATATAATTTAAAAATAAAAAATATTGGTCTTCTGAAATTATAGTTGTAGGTGACCAAGGTCTATGCCTTAGGCTGGCCCTCCACATGATAGATACTGTAGCATGAAACAAACACCATGCATGATAGACACTTGTGCTTAAATAGTAAATACCCCATTCTTCTCATTTTTCATTTCTCTTGCTTTCACTGAATGGTCGTTCGTATCTATCACAACAATAGACCCTATTCTCTCTTCCTCAACCCTTCTCTTTTTCTCCACTTAATGTGGTACTCTCTTTTGAAAAAATAAGATAAAGGAAAAAAAAGGTGGTACTCTCCTTTGAAAAAAATACATATTATGAGATGGATATATAAAGCCTAGTATAATTCATCACACTTCCTTGAGAATCTTAGTGGAACCCAGACGTGGAATAACAGCCAAGTGTTTTTAATAACCAATTTTTTTACATTAAATATTAAAATTTATATTAAAATACTGCTAAGGGCATTATGGTCTTTTCTCTTGAAACATAAATAATCTTCTCAACCCTTCTACGTTGTTGTTCTTCTTCTTTTTTCCTTCTACCCCCTTTTCTTCTCTTTTTTCTTTTCTCTTGCTTTCACTGCATGGTCGTTCGCATTTATCACAACAACAGACCCTATTCTCTCTTCCTTATCCCTTCTCTTTTTCTCCACTTCTCTTTATGAATGTTGGTGAATGTTATCTTGAAATCTCTCACAACATCCGAACCCTAATCACACAAATGAGTAGGCTTCCCCACACCCAAACACACACAAATTTGGGGGATATTAATAAGATTTTGTGGTTCTATTTGTATAGAAAAACAATGAAGGATGTGATTGAATCTAAATGTTAGTTCCGGAGGGTTTTATGTGTGTTAATTTATCACTCAATCACTTATGTAAGCATGCACGCACATACTCAATGTAAAATTAAACACGCAAGAGAAAGAAGATACAAATTGGTTACCTAGTTCGGTACAACTTGCCTACATTTGGGGGCCAAGCAAGAAGATTAACAATCCACTAAAAGATGAGTACAACTCTCACACTTATCCTCACAAAGATAAAGAATAACCCTCTCTAGATTGTCCGATGCCCACTCTCACTCACCCTTTCCCAAGGGACTTTCTCCGGTGGCTCATCCTAAATCTCAAAGAATGGTTTCTTATATAAACGTCGTAACATCGCAAATATAGCTAAATACCTTCCAAAGTTAGACGTTGCAACTCTTGTTATAACCGAGCTTGCAACGCAACCCATCTGTTGTTCCTAACTAAGTTCTAGCTTCCGTTGTAATGCGACCTTACGACGCCCCCAGTCCTCCCGACTGTGCTAGCTTAAGTTGATGCAGATAACTTTCCCGATTGAGCTCTTCCTACCAGCAACTAGCTTGCCTTCTCACATCATATCAGTAGGTCCCTCTCCCGAGGGTCGTACCCACCTAACCACGTCTCCATCTCACCAAAGATGATCTTTAAAGATCTTCAAAATCTTCTTTCCAAACTTGATCTCCATTCATCAAATTTTGGTTTTCACAATATTCAAACTTGATCTTCATTCATCCAAGTTTGGTCTTCAATATCTTGTTACTAAACTTGATCTGTTTTCATCCAAGTTTAGCTCTTCAATATCTTCCAAGCATGATCGTTATTCGTCCAAGTTTGGACTTTAATCATCTCCAAATATATGCTTTTGCCAAAAGTAGTTTTGTCCTTGAGTAGCTTGCTCTTCAAATAGATCTCCTCCCATAAATAATTTTGATCTTCAATTAGCCTTAATGAGATCATGGTCTTCATGTAGATGCTCTCCCAAGCTTGATTAACTTACCAAATATGGATGTGACTCCATTTAGCTTTGCCTCCATGTAGACATGATCTTTTCTTACTTGCACTTACCAAAAATAGCTTGTGTTTTTCTTTAGACTATCCTCCATATGGTCTTTAAGAAAGATCTTTCAAATCTGATTACCAAAAATAGACTCTCTAAAGAAAGGCTTCAAGCCTTCTTGCCATCATTACCATATTACCATGTACCTTGTCACATTGCCATGTCATCTTGTTTGCTACACATTTACTATTTTTACTAACACCAGAGGGCAAGCAAAAGAAGAGTAGTGCTTGTAATGGTTAATGAGTGGTTGGTTTTGTGGAGACTTTTATGTCCAGTGTGTTGAAGTTGATTAAGGGGTTGTTTGGATTGGCTTTTAAAAAAAGTGCTTTTTTTTAATTTTGTAGAAACACTTTTGGAAAAAGTACTTTTAGAATAAGTTAAGTGCTTATGCATATTTTTTCGTTTGGATGTATTAGTTTCAGAAACACTTCTGTAGTTGTAAAAATGTTTGAATGTTTATTTAAAAATTACTTTTACAGCAAAAATTACTAAAATACCTTTTTACTGGATTGACTGAGGGCATTTTAGTAAATGCACTTAACCAAATAGCTTATCAAAAACAGCTTATTTCCATAAGCTAGTCTTTGGCAGCTTATAAAATAAGCTGTATTTGAGCTTATTTCACAGCTTGAGCTTATTCAAAAAAGCCCATCCAAACACAATATAAAATCTTATAAGCACTTAACTTATAAAATAAGTGTTTTTGGGTCAGCTATAAGCTGATCCAAACAACACCTAAAAGTTATCATATGGTTCCGTGACAAGTCAGACTTAGTTTGATTATTTAATTAGTTATTTGTGGTTAGTTGGTTTCCTAATGTGTGATTTAGTGCTTTTTTTCTGATTAATTTAGTGCTTGGTTTAGTACACGTGTCTATCATGCATGGTGTATGTTTCATGTTGTAGTCATCTTCTTTGTTATATATATTAAGTCAGTACGTAGAAGGGTGGTCTTAGGTATGGACCTTGCACCTATGCCTATAATTTTCTAAGACCAATAATTTTTATTTTTTTTAATTATATTTAAAATATTGATTTAATATTATCCTATCCACATAATTATAATATTAAAATTTTTAACTGCATTTTAAATTATAAAATTTAATCATATTGATTCCCAATAAATTTGGCTTTAATAGGACTCCATAATTTTTTGAACCACATAATTCATTTTTTAAATTAAATTTAAAATTTTCATTTACAATTTCCATGTCCACATAATTATAATGGGTTAACTTTTGGATAGGTCACCGAACTTTGCTCATTTTTTAGTGTGGTCATCGTACTTCAATTTATATCAAATAAGTTATCCAACTTTAATTTAATTTTACTGAGCAGTCACCCAGAGAATTCTGACCCCAATTGGTGATTTGCCCACCAAAGAATCACAGTCATCCTCATTGAAACATGTCATATGTCTCAAGTGTCAAAGTGATTCAGCAACTTATGCCTTGTTTGCAAAGAAGATACAACGTTGGGATCTTCATCTCTGGTTGTCAGCAAGGAAGAAAACCCTAATTTGGGCATTCCTTCTCCCAATTCTCCCACATTCGTTCATTCTTCTTGATTTGATCCTCTGTTCTTGGGTTTGATTCTTTAAAAGGGCATTGAATCGAAGGGGGAATTCATCATGGATTCGATCTGTGTGAACACGTCGATCATTTCACATCAAGTGTTTGATAGAAAGTCTCAATCGGTGGTTTGTCAGATTCTGATTGTGGAGTTTGGAGATCAATGAGTGAGGAGGTCGTAGAGCTTGAGGATGGTGGCCAGGCAGCGGAAAGATCCAGTCTTAGCTTTGGTTGTGCAGGCGCAAGTGGCGGAGGTTACCAAAAAGGTGTATGCCTCCAGGGAGGATAGAATTCAGATACCTCGGTAGTTGAATGATGTGAGTGATTCTAGGTTCAGCCATGACCGGCTGTGTCCATCGGCAAACAAGGCTGATGATCGGGCGCTGCATAATCCGTTGCTACGGTAGGAGAGGATTGGTGAGGATGGCTGGGTCTAATCTTTAATTAGGAGGGTGTTGTCGTGGAGTATGATTATGAATTGGAGAAACAAGCTTGGTTGGCATTGTCCCAAGAAGAAAGAAAGTCCTCACCTCCAGCCTTCATATTAAAGAGGATTGAGGGAATGAAGAATGATGAAGCCATTTCAGAAGTTCTTTGTTGGTCTAAAGGCCCTTCAGAGCTCCGGAGATTGGCCTCAAGGAAAGAGGAGATATATCAACAAGAAGAAGATGGCAACGTGGCATTTTTTATGTTGACAAGGTATAAGTTGTTGAGTCACTGTGCCACTTGAGACATATGACGTGGACCAGTGAGGATGACTGGGATTTTTCAGTGGCCATGTCACCATTTGGGGTCGGAATTCTCTGGGTAACTACCTAGTGAAATGAAATTAAAGTTGAATGACTAATTTGATAGAAATTGAAGTACGATGACCAAACTGGGCAAAATTCTGTGACCTATCCAAAAACTAACCCTAATTATAATCTTGAAAATTTTAGGTGCTTTTTAAACTATAAAAAGTTAATTTATAATATTATCAATATGTAATAAATTTGGTCTTACACTAAGGCCCCGCAATTCATATTTTTTTAAAAAATTATATGTATAAATCTTATTTATTATCCTATCCATATAATATTATTTTATCAATGAGTTTTTTTTATGCATTACAAATAATTAAACAAAGGATGAAAAAAAAAAAAAAATCCAAATCTCTCTATTTTTTAAATCGATATTTTATTTATTTTAATTAGCAATAATAATTTATATTCTTTATTTTTATTATAAAATTTATTATTTAATAAAATTGTTTAAAAAAATTATTATGATATTGCATAGGTTCATTTATTATTTTTAATAAGACCAAAGGACAAGCGAAAGAAGAGCATTGCTTGTAATGGTTAATAAGTGGTTGTTATTGCAATTAATATTTTTAAAATATAATTATTAAATATATTTATTTAAAATAATTAAATATCCTAAAAATGGGTTCTTCACCAATCCAATATTTCAACACATTCTTCTCCTGAGCAATATCCAATTTTTATAAATTCATATCATGTCAATATGTCAATAACATACATAATTAGTCTATAAGCCCATTGGATGTGTTTTTTTTCTTAAAAAAAAAAACAAAGAAAAAACACATATTTAGAGAAAATTTTATTTTACAAATTAATTTTCTGGCTTATTTTTAAAAAAATAAGAAACTCTTTATTTTTAATAAAATAAATTAATTTTGAAAAATCATAAATTAATAATTAGAGCGGAAGAACAACATTGCATTCATGAAATAATTATTTTTGAATCTCATTCTTATCTTAGTCCATTCCGTGAACCAAACGACACCGAAATACTAACTTTAAAAACTTGATCAAAATGCTACTGTGTTATTTTTTGTTTTTATTCATATATAATCAAATTTTGGATGCATAAAATATCTCTCAATTATTTAACCTCATTTATCTAACCCATTTAGCTAAAAAAATTATTTATGTACTCTTTTTAAAGTGGATTAAGTAAAAGAATATTTATCCGGTAGACTCGGTTCGTAGTAGTTACCACGGAACAGCCTAAGTAAAAGGACAGGTTGAAAGATTCATGTTTTTGATTTACCGGTTAAACAAATATATTTATTATTAGTTGGAAAAATAAATTAAATTCAATTCAACTTAACAAATTTAACGGTGGTTATAACCGCCTCTAAAACATAAATAAAAAAATAATAGTTTTAGAGGTGGTTGGTATGAGATAAGAAATTATTAGCTATATTACAAAATTTATAAAATTCATTTTAAAAATTAAATGAAGAGAAGGTGTAAAATATAGTTAATTTTTTATTAATAAAATTAGTTAAATTTTTCCTAAAAAAATTTAATTAGTTTTTGGTTGAAAATTATATAAATAAATAAGCTATAGAAATATAAAAATAAATATAACTTTTTATAAGGGTATATTATCAATTTCCCATGCAGAGCACTTGGCCATTCATCATTATAAAGCACTGCTCTTGTTTCTCTTCCTCTCTTCGTTGAGATCATCAATGGAATCTCCGATGAGCCGACCCTTGAAGAGCATGAGCACCGAGCGCAAGATGGTCCAAGAGAGGGCGGAGGCCGGTGAAGCGCCGCCCATTGAGTATATAGTCAAAGAGACCCAGCGCCCAGCTGATGCTCCGCCGCCGCTGACCTCTCCTCTTCCAGTCGTCCATCTCGGCCAGCCGGATGAGGCGGAGGAGATCAAGGCCGCCCTTCAGTCCTGGGGCATGTTTCAGGTGATCTCTTTCTTGTCCTCCATTCGGGATTTGGGCTTGTTTGGATTGAAGAAGAGAAAAGATGAGATTTTTAGGGTTTCTTTGTGTTTTTTTTTTTTCCTTTGTTGGGGTTTTGATTGATATGGAAAATGAAAGAAATGTTTTTGTTGAGTAAAGAGTAGGAAAATTCAAGAAATCAAAGTAGGGTTATATAAATTGTTATAAGAAAAAGAAAAAAAAATTGAAACTTTGTTTATAAGGTTTTAATTTATATGAAAATTAGATATTATTTATGTTGTAATTGGATATATATTGCATTTAATTTGGTCAGCTTGATTTTATTAATTGAACTAATTAGTTATTCAGTTATTAATTTGTGATTAGTTAATTAACTTGGTCTTTCATATTTGTTTTGGCTGTAATTACTGGATTAAAGAAGAATGCTTTTTTTGGATAATATTTTGAGACTAATATTAAGGCACAAATCTCAAATTTGCAGATGTGTTCTGATTTATGATGAACATACAAATCTCAAATTGGTTGTTGAATATTTAATTATGATGGATGATATAAATAAATAAGATGGCAATGTACTAATAATATTTAATTGAATGGAATTTATCATGTATGTTAGATTGTTAATGAAACATGTAGTCTTTGTAAATTGTTTAATTTGCTGCTGAAACTGTTCAACCACTACCCATAAAAACCATGAACTATGAGCTACACATATATCGCTGAGTGGCTTTATATCTTTATATTCCAAATTTTGTTACTGTTTCAGTGATCTTGATTGGAAGTAGAGAGTGTCTACTTTTGAATGGTGCTTGGACTTCACTTGAGTTCATCTCCAATCTTTTAAAATTGTTTTGAAGCTTCATGCAGAACAACAGTAATTGAGGCCTTGCTCTTTGGTGTAAAATATGAAACAGGGAGAACGAAACAAAGCCAAGAATTTTGGTTTGAGTGAAATTTTTTTATATAGTTATCAGTTTATTATGGTTTACATGAGACTCCCACTGGGCTACTCTTCCTCCGAGCTAAATCGGTGTGAGATAGAAAATACCTACCCTAGCGTCGTATCGGTGAAGAGACATAGGGTGATATATTGAATTGCAAATGTTATTTATTTTATTTTTATGGACACTTCCATTCCTAATAGAGGCAAGGCTCTATTATTAATTACCCTAGACTAAAATCTTTGGATCTCTGGTTAAGGGCTCGAGTACATGTAAAGACAAGAAAATTGCAAATTATAAATTTTATTATTTTATTATTTATTATATATATATATTTATATTTTCTTATCGCATCATTGATATACGAACATATAACTTATATATACATAAATCATATATCGCTGGCTATACCTTGTCACCATGTTGCATGCCTTCATTGCCGCCTTGAGATATATGTCTCATTACCTGTTTGAAATTTGTATATTTTCTAAATCAAATTTTGCCACTGCCTTGAGATGAACGTTTTTGTCAATCCTTCTTCCCCATTTCTTGATCCTTTCTTCTCTCTTTTAAAGTGTCTTATTCATGTTTGTCCCATCGTGGTTGATTATGAGGGTGGCCATGTCAAACATGGTCCCACGTCTCGAAGACTATCATTTTTCATTTTATTTTAATTATTAATTAATTAATTATTTTTTTTATTTATTATTATTTAGTAATATATTATATATATATATATATATATGAGGAATTGCTCAATGGTTCAAAGAACACCACCACATGGGCAAAAAACCACTTGATTTTTCCAAATCCCTTTAAAGTCCCTCCTTTTTCACAAAATTTCTATTAAGCCCAATTAAGTGTAGTGGACGTGAAAACAACACAAGACATCGACAATGCGATAGAATCCCTAGCACAGCTAAAAACTGGGGACTCTATATGCGTTCACAAGGAAGGAGATATAGAAGGCGAAGTAGAGAAATTGATAGATCAACCTGCCCTTGAACAGATTTCAATCCAACTAAAAAAAAGGCCTACCAGATTTGGCTGGCTGCAAAAGATACTCTAAATGTCATTGAGTATTTTCCTCAATAGACTAATTGATGAGTAAGCACATTGTTTACATATTCTGTATCAGAATTTTAAGTATGCAAATTGGAGTTGCAATTCACTTTTCTGCTAGAGTAATCAATATCTAATGTTGCTGATGTTTATTGATACAAAATATTTACTTTAAGCATTAAGTGTATAATCTTCATAATTACTGTTTTTTATTTGGCATACCACATTAGTTTCCAATCATATATATGCACTATCATCAACATGCGTTACACTATCGCCTACTGAATTAATTGATTTTTCTATGTTGCATTAGAACATTGGTCTGGACCAACGAGAAGGGTCACACATCCTGTTCTCATCTATATGCATTGTTTGATGGCAAATAGATGGTGCCTGATGATGTGATTGACGTCTTTGTTCTCATGTTACTTGATACTTTGAAGAAATCACCTAATATGTATAAGATGACCGGTACAATCACCTGCCCAATGGCGCTTGCTTTATCTAGGCAGGAACATTCGCCTTGTGGAATGGAAAGAATGATGGGCCCTGCACTGGAAGATTTTCCCGCCACAGAATTAATTCTCATGCCAATCGTATGGAACAAGCATTATCACTTACTTGTTCTCGACAAAGTTAAGGAGTACTTGTACTATGAATCCATCGGCAGACATGTTTATGATCGAGATGTAGTAGCCATGGTAATAACAACATTTGATCATTTTGGTTTTCAACTTCATTTTTAAATGTGTGTTATATCTTTCCTTCTTGCAGCGTGCACTATCACATTTGAACTTTATATGCAATATATATAACTGCCATTCATTTAACATATGATAGTAATGCTCAAAAAGCAAAAGAGATGCGTACAATGTACACGATCAGTCTGCGATTACTTCATTACATGTGGCCCTGTTATTGCCAACTTCATGGCATCGATTACAATGTAAGTCTCGAACACCAAATGCTTGTGATTCAATCCTCCTTTTTCTTTGTCGTCCGGGTCTCTTCTTTGAGATAGGCTGATGAATATGGAGATGTCGATCCTCATCCATCGGTTTGTCGTGATCCAGTATGGGGAATATTGGACTCTCATAAGTTTTTTTTATGCAATGCAAACTTGTGGTAGCCTTCCATGAAATGATGAACATTTATGTCGGTCTGTAAGATTGCGTAGCAAGTATGGTTACAAGACTGTACACCTCCTACTGGTGATAAGAACATGTTCTATTACATAAATTGACATAGTTGACTTGATTATCAATGACTTCAAAAATATAACCATCAGATCGCCCTATGACTAAGCACCTGCTTTCTTCGATTGTCTTTTCAATCTTCTTGTGAATCTCCAGGCAAAGATGGGTTTCCCATTTCATGCAATTCTCGCACCGCTTGTACATTAGGTTCATCATCTTGAATCTACATACATGGGTGGGAAGTGCACATGAGAGAATAAACACTACTACTGCGAATATAAGAAAAAGGCATGGCAAAGCCACAATAGTAAACACACACAAATAGTGAACACTAAAATAACTACTATCTTTAAGAAATACAAAAAAGGAACAACAACATTAAACATTATACACCAAAAGCAAATACAAAACAACCAATCGCGAAGTACTCATTGCGGTTAAAAACTATATAGGAAAGCCAAAAAACAAACATTAAATAAATATACTACATGAGAATGTTTAAAAGTAAATATGATCATTTGAAATAGAATGACAACTGCACATAGTATTCTGATTGAATTCCTTGTATGCATACCTTATCGCGTCGACCATGGTACAGATAGGTAGATGCCATGCTTCCCTAATCCAAGCATTAAAAGACTCTGCGACATTCAAATACATCTCACCCCAATTTTCTCCTCTAAACAAGTAATTGCACCAATGCATCATGTCTGACTTTTGAAATAACCCATTATGGGCCTGTGTTGATGTCGTTGACAAGACACCTACAATTGTATCATATTTTGAGGATGTGCGTGTATACGCAATCTTGACAATCAAGCTCCAACACTTATCTTTTAATCCTTTTCCTAGGCGGCCATTAGATTTCAAAAAGTTTTCTTGGAGATGTCGCAGACAATAGCCATGTAAGGCGGAGGGGAAGACTTTGGCAATAGAATTAACAAGTCCCTTAGAACGGTCTGAAATAAATGTAATAATTTTGTGGTAGTCATCTTGACCATATATTGCATCACCCAAAGTGAAAATGAACCACGTCTAGTTTTTGTCAATTTCATTATCAACAATAGCAAAAGCTAGATGAAATAGACCTTCATTACCGTCCTTTACAGTTGTGCCTAGTAGGATGCCACCATATTTACCTAGCAAATGGGTGCCATTGAGGAATAGCATGGGTCTACAACCACGCTTAAAACCTTCAAGAGATGCATGAAAGCACCATGGTTAAAGTGTTCTCCATCCCTCTTAATGATAATGATGCTACCTGGGTTGGTCTAAGAAACCTTACTTGTATACCTTATCAACAGATCATAACTTGCAACATCTCTTCCATGGAGAATTCCTTTCACCACCTCTTTACCCATCTAGGCTTGTTTGTATGGTAGCCGAACACCTTAGTCACACAATATATCACGCTATATGCCTACGGCCAAATATAGAGGGCAATCTCGGAATTTCCTCATTACTTTCCTACTAACCCATTTTTTAGAAGCCCTTGGATGAGATGATGTGGCAATACCCCCACTACATGTATGAGATTTTGGGTTGTTTTGATTCTAAATATGAGAAGGCTGCTATCTCTTGAGGCGTGGACACGCCATTAACATACCTCAGCAGCACATGTGACAGTAGCTCTATCTCTATCATTTTTTATAAACCTGAAGTTGAAATTGCAGTTAATGGCTAAGTCGCACAATGTATCCTTGAATTCTTTTGCATTTTCAAAGCGTTGCCCAACCATTAAAATTTCACCTTTTGTATCTTATGAAGAATTGGTTATTGTTATGACTCTTCCATGTGTTACTAAAGGCAACGTCAGCAGTATATTTTGTGATGTTGGTGCCCTTGTTATATGCATTTGGTAAACAGTTAGTATAATATATAAACAATAACAATTTAAAAATAAATAGTTATGACAAATAAGCTTCAGCAATAACAAAAACTAATGACTACAGAATAAAACTAATACCAAACAAACAATAGTATACTCAAACACATATTAATGACCACATATGCAAAAATAAAACATAATGCAAATCCTTGCCATATTATACAAAAATGAGTGGAAAACCAAAAAGAATATGATATTTACAGTGGCATTAGTGAACTAGAGATGGCCTCCATTGTTTCGTTCACAGTCTTTATGATCATGTCCACCACGGTATTTTTGAACATACGGTGAACGTTACACATGTTCTGAAAGTCATCCTTTAAGAAAATGAAACAAAATGTCTTGTGCTCGTCTGGGATTATATAGTTTACTCGTACTGTAGGAGGTTCGAGAGGCCAATATGTGCATATCTCCTCAAATAATGTCTGCCATCCAATCAAGATAGTGAAATCCAACACATAACTATCCCCTTTATACTTCGCAACACTATAAAACATATCCATTGAGGGCCTACATCAAGAAAAACCACTATAGATGAAGGACCCATGAACGTGATACCAGTGAACGTCATAGTTAGTAAAATATATTAAAAAGACTAAGATATGTAACTTGATGGGGATCTAAGAGATGGCTTCACACATTTTTTGGGATAAAGTTCTGTCAAGTTACCTCGCCGCCGAAGAACATAGATGGGGAAATAGAAATGGGTGATAAAAGAGAAGGATCACTCCAAAGCCAATGCCAAGAAGGAAGAAAAGAAAATGAAATGAAGAAGATGCAAGCTTCTCCAGCAAGACAAAAGGTAAGGAAGAAGACTTTTGATGCATGTCAAAGTACAAGCACCATGCTGCTTTGACAAGACTTGGCGGCAGAATTCCCTGGTAATAAGCAAAAGGGTAATGTTGGGTTTTTCAAAAATATCAATGGCCAAAGGAAACGGGAGGGATGAAATGGAAATGGTTGTAACAAGGAAGGACTGCTGAGTATAATATTTGGTTAGGACTTATTGGAATAAATAAAAAGTTTCAGGGACTTATAAGTAATTTTCCTTGTATATATATGTATATATTTTTATTTATTTATTTGTTTATTTATTTGTTTATTTATTTATTTTGTTATTATATATATATATATAAGTTTTATCATATATACATAATTTTATTTCGTGAATTGTATTCATAGGAATTACTAAGGTTTGAGATATTTAGATCGCCTCTAGATATGTGCTCTTAGCTCATCTTGAGATTTAAATATTTTAAATCACCTCAAGATCTCTGCTCTTACCTAATCTTGAGATTTATATATTTAGATCGGTTCAAGATTTGAACTCTTGGTTGATCTTGAGATTTGCGTATTTTATATTGCCTTAAGATTTGTGCTTTTAGCTGATCCTGAGATTTATATATTTTTTATCACCTCAAGATCTGTGCTCTTGGTTGATTTTGAGATTTGCATATTTTATATCACCTCAAGATATGTGCTCTTGGCTGATCCTGAGATTTGTGTATTTTAGATTGCCTTGAGACCAGTGCTCTTGCTAATCCTAAGATTTGTGTAATTTAGATCGCCTCAAGATCTGTGCTCTTAGCTAATTTTGAGATTTATGTATTTTAGATCGCTTCAAGATCTGTGCTCTTGGCTAATCTTGGAATATATCCAGATATTATCTAATTTATTTATCTCAACCATTTATTATCTTAATTCGATTATGAGTTGGCAATATGTGATTAAGATAAACATATTTTAAAATTTTGATTTCTATTTAAATTAGGACGTGTATTTGATGTATGTATATCTTTCATTTATAATAGTTAATTTATTAATTTGGTTTAAGATAAACATTTTTAAAATTTTTTATTTTTATTAGGATATGTATTTGATATATGAATATCTTTTATTTATAATAATTAATTTATTAATTAATTAGGTAATTAATTTTATTTTTTTAATATAAACAAATGCCCCTTTCATACTTCCCTCACGAAAAATTTTAGTGGGATTGAGTGAGAGAAGTAGGAACTTCAAATTTTTTTATATGTCATGACTGACAATTCACAGAACGAGCCTTTTTGTGAAATTCACTAAAGTTGCAGTGAATCCCTACATGGTCAACTTTTTACTCGACATAACCCTATTTTTGATATAGGATCTGAGCTCATTATTAGTTATGATGGAGGAGAGTATTCAGAAACTTGAAGCAGAACACCATTAACTTCAAAGCAAGATTCATGAGATTTCAGATAAGATAAAGATTTTGATCGAAGAAGTAACAACTTCAAAACAATATTCCTTGGAAATTTCTTCCCTTACACAAACCAACTTGCAAACCACACTAGATGAGAGTCGAATGCAACTTGCTAAGATTCGAGAAGACGATTTAGATGATAGTCACATTGCCCTGTTCACAGCATTGCTTGATAAACTGGAGGAAATAAAGGAGTCTTGCGCTCAAGTTTTCAAACATTGAAGAACTCTATCTTTCTTTTATTTGTTAGAAAGTTTGTTTATGCTTTGATAATTAGTTTTGAGTATATACTTGCTTTAGTAGTTGGTTTTGAGAAATTTGCTATGAAATAGAAATTTTCTTTAATATGATAAAAGTATACAAAATTCAATGTTTTACCTCAAGAAGTACTCATAATCGCAAATGACAGGTCTTCTTTTTTTTATAAGGGACCAGACATTCTGTCATAGACAAACATTTTACATTATGCATAGTAATTTTTTAGAAAACAACCATTAATAGGTGGCATGGGTCTTTCTCCATTAGCATCAATGAGTTGGTATGTGTCTCCTTCGTAGACGATCACCACGACATATGGACCTTCTCAATTTGCTTATAACTTTCTCCTGGCCTGCTTATTTGTGATGAAAGGTCATTTGAGGACAAGAACCATTTCTCCTTTTATAAATGTCCAAAATCTAGCCAACTTATTATAAGCTTGGGACATCTTTGAATTGTAAACTTCAAGATTATGCCGTACTTCTTTCCATTTTTCATCAAGAGAGTCTAACTCATTTAGGAAAAGTCGAACATTATGGTGTGCATTGTGTTGGAGTACTTAAAAAAATTATTTGAATTTCAAGGGTAGGACTGCTTCAATTCTAGACACTAAAGAGTATGGTGTGCATCGTGTTGGAGTCCTATATCTGGTACGATAAGTCTATAGCATCTCGAGAAGACTATCATGCCAATCCCTTTTATTTTTGGACACAACTTTCTTTAGCAATTTTAAAAGAGTTTTGTTAAATGCTTCCGCCAACCCATTTGCTCTCGCATTATAGATGGAGGTATACCTCCGGTCTATTTTGTGATGTTGTGCAAATCTCCCAAATTTAAAGCTTCTGAAAGTGGGGCCATTATCTGAGATAATTTTTCTTGGAGTTCCAAACCTGTGCAGGATATTTTCCCTAAAGAATTTTATAATGTTCTCAGTCTTTACTTCTCTTAAAGGAATAGCCTTTGCCCATCTAGGTAGTCTGTTGTAGCCAATATAAATCGATGCCCTAAAGATGACGGAGGCTCAATGGGGTGAATAAAATCCCCATGAATTTGACATAGATGGCATTTTTTGGCATATTTGATGCAATCTCTAATCATGGTTGGCCAATAATATCTCATGCGCTTAATCTTAAGTCGCATCTTAGGTCCGGATTGGTGTGCACCACATATCCCAGAATGTACATCATGTATGAATTCTTTTCCTTCTTCATATAAAAAACATCACTAGAGTAGTTGATCATATGACTTGCGGTACAACATATCATTAATGAGGGTGAACCTTAGAGCTCTTCATTTTATTTGAAGGCTTTCTGATTTTTCCCCTGGAAATTGATCATATTTTAAATATTCCATGAATGGTTGCCTCCTATCTTCCTCTAGCATCTCGAGGGTGAAGGCTTTTGTGCCACCTTCAGTATTTTCTTCTTCGACATCGCTAAGGATTGTGTTTATGGGTCTTCTAATCCTTATAGTGTTTTGAATTTCATCATAATTTGGATTTTCCAGCTCCTTCGCTATTCTTGTCAAAAAACCAGCTTCTCCATTTTCTAATCTTGAAACCTTCCTCAACTACACTTGGGGACTTTTCTTCATTAACATTTTAACCTTCTTATAGTATTTAAGAAGTCCCGACTGTAGATATTTTGTATTGACCTTAGACTTGTTTCGATAGATGAGTTGTGAGTCTCCTGAATATATGGATATGTTGATTTCCATTTTGATTGCTGGATTCCAAACCTGACCACGAGGAGCCTCGTATTTTAGCAACCGGGTGTTCATGCATGACAGCTCTTTAAGGAAAGTGAATATCTAGGATTCCCCCTTTATGATGTGTAACAAACACAAGTCTTATCCCATCTTTGTTTTGCACGGGAGGCCCAAGACCGACAGTGTGACTTTTACGGATGATGCTCCATCAAATATATATACATACGTTACGCTTTTTCTTTTGTCAAGCGTGCCTTTTTATCAGGGAGATCATAGTTAAGGAGTGAGTCATCAGAGAGAGGATGTACTACCAAGAAATATACTAGTGCTTGCCCTTTGATAGCCTTCTATGGAGTGTATGTTTACATCAAAGTCATCCCAAGATCGCTGGTCTCATTCTTACCGATCTTCCTCGACTAATGGCCTTGTCATAAGATGTCGAGAGGACCATTTCGGAGCATGAGAATAATTTTATGCGCCAACAAATAGTGTCCTTCAATTTCTTTACTACAAAACTGACAAAGGCTAAGCAGAAGTCGCTTCTCAATGGAATTGTATATTTCACCTCCATCGCTAGGCTAACATTCTGCTGAGTGCATGCAAACGCACATTTTCCTTGTCTCTTTCGTACTGTTTCTCGAGTTAGCATGGTTCCCGATGACCCTTCAAGGGCAACAATATATATAATTAAGCGCACCCTAAAATTGGAGCCACTAATACTGGTGGATTCAGAAAATATTTCTTAATATCTTTAAAGCTTCGAGCGATTCAACGCCGCGCATTTTAAAGGGTGTATTTTTCTTGACTCAACTTGGAAAAAGGCTTTCATCTTCGATAAGTTGGGAGATAAATCTCGATATATGTTAAGCGCTCTTGAAAAGACCATCATGGCCTCTCTCAACGCTTTCTAGAGGTGGCATTTCCAGGTGCTCTTCATCTTAGAAGGATTTACTTTTTATCCTCGATATCTCACAATGACCCTTTCAGCTTTCCTGATAGGACTCCAAATGTGCATTTCATGGGGTTCATTTTTAATTTATATTCTCTGAGCCATTTGAAAATAGTCATCAGATCTTCAAGATGTTTGTCATATGAATTTGTTTTCACTTCCAGACTATACACATGACATTCAAAGATCTTATGAATCAAATCATTAAATATTTTGGTTATAGCTCTTTGATATGTTGCCCCTGCATTTTTCGACCCAAGCAGCATTACCTTATAACAACATATGCCCATAGGTGTTCAGAAAGTAGTATGTTTCTCATCATACAGCTCACGACTCGATTTGATTGTGTCCACTAGTATCCATCCCTACAGAGAGAGTATCACAAGTGACCTCGAGATGTGTTGTCGATCATGATCTCGCATCGACTTGTAAAGAAAATCAATCTTTGCATGCTTTGTTCAAATCTCTAAAAGATCAATACATATCCGTATTTGGCCATTCTTTTTCTTCACATGCACTATATTAGCAACCAATATGGGTATTTTTCTTCCATGATAAAATTTTCTTCTATCAACTTTTTTGTTTCTTCTATTACTTTCTCTTCTAAATCAAATTTCATCTTTCTTGGCACCTACTTAATTGGAGTAACATTAGGATCAATTGCCAATCTATGAACAGCTACCTCATTCTCTAACCTTGGCATCTCATTGTAATTCCAGGCAAAACAATCAATATATTCTTTCAAAAGACCTTTGAAATATTCTTTTTGTTCTTCTGTCATTTGTGCACTTAAAAAAGTTGGCCTTGGGTCTTCATCGCTTCCCAAGTTGATTTCAACTAATTCATCAATTACTGCTTGCCCACCATCCTCTAATTCAAAGGGTTCATTTCATTCATGACCACAAATGTTTGCACTTTATAACGCTGTGGCCACAAAAAATTTTTATAACACAAAAGCCACTTAAATTTTCTCTGGTTGCACCTGTGGCCATAATGACCTATTTTAAGGCTATTTCTGGTGAGTTTGCTGATGTGCCGCTGACATGGCACAAGACGCAACCTTAAAATAAGCCATTATGGCAACAGGTGCAATAGGAGAAAAGTTAAGTGGCTTTTGTGTTATAAAAAATAGTTTGTGACCACAACGTTATAAACTGCAAACATTTATGGCCATGAGTGAAATGAACTCCTAATTCAGATTGTGCATTTTTCATATTAACAACTTCTTCTTCCTTGGACTTTATCATATAACATGAGTTAGTAGAAGATTCAGGATAAACTACCCCTCTCTTGTCAAGATGGGAATGATTCCATAATTGATGAAATATTTGATAATACTTCTTTAACAAGTTTATCTTGCAATCAAACTCTTCAATCATCCTCCGGAGTTTATTAGGGTATTGGCTTGGGAAGTTTATAGGTTGGACTACACTATCCTCTTCTTGTTCAATGTGTATAATATCATCATTTGAAATTTTGTTATTTTTAACTTTATAGAAGAGGATATCTCTTTCCTTCTCATTTCAAGCTAGCACAGAGAAGGTCTTCAATTGCTTAACTGTATCAACCGTCAAATCATCTAGGGACTTGCAAAGACCATTTGGAACTCTTGTGATATGCAATATGCTTTCTCGAGTAGACCCTTTGGTTTGACTTTTGTCGTCTTCATCTTCTGAAGATTCAGTATCACTACCATAGTGAGATAATGCTAATTCTTTCTTTTTGGCTACTGGAGTAGCATTAGATGGTTTTGCCAAATACTTTTCCAGTAAGTTCGATGTGTTACCCCCTTTGGAAACACCAACATAGTATTTGACATCTTTATAATGTATTTCATGGACACCAAAGGGTTGAATTTCGCTATTAATTATGTATTTTTCTCGATCCACCATATATTTCATGCATTGATGAAGGGTTGAAGGGACCATCTAGTTTTCATGGATCCATAGCCTACCCAAGAAGGCTTTGTATGAGGTATCAGCATCAATTACATGGAACTTTACATCAGATATGATCTTTCCAAACTTGATCGGGAGAGTGATAGATCCCAATGCTTTCTAACTATGATGATTAAAGCCTTGAATAATGATCCTTTCTGGAGATAAATGGTATATTTCCAAAGAAAATGGCCAAAGAGTATTAAGGGTCATTAGGTTTAAGGAGGACCATGGATCAACTAGAATTCGATTGATCTTTATCCCGTCACAAGACCCTGTCAAATACAATGGTTTATTATGTTGTACAGTTCCAAGTAATAAATCTTCCTCGGTGAATGATACCGAAAGTGTATGTGTTGCATACAGAGCTTTTGTCATATTAATTTCAGCAAAATAAGGCTGATACTCCTTAGGATTTTGTAGGGCATGTATTAAAGATTCCCTGACTTCTGTTGCCATCATGAGTGTGCCGTACAAGCTAAGTAAAGCCGAAACTTTCTTCATATGTGCCAAGATATTATAGTTTGGTTTCCTCAATGGTTTCTTTGGTGAGACATTTTCCTCTACTATCATCTTCCCTTTATTTTTATCATTAGAATTGGAGGATTGTCTTGATTGGAGTTACTTGCCAGTTCTAAGCTATATTTGATGTATGTGGCAGCAGGATACTTCATCTTCTTCATCTAGAAAATTCAACTCATCATTAGAACTTCCTGACATGCTATGCCACAACAAACACCTCTCACTTCAAAATAATCATTAGTTAACTTCAAGTTTCCCATGGAAACTTGTTTTTGCAGCCATTTTTGAAAATTTCGACAATCTTCTATGGTGTGTCCCACAAGTCAGTGATATGGACAATAATTTCGGTGACTGTCCAAATACATTAGACACGACCTTTGGGCTTAGTTAATTCTAGCCCTTCTTCCATAGCTTGATTAAAAATCTCCCTTCTCTAGTCATTTCTGATTTCAATGTTTGAAGGAATGAACTTGTCCTTGGCACTAATTACTGAGGGTATAGGCTTCCCAATTTCTGGATCAAAATTTTCGCTTGTTGACTCTGGAAGATATATCCTAGATTTATCCCATTTATTATCAGCATTATGCGATTGCATTAACCTATTAGCCGATTCCTTCTTCACTCTTTTAATGAAAGAAAGGATTTCTTTACCAGGCGTCACTTTTCTAAGGACTTTATACTTCGAGTTCGTTGGAGTTTAGCATGGTTTCTTTGGCTTTTCTGACTGGTGTGGCTCTGAGAGTTTGACATTTGTCTTCTTCAGTCTTTCTCTGAATGCCATCTTCTTTTTTTGCTTCTTGCTGATGTAAGATTGACCATAGCGATCATACAGTTTTTCTGAATCAGAAAAACTATCATCATCACTATCTTGGTCATATGTAGAGTATTCATCTACAGAAATAGCGCTACAAGTTTTCATTTGCATTATTTCATCATTTTCTTCAACTAATTCCACAAGTAGCTCTTTAACCTCCTCGGGAAAATAGTCTTTAAGAGTGATCAAAATCCTTTCCTTGTGTTCATATTCTTCAAGAGATTCAATATATTCTTCTATGATGGATTTCTTATGTTTTGAGTGTTCATGTTTCTGCTTCTTCTTCTTGATTTTCTTTATTGGAAACCCTTTAGGGATTTTTGGGCAGTTCTCCACTTGATCCCTTGGAACTCAGCCAACTTCTTCAGCATCTTCTTTGACCTTTTGGATATGAATATTTCCCAGAATTCCTCTCAAATAGGAGCTTTATCATCAAATATTGATGGGAGCATTATTTTATTACCCAATACTGTGATTTCTCCTTGGGATGATCCCTCATAGTATAAGGTAGTCACATAGCGAATATGTTCAACAGGTTGTTCCAAGAGAACATTTTTGGAGAGTATGATCTTGCCTTCTTGATATTGACGCTCAAGCCAATCTTTAATGACATAGAAGTCTTCAGTTGTATGCCCTAACACTCTATTGTATGGGCAATAATTAGGATGATCTTTCTTACTATGTTCTTCTAGTCTCTTGCATTCCGGCAGTTGCAGGCCTCCTTTCACGGCATCTTTAAAATTTTTTAGTACTTTATCTCTTTGAAGAGAATACTTTATGTTCATTCTCTTTTTCAAAGAGGGAATGTGCCTTGCTTCATTTCCAAGAGCACCTAAGCTGGGTGGCTTAGCTTGTTCTAGTTTATGTGACTCTATAGTGATTTTTCCTTTATCAACATTGAAGGTTGCAGCAATGTACTTGACACCTTCTGCCTTTTTAGGTTTGTCATTTGTGGAAGTTTGGAAATTAGACAACACACTTCGATTAGTTTGTTCTAATTTCTTGGCTTGTAAGATCAATTCTTGAAATGTAGTGATGCTAGACGTACTTAAGAAAGGTGCCATGCAGTTGTCAATGTTCCCGAGTAACAATCCTATCGCTTGAGGTTAGTCCAAGGGTTGTTTACACTTAATACTCAGTTTTCTCCATCTCATAATGTAGGCAACTACTTTCTCGTCTTTATTTTGGCGAATGGCTGCAAAATCAGCTATCGTGATCTCATCACTAACACCTCCAAACCATACCTAAAATGCATCTTTCAGCTATTGCCAATTTTGAATCGATTGGGGTTGCAAATTTACATAGCACTTAAATGCAACTCCTGTGAGATTGACAGAAAATTGTCTGAGGAGAAGTGATGGTTTTGTGCTTATGTATCCACATGACGTCACAAAATGAGCTAAATGTTGATCTAGATTACCTATCCTATTGAATTGTTTGAAATTAGGCACATTATATAGTTTGGGATAGGGTACTAAATCATGGTAGCTGGAATAAGGTTTGTCACTATCAACTCTTATCTCGCTATTTTTGGCATATTTAAGTTCTATGGGCACCATCTGTTGTACCTCCTAAGAGTCATCATAATTGAATGTTCTTGGATAGGGATACTTGTTGTTCCCCCTTGCCCTACTACTTGAACAATCTCTTTTGGTTGAGGGATTAGATTATTCGACCTCTGTACTTGTTCAAGGCAATATACCACGAAGATTGCCATTTGTTTTTGCGTCTGGAATACTGTATCCATTAACATCATCATATTTTTTATTCATTTTCTTGTATTTTGTTTATCGATTTTTCATTTGTTGAAATTTCTCCATGATATCATTCTGGTCCATGACAAAGGCTGGTTCATCTTCTTCATTTTCATTTGGGAGATCTGCCTCCTTGTAATCTTTTGGTACAATGTGTATTTTGACATCCCCATCGAACATATCTTCATCTTTAGTCATTTTCTTTTGGTCAAACTTTGAGTGAGAAGTTGAAGATTGCCCTTGTGAACCCTGCAGTTGTGAAACTTGATCTTCTAGCAAAGTAATTTGTTTAAAACTATTTTACGTAAGTTAAACACTAACTGTCTCTTCTTTTAGTAAAATTCCATTGCCTTCATTTTGTTTGATTGCAATTCCTTAGATTCCATGTATATCTTATAAAGATTTTTGCCAAAGGAATTTTATGAGATTTTGGGAGTCTTTTGCCTTTCTTTTCATATGGCTGGGAACACAGCTCTGCAGTGGTTCTTTTCTTCTTAACCATATTGAGTGGTCCAAATGAGTTTCTGAAAGAACCCATTCGATTTTCCTTCTAATTTTGGAATGACACAAAATTTAATTTTTGATTCGGGATTTTTACCTTCCTATGTGTCAGCCTTGAAAACACACTTTTCCTAGTCTTAGCTTCCTTAGATTGAAAAATCTCACTTTCTTTTCCTTTGACAGTAAGAGTAAAAGTGGGTTCATCGTTTTCATCATTTGCAGAAACTATCTTTTTAGGACATGATAGCTTCTGAAAGACAAAGGTTCTTGGTTTCTCATCAGAAATATTCTTGACGAATGCACGAACAATGACATTTGGTTGACGACCCTTAAATGGAAGACGCGAGACAGTCAGGTTTTCCTCTGAAGATGAACTTCTTTTCATGAGTTGTACAGATTCAGACAATGTGCCGAATCTCATCTCAGCTCTAACAGCTCCAATCTTGAAAACACAATTGGGCAGTTGGACTTCAGATCTTTCTTCAAGGAAAATAGTGAGCTTCGGGCTTCCGGATGTAATTAAACTCTTAAACGACATTTTACCTGGAATAAAAATATCAACAATATTGACTTTCTGATACATGAGTTATAAAAAGCAATGCCTTTACTTGTACTTTTGCCGCAAAGATGGGAGGTGGAATTAAAAGGTCCACACCGGGCGTGTTAGAATTTATGGGATCGAAAATACCCGTCCTAGCGTCGTATCAATGAAGAGACATCGAGTGATATATCAAATCACAAATGTTATTTATTTTATTTGTCTTATTTTTGTGGACTCTTCCATTCCTAATAGAGGCTAGCCTCTATTATTAATTACCCCAGAATAAAATCTTGGGAGCCTCCGATTAAAGGCTCAAGTATATATAAAGACAAGAAAATTACGTATTATAAATTTTATTATTTATTTATTATATATATATTTATATTTTCTTATCGTATCATTGATATATGAACATATAACTTATATATATATATATATATCATATATTTATAGCATTTTTTGTCGATCCTTCTTCCGACCTTCTCAATCCTTCTTTCTCTCTTTTAAAATGTCTTCTTCACGTTTGTCCCATCGTAGTTGATCGTGATGGCGACCATGTCAAACACGCCCCCACGTCTCCACGACTATCATTTTTATTTTTTAAAATTATTTATTATTTATTAGAATTTTATTTTATTATTATTTTTTATTATTATTTAGTAATATATATATATATATATTTGTTTTGCAACTTGTATTCATGGCTGTTATTGAGGTTTGAGATATTTAGATCTCCTCGAGATCTGTACTCTTTGCTGATCTTATATTTTGGATATCCTTGAGATCCATGCTCTTGGCTAATCTTGAGATTTGTGTATTATAGATCGCCCCGAGATCTGTGCTCTTGGCTGATCTTAAGATTTAAATATTTTAGATAGTCCCGAGATCTGTGCTCTTAGCTGATGTTGAGATTTGTGTATTTTATATCGTCTCGAGATTTGTGCTCTTGGCTGATCTTGAGATTTGTGTATTTTAGATTGCCTCGAGATTTGTGCTCTTGGCTGATCTTGAGATTTACATATTTTAGATCAGCTCGAGATCTGTGCTATTCGTTGATGCTAAGATTTGTTGTTTTAGATCAACTCGAGATCTCTGCTCTTTGCTAATCTCGAGATTTATGTATTTTAGATCGCCTCGAGATCTCTGTTCTTGGCTAATCTTGGAATATATCCAAATATTATCAAATTTGTTTATCTCAACCATATATTATCTTAATTCGATTATGATTTGGCTATATGTGATTACAATAAACATATTGAAAAATTTTGATTTCTATTTAAATTAGGGCATGCATTTGATATATGTATGTCGTTTATTGATAATGATTAATTAATTAATTTTGGTTAAGATAAACATATTTGAAATTTTTTTATTTTTATTAGGACATGTAATTAATATATGTATATCTTTTATTTATAATAATTAATTAATTAATTAATTAATATTTTTAATTTAATTTTTTTTTATATAAACAATCGGCTATGTCATTTACATAAATCTCTTTATGGATTGCATCAAGCCTCTAGGAATTGGTTCGCCAAAGTCACCAACACTTTGCGATCCTACGACTTTACGCAGTCACTTGCTAATTATTCCTTGTTCACGTACAAGGGCAGTAATGATTTTCTTGAATAATTCTTCAAGCCTCTAGGAATTGGTTCGATAATTTAATTGTAGTAGAGAATAATTCTTCAAGGTGTACGGCTTTCAAATCCTATCTACATGCATGTTTCCACATTAAAGATTTGGGTCCCTTGAAATATTTTCTAGGGATTGAGATATCCAGTACTTGGTCTGGTCTTTTCCTTTCTTAGTGGAAGTACAAGATGGAGATTTTGACTGAAAGCGATCTTTTATCTGCTAAACCATTAGCTTTCCCGATGGAGCAAAGACATCACTTGTCATACTCGACAACTTCGGTTCTTGCTGATTCGGGCCGTTACTAACGATTGGTAGGGAAGCTCTTCTATTTGACCATCACTAGGCCCGAGTTATGATATTCTGTTCACACTCTTGCTCTATTCATGCATGAGCCATGTGAACATCATTGGGATGCGGCCATACGGGTCCTTCGTTACTTGAAGCATAGTCCGGGACAAGGTATATTGCTTCATACCTCCGCGACATTATAGTAGTCGCCTTTTGTGACTCTGAATGGGCTAGTTATCCTATTACACGCCGTTCCACCATAGGTTATTTCATTATGCTTGGAGGGTGTCCAGTCTCTTGGAAGACCAAGAAGCAGACAACAGTTTTCTAATCCTCGGTGGAGGCCGATGATCGTGCTATGACGATGGCCACGAGTGAACTCGTTTGGCTACAGAGCCTTCTCACAACATTTGGAGTTCATCTTAGCCAACCTATGGAGCTCCATTGAGACAACAACTAAGCTCTCCGCATCTCTGCCAACCCAGTATTTCATGAGCGTACTAAGCAAATTGAGATCGACTGTCATTTTGTTTATGAGCATATTTAGTCTGGTGATTTGATTACTATCCATGTGCCGCCCAAACTTCCTTCAACTAATGAAGAAATGAATCTAATGGGTATAAACCTAATTAAAACACTGGATCTTCTTGTTTGAGAATTGCCAAGACAAAGTGGCGAGGCTACGCGCAGATCCAGGTGATTCTGACGGTGATTGAGTGCTTTGTGGTTGCTCTCGGCTGATCGCCTGAGAGAGGAAGATAGAACCTTAATTTAGAAAACCTAATTATGAATCTCAATTGTTGCATGCTCAGTGAGGGACCACACCCTATTTATATGAAATCTTTATGGGGCTGATACATATGCGCCCATCCTTAGATTTGACAATTTGCCCTAAATCTAGAGCTGACATATGATTATGTATATCCATTTAAAATTAAGTAGATAATTGGGACCCAATTCAAACTTGAAGATGGTCGCAACAATTCGGGTCCATTCAAAATTTGAATATAATAAGATATGCACAATTATATAAACATTAGTTGTATGCGTCTACACTCCTTATGCACATAAGTCCTTATATCCCTTATTGTGTGGTCCATAACCCTGCCCGGCTAATACGTTTACCAAGGCTCTTAAGTGATCGATTTCATTTCCTTCTTACATAGTGGGCGTCATGTGATCTTCGTGCTCCAACTTGAGAGAGAGTTTTAAGAAAGATTGGGATGTTGAGACTACTCATTGATTTCATTTCCTTATTAGCTCTCGTGCATATTGGGTTCATCCCGGGATGTAAGAATTAGGAGAATATGTTTTATCATTTGACTATATTAAACCATCACTTGTACGATCACAGCCATGAAATATCATCTTCACAAATTTGCTTTCCCATAAAGAAAATGGCAAAACACATAATAGATAGATATCTAATTTGTAAAATATATATGACACATTTATTTTATAAGAAAGCTATATTTCTAATAAAGGCAAAATAAATCAATTATAAGGAAAATAAAATAAAATGATAACGATATACTCATAGTGGAAAAACAAATGACATTTAAAAACATAATCAATTCATGACCTAAAGTGTTAATTTTGAAAAAAAAAAAAAAAAACTTGACTTAAAATGCTCATATATATAGATTATAAAAAATTCATACACTCAAATTTTATGTGTATAAAATTTTCCTCATTCAATTAACCTCATTTACGTAACAAACACACAATCTATGTATATTTGTATATAAACAAAATTACTTGCATACTTTTTAAAAGTGGATAATTTCTTATATATATATATATATATAATATATTTATTTCTTATATAAATTATAAGAAATCTCAAAACCACCTTTAAAATAGATGATTATAATGAAACTAACTTTGACCAAAAACTTAAGAGCTACTTTATTTTAAAAACACAGTCAATGCCCCGAGGCTTGTCGAGGAGTATATATTAAAAATTAAATGGAGAAAAAGGGGTTTAATTCACATGGGATTAACTTTTTAGACAAAAGATTAAAGAGTTTAATTCTCTTACAAAGCACAATTAATAAATTTGAGATGCCTATGGAGATTTGTCGCATTTTAAAATATATATACTAATGTTCAAGTGATCTATTGGTACTCGGATCTTGATTTAGAACCTATCATAAGTGTGAGGGGTTCGAATCATAACTAAGGTCATATTTCTAGGATTATAAATAGTAATTGTATAGGGGGTGATTTCAGCAGCTCACATATGGGCAAAACCCTCTTACTTCACAGAAACTTATCTAACGTTTCTATGTTTTTTAATGCCCTAGCCATTCCTCCTCCCTCATCATCATCATCATCATCATCATTATCATCATCATCATCATCATATATATATATATATATAATTATTAGAAAAATGAAGAGAAAGGGTAAAAAGAAATAATATTTTTTAAAAATAATTTTGGGGAAATTGGTTATAAACCCCTAAAAAAATCTATAATTGCATATTTACCCTCAGAAAAAACATAATTGTATATATACCCTCTACGAAAAATATAGGTAATTGCCAATATGGCCCTATTAGCTAGATTTAGTTAATCAAACTCTGATTAACTAGGGTTATAACTTGGATTAAGATATACAAAAAGGTCTAAAATAACCTTTTGTATAACTTACTTTTCAAGGATATATATGCAAGGGCATAATAGTAATTTTATATAACTCGTTGTTTGTTAACTGGATGGTAACTATTTGAACCACAAGGGTATATACGTGAATTATATATATTATTCAAGGGTATATATGCAATTAACTTTTTATTCGAGGGTAAATATACAATTTCAAAAATTATTCAGGGTACACCTGCAAAAGCTCCCAATAATTTTTAGTCAATTTTTGTATTGAAATAAATAAATAAATAATAAGTAGAACACCAAATATATTATAGCTATATATATATAATAAGGGTATATTCCAATTTTGCATGCCGGCACTAGTTGTCATGAAAGTCTGAACAAAACTAGCCGGCCATGGGATAAGACCTTGCATGATAATCTACTCTACTTCATAACTCTCCTCTAGTGAACCAACCCCTTCTCCTTCTTGGGCGGACATTGCTAGCACGGTTCACAAACATTCGACGATGGTGGCTCCCCTGGATGACACAACGCTAGCTAGACTTAAAGCCTCGGTCACGGATACGGTTTGAGTGGACGCCAAATCAAAACAGAGAGCTCACAGGAGGTTCAAACTCGCATTGTACGGCAAGCTGTTTAGCAAATCTCCTCCCTTCGATATGGTAAAAATCTACTCTTTTGGGTCTCTGGAAACCATATGGGATTGCCCATATCTTGGACATGCCAAATGGATACTTTGCTCATACGCTGTGAAACCGAATCCACAAAACAGCAGTTGCTCTTTGGTAGACCATGGACAGTGAACGGCCTCACTTTGTAGCTGGTTCATTGGCAACCTTATTTTGAACCTATTCATACCAAACTCTCAAAGGCAATGGTGTGCCTTCAACTCCACAACCTGCCGATCGAACTGTGGGATAGGGAAACATTGGATAATATCACCGAGCCTCATAAAAATAAAGATTGACGAGGTTCACTCTATCCCTAGCAAGAGCTCACTATGCTAGACTCTGTGTTGAGCTTAGATCTCTCTCGTCCATTAAAAAGACTTTTGGTTGGAAGATAATGAATACAAGGTGTTTGTCGTGATTCTCTACAAGAGATTCCCTACGTTCTGTTACTTATGTTGTTTGGTAGGTCAAGGCACCAATGGTTGCAGCCGCCGATCTGAGAGCTCACCGGTGGATCAGGTGATGGACGATGCCCCGGAGGGTGGCAATCTTCCAAATAACCCTAGGTCAGTCATCGGCGGGATCACAGGTCAGGCAGGTAGCAGCCCAGTCCAGTGATACCCAGGCATATAATTTGGAAGCCAACGACACCGTGAGTTCGGTTTATGGATGCTGGCCACCCACTGGAGAAACAAGGGAAAGGGTCGAGTGCCGGTTTCTCTCAGCACTTGGGTCTCATATGCGTCAAGGTGGCATGGATGACATAAGCTTCCAACCATTCAGGCATCACGGGATGAGGTCTAATCTTTGATGAAGGCTGCAACGGGCAGCACATGAAGGGTAGAGGTAGTTCTAGCCTCACACGTGGAGGCCATCGTGCTCGCGGTGGACGTGGGGGCCTTTCACATCATTCATCAATAGTTTGGCACCCTTTTCTTCAAGGAGAATCTTTGATAGCTTTTGGGGCCAAACGCTAATCTTATTCTTCGACTGTTCAAATATTTGTTTCTCTTCCACTGGAGAAAATCCCACTTTGGATACTAATAAAAAGTTACTATTATGCAAGTCTCCAATGAGATTCAACTGTTGGACTCTTGGAGATAATCAAGGCCCATTGAAACAAGAAAAGAAAGGAAAAATGGATCTTACATTAAAGCTTCAGGTTCCGTTTTCTGGCCAACTCTTTTTCTTTTGTGATCTATGAGGAGAGAGAAAAGCAAGTGCTCTTTCTCATCTTTGGTAGAGCTCTGAACCATCTCCAACCCTTCTCATGAGCATTGCGGAAACCTTTACAATTTCTGATAGGTTTCTGATGCTCACCAGAGAAGCTGTGGAAAATCTGAAAACATTTTTATCTGAAGAAGAGGGAGAAACGGAGGGGCTCGGAAGGTTTAATGTCAGAGTCTGATGATTCAGACTAAGAGATGGACATGAATGATGAAGTGGAGGATCTCAACTCACGCTGAGCAAGTACCAAGATGGAATTAGATAAGAAAACCTGGCTCAGAAAAAGCAGTGCCTTACAAAGAATTTCTCAAAAGAAAGGAAAGCTAGAGTGACAATGGGGACCCCATCCGGATTTCCCTCGACGCCAAGCATCGTCGGTTTAAATATTCTTCCTATGTTATATTTTTGGACCGGTCAATTTGCTGAATTCTTGAGTGAGTTGTAATTTTTGGTTCTAATGACAGGGACTTCAATATAATCGGTTGGAATTGTAGGGGGATCACAGGCAAAGAAAAGATCAACATAATATGAAGGCTAATAAAAGAAAAATAGCATTGATATATGTGCTTTTGGTGGAAACCAGGGCAACAATAATGACGAGTGTCTTTGTAATCAATTTATTAGATCCTAGAATTGGGTTGCCATCCCAGCAGATGGCTACTCTGTAGGGATCATCATTCATTGACGCTAGCAATTAGGCGAGCAACCCTGTAGCTCATTCCTCACAGAGTTCTTCATCTAATTTCTCTCTCTACAGATCATCCTCTGATTATTTCGTAGTCTATAATGCTCATCACATCAAGTTTTGCTGAAAGTTCGAAAAGAACCTCGATGATCCCTAAAAATAAATTTGCCCCGGATAGTGTTGGGCGACTTTTAATGCCATAATCTCCTAAGATTCTGAACATAAGGGAAGTAATTTCATTATTATGCAAGGAAAGCTTTATTCTTTTTCTAAATTCATTGTTGATATCGCCTGATGATGTTAGGATTTCGGAGCCTTTTCCTCGGTCAATGGGCAACTCTAAGGCTTGCACGACTGCATGTGAGACAAATGCTTGGTCAATGACCTTAGTTAGCTTGCTCTTATAATATTCATATTAAATACCTTCCTAAGATCCGCCCCGATCACTGCCCATGCTTATTAATATAGCTAAAGTTAATTTTCATGCTCGTGGTATTTTTCATTTTGAGAATTATTAACTAGAGCATGCTGATTACATTTTTTAAATTCGTAAAGCTTTTATTTCACTCCTCCCCATTCTAATCCAATGCATGCTTTCATCATGTTTTGCCTCACATTAGAAAGGGTTTGTTCTATTAGGAAAAATGGATTGGGTGATCTTGATAAGGAAATTAAAACTATCAAAGTGCGCTCCAAAGCTTTAGAGGTCGATGATATGCTAAGCTCGAATATTAATTTAGACTCTCTTCGGAGCCTTCAGAACATATACAGAGCCTTGTTGAGACAAAATGACAGTTGATGGGCTCAAGCTCAGATTAAATTGATTATGGTGGGGATATGAATTCTTCTTTTCTATAGAAGTGTAAGAATTCGTGAGACACCATAATTCCATTATCCATATCTTTTGACATCACTCTATGGACAATATTGATTGTCCTTCTATTGAAAATATTTTTGTGGACCATTTCACTAAAATTTGGAACAATCCCCGATCCTAGTCTCGATCAGTTTTCTAAATGCTCTTCCTCCTCGACCGCCGACCCTCTTCGATCAACAAATGGCCTTGACTAGACCCGCTTCCAAAGATGAAATTCATATTACCTCTTATCCCTTTTCCCGATGGAAAAACTTCGGTCCCTATGGCATGAATGTAGAGTTTTTAAATTTTCAGACGTATATTGAGAAACATTTAGTTCCTCGCTATTAATTACTTTGTTCATACGTCAGCGGATGCCTCGAGCCCTGGGGCAAAACTACATTACTTAATTCCTAACAAAAGATCACCCTAAATATGCTTTTATATTTTCGTCCCCATCTCTTTGTGTAATGTGGCTTATAAGATCATTACTAAGATTCTTGCCAATCAGATAAAGATGTAATTGCTTGTCCTGGTTGGTAAGAGCAAGATGGCTTTTATGTCTCGTCGTTTCTCCCGTTGATAACATTATTGCGTCAGAAATGATTCACTTATTAATCGTGAAAGGACTATCCCCAGGATGCTAGTTAAAGTAGACATCGAAAAGGCTTATGATACCCTTGATTGGAATTCTATTTTTGCCACCCTCATTAAAAATGAATTTTCCTAGGCAGCTGGTTGCTTATGCTGTAGAGCCCTGGTCTCGAAGCCACTTCTTATTCAATCATTATCAATGGGAAACCTTTTTGTTTGGCTTAGGGCCTCTAGTGTTAGAGAATAAGCGATCGCGACTCTCTATCTTTTTGGCTCGGGTACTGTAACCTTACTACTATCCTTTACGAAGGCCGATTTATCGTCTTATCCCCGTCTAATTTCCACTACTGCCTAATCACTTCAATCATCTCACGTATGCATGATCTAATTTTCTTGGTTTCAACCGGCCCAGAAAAACCGCTAGAAATATCGTCTGCCTCGCTGGAATATTTATACTCATCTCTCCGTCAATCACTCCCTAATCATAATAAATCTGAGATTTACTTTCCTAATTGGTTTAATAAGTGGTTTCCACCCAGAATTTGCACACATCTCTAAACTTCAAACAAGGCAAAACACCTGCCTCACCTTGGTGCTCTTATCTCTCCTAAACGAGTTAGGGCAACTCCCCATTTTGATTCTATGATTAATCAGTATTAACATGGCGACGGTCGAGCGGGCGGCGGCTATATCGTCAAAAGCTAGCAAATCAAGATTCGTCATAGAATTTTGATGGGCACCCCATTAGCACGCTTCTCGCTTATCCCATTCCCGACATTATTCTCTAAGCTATCTAGATTGTTAGGAAATTTCCTTTGGGCACTAATCATGATCATGGAAAATGGTATATCCTTGGGCGAATTGGGGATATAGTTACTACTTTAAGTCTCGGGAGGGATGGTATTATAAACTTGCTCACAACAAACATTTCTTTTTAATGGCAAAAAATCGTTAATTTTCTCGGTCACAAGATACTCTTTTTTGGTCTACATTCTCAGATTAAAACATGATGATCATAAAATTTCCGACCATGAAAACCCCTAAATTGTTTCACATTTTGTAAAATGCCCAGGCATGAATGCCAGTACTTAAACCTTTTTGATTAACCTGCCCTCAACCAAGTCATTACTTCCTTTTTGCATCATCCGTATGCTCGGATATTCTATCACTTTAAACCTTGTATTCTTATCATGGACCCTCAATGTGGATGAGCTACGCTGATGAATTATTAGTTAATTCCTCTTGAATATGAATGCTCTTAATCAACTATTTGACTTATTTGGGAGTCACCTATCATCTCTCACGGAAGATCCGCATCGAGTGCAACAAACCATCGGGCTTGGTTCCCCCGCATCTAGGAAGGTAACAAGATCTCTTTCTATCATTTATTCTTTTAATAGTAACCATGCGATGGATCTCGACAAAGGTTGGTCTAATATTTGAAATTGGTTCATCATTCAAAGTAAAAACATTTTATTTGGTTATTGAGTCAGCGGAAGATCAAAAAATCAAGAATTCTTGTATCACAGAATATTGGTCCTCCCTGAAAGCCATGCAAGTTTTGTGGTTTGGTTTTGGAATCTGCCAATCATCTTTTCGCCACGTCATTTAAGTGTTAGAATTTGTAAATGGTGAGAATCATACAATATTTAAGACCAATCTCATCGGATCTATTGG